>NC_138065.1:27934764-28271925 GCF_964194185.1 Rhinolophus hipposideros
GGGCCTGCAAAGCAGATGAGCCAAGGAAGAAGAGGAGAGAGCCTAGGGTCTGGGGCCTGACCAGAACAGCCTGGGTCCTAAGGCTATGGGTGAATGTGGGACAGTGAAGCTAGGAGTGCCCACCTTTCTGGAGGGCTCACATACCTAGCTCTGGCTCAGCTTCAGGTCGGGGTCGAGGGCCAGCCAAGTCCAGGTGCAGACTCTCCAGCATTTCCATGTCCCCAGGGAATTCTGAATCCCATTCATAGTTCTCATCCACAGATGTATTCCTCCTGTTAAAAAGGAGAAATGGGCAGTAAGGTGCGTAGAGGAAGAGAGAGTGGCAGAAAAGCCTGAACCTGGGCTCCCCGAATTCAGGTAGGGCCATGGGTTTTCCCTGAGGATCCTTGGACCTCAACCAAAGCTTCTAAAAGGAGACGAGGTTTCCTGGCCCCGGGGTGGGAGTAGAAGAGAAGGTAGAGGGTATCAGGAGAGGGGTGGGGAGAAAGTCTGAGAAGGCAGGGGTGGGCAGGAATAGGCAGGGACTGCCCTCACCTCTTGCTGACTGTTACCACGTGCTCCCTTCGGGGCCATCTCTCAGGGCCACTGGCCCAGCTGCTGCTATCTCCCAGAATAGCAGGACTGAGGTAGCTGCCTCCTGCTGAGGGGGCTGTGGAGGGGGGTCGCAAGAACGAAGCGCTGCCCCGCCCACTGCTCTGGCTGGTGAGGCTGCCCCGAGGGACGGCAGGGAGAATGCTTGGCAGCAGCTGTTCCCTCAATGTCGAGTCAACTAGTGCTGTGTATGAGGGCTCAGGAGCGGCCCCAGCCTTGACCACGGCCCCAGGAAGTACGGCCGTGGGGGACCCAGGGGAGGAGTCCAGGGGTTGAAGGAAAGATGAAGTGGGGCAGGGCTGGGTGTCCATGTAATCTAGGGGTGGAGCAGGACTGGGCTCCTCGAAAGGGGGCCAGTCCCCATCCACATTCATCTCCCGGAAGAAGGGCAGGCTCAGGTACTGGAGCAGGGGTCCTGGACCTGACAGAGGACTTGGTGGAGCTACAGGATGGAGCCCCACAGGGCTTATGTCTACAATGCAGAGGGGCTGGGGCAGCCCACTAGGGCTGCTGCTGCTGCAGTCATACGACCTGGCCTGACGCTGGGACGGGGTCTGAGGTTTGGCCTGCTCAGGGCCTGACCTTTCTTGGGGGGTCACCATGTTGGGTCCCATCACAAAGCGCCCATCTGGTCCCCGGCAAATGGGCTCCAGGGGCAAGGGCCCCCGGCTAGGAGGATCCTCCAGAGGGGAGCTGGGGGATCCAGGGGGCTCCCTGAAGAGCAGACTCTGGTGCAGGCTGGGAACTGGGGAAGCCTGGGGCTTCAGCTTGGCCACACTATCAGGACTGCTTGAACCTGGAGCAGAGCTGGGGAAGAACAGATCAGGGTCTGTGGTAGGGGCCAGTCCCCCTCCTAGGAAACAGTGTCAGGCCTGGAGAGGTCTGGTACACAACAGAGCAGAGCTGGGAGAGCTAGCCAGGAAGGACATACAATGGAGGGGTGGAGGGAGGCAAAGGCAAGACTAGACTGCCCCCAGTCTGGGGCCCTGCATGCCAGTCCTCTCACTTCTGTTCCACCTCCCATGCCTCCCACCCCAAATTGCACAAAAGGGGCACTCTGTGGGAAGGCAAAAGAAAGCCCAGGAGGTGGAGGCACTTACAGTAGAGCTGATAACTGGGGCGGAGAGAAGATAAGTGGTGGATCTGTAAGGGCAGGAGAACCAGACATGACACAGGCAAACCCACGGCCCTCCAAGGCCCCAGGCACAGACCCTCACCCAATAGCAGGTGCCCAGCTCCATCCGGCTGGGAATAGTATAGGCAAGGTTGGGTGCAGAAGAAGAGGAGGGCCCCTGACCCAGCAGGAGGGTGGGCTTTCCTCCAGGTAGGAGGCGCTGATAGGAATTGGTCCTACCTTGGCGAAGGCGCTTGCGGCGGCGGCGGGCGGCCCTGCGCTGGTTAGTGACACAAGCAGCCAGGATGCTCACAAGAACAGCCACCCCCAGGAAGCAGAGCCCGCCCAGCACTCCGGCCAGCACGGGCTGTGGCAAGAGGCCTGGCAACTGGGTGCGAGACGGGTAGACCTCCAGGCCTGCGCAAGGGGCCATGAAGGAGGGTCGGTGTCCAGACTCAGTGGGCTAATAGCCCCCAGGCCCCAGCATTGGCCCTCCGGCCAGGTTCTCACCATAAGTGGAGACGTTGGCTATGTTGCTGGGATCACTGACATAGCCACCAGCCAAGGCCACAAGGCGGAACTCGTAGAGAACATCCTAGGGGGTGGGGGGTCCAGGAAGTAGATTAGGGTCAGGCCTGACCACCTACCCTAACCCCATTCAGAAACATGCTGCTGTTGGGAAATATGGGTGAAGTGAGAAGCTGGGAAAATGGTCAAATCTGGGTGAGAAGATCAGTTTTGGGGAATGGAGCTGGAGCCTGGAGAGACACAGGAGGAACCCCTGTGCCCACCTCCCACACTAACCTTAATGAGGCCTGGCACCAGCAGCTGCATTTCTGTGCCTGCCACGGCCTGGTCCAGCACCTCCCAGGTCTGGGAGCCTTGTCGGCCCTCCAGGATGTAGCCATCCAGTTTCTTAGGGACTAGTTCTGGTGGATCCCAATGTAAGAGTACCCCCCGGGGTGTCCTAACTGCCACCAGACCTCGGGGAGAGGATAGAGGAGGCGGCATCTCTGTCCGGGGAAGCCTGGGAACAGCTGGTGTGGTAGGAAGCCCTGAAATGGCAGACAGGCACAGCAGAAATTGGATCTCCAGTGCCCTTCCTCATATCTCCTGACCTTCCACAACCCCTGAGGCCCAACCCTTTTTCCAGAGCTCCTAAACAAGTCTGGATCATCCTCCACAAACCCCTCCAGGCCCCAAGCTGCCCATCACGTCTGCCTCTTCCCACCCAGGTCCTCCCATATCCAGGCTTTCCCTGCCAGCTCTTCCCCATCCTTGTCTGCTGTTCTGGGTTGAGAGGTCTCTCACCATCAGGGACAGACAGGACAATCTTGCTGAACGGCCCACTTCCCAGCTTGTTCTGAGCTAGGACGCTGAACTGGTACTGGGTGTGGGGCTGCAACCCTGGCACAAGGAGGTGAGCAGCCCCCATGGGCACCGCCAGGGACACCCAATCATGGTGGGTTCGGTCAGGACGCTTGGCCCTGGAGGACATGAGGAAATGGAGATATCCTATGAACTAGAAAGACCAGGAAGCTTGGAGTCTGGAGAACTTACCTCTCCTGTCCCCTCAACCATACAGGGTAACTTAAGATTCTCTGGAAATCAGCAGCAGAGTTGGTGCAGGGCTGGGATGGAGGAGTGGGACAAAGGGAAGAGGACCAGAGAGAATCAGGATGGGGAAGAGAGCAGTGGCAGGGGAGGTCACTCACAATGGGGTATACCAGATGCTGAATCTCTGCAGATAACCACCATCAAAGCCAGGCTCCCAGGAGACATTGGCACTCTTGGGCAATGGCACCACGGACACATTGGTGACAACATGGGGGCTGGTGCCTTGGTAAGGGGAATGGAGGACTATGGTCAGTACCCTGAGGGAAGGTAAAGAGCTAAGGGGAGCCCAGGAGTCCCCCAACCACCATCCCCATCTGGGCCTCCAAAAATGATTCCCCATCTTCTGTCCCACACAGTTTCCTGCAGCCCCCAGCCGGCTCTGCAGCCACAAACCCAGCACGTAGACATTCGTGGAGGTGGCCACTTGGGCCACACCATTGCTGGCGGTGCACTCCCAGCGTCCGTGGGCCTCCTTGGTCAAGGGTCGCAGGATGAGGCTACTGTTGCTGTCCACCTGGGCTTGGCTCTGCAGCCCATGGCCCACCTACAGAATCACTGGTCAGCCCTGAAGACACACGCAGCCACCCCTCACCAAGGGCACCACTGATCTCTCTGGGCAGCTCCAGCTTTCTCCCCACCCTGCCTCTGACAGCCCTCCCTTTTCCATATCCTCCTTCCCACAAAATGGCCAGGGGCATAGAGAGACAGGGGTATAATGGGCAGAGTATAGGCAAAACGGGCTCAGGAGCCTTACCTTGGCCCAAGAGACAGTAGGAGGAGGGTCTCCGCGGGCTGAACAGGGGATGAGTAGCTCCCGCCCTACTTCTTGGAAATATTCTTCCTTAGGCCGTTCTAAAAAAGCTGGGGGGGCCTGCAAGCCAGAGCTGGCATTGGGAGGGGCCTCTCTCACACTGCTGTCTCCTCTCTGGGATTCTCTGTCATATCACATCTTAGTCTCATCTCTCAGTATCTCTCTAGCTTTGTCTCTGTTCTTTGGTGGGAAAGGGAAGGACTGGGGGGCTGGGAGGCCTCTCTGGAGGTGTACAGACCTCTACAGAACACGGGGGTGGGGGTGGGGTAGAGTCAAGGTTAGTAAGATGGGGGCGGGCAGAATATCTGACTCTGTGGATACGCTATGTGATTGATGTTCCACCCCCACCATGTACTATCTCTGCAAAATACTCTGGGATGGTGCCTGACAGCTGTTGCTGTAGCCACAGTGGAAAACAGACTTGGAAGCCCCTTCTCACCCCCCTCTGTCAGCCTGATGTCCACATGAGGTGCATCTTTAGCCACCTGACCCACTGCTGCTGGCCCACCCTAAGCGTCACCTTGAGCAGCACTCGGGTCACTGAGGAGGGCCCTGCAGTGCCAAGACTGTTGTAGGGGGTGCAGGAGTATTCTCCTAGAGCGTCCTCATTCCCCAGGGCAATGACCAGTGAGCCTTCTGGGCCCTGGGACCAGCCGGGGAACTGGAAGGAAGAGGAGATGACAAAGAGAAAGAAACTCAGCAGAGGCAAGGCCGAGATGGAGAGGCCATATCAGGCGGAGATAGTATGAGAAGCCCACAGCTATGCAGAGGAGTCCACAACTCTACCTTTAGGCCTGACCTCTCTGCATTCCAGCCCTTCATATCCTTTTCCCAGAGAGGGGCCTCTCCCAATGGGTGTGACAGCTAATTCTGCACAACTCCAGGGGGTGCCACTCACAGAGAATACAATGTGAGATGCACCCCTTGTGGTTGAGCTGTGTGTGTGCTCCATGCTTTCTGGGACCCTCATCTATTTCTGGGACCCATGACAAAATTCAGCATCTTCCACCCAAAATCAGTTTCTTTTCCTGGCTTCCTTATTTCTATGTTAGAGGCCCCACTGTCCTCGCTCACATCTGACTCCTCACCCTCCCTTACTCCCCAGTTCTGTCCTCTAGGAAGGCCTGTTGTCTAGATGTGAGGCCCATCCATCTGCATGTTCTCTTCTCTAATTCAGGCCTCATAACCTCTCACCTGGACCACTCCCTAAACCCCAATTTCAATGCCCCTGAACTCCTATCCCTATGTCTACTCCTCCCCCTCCATTCCATCCGACAAACTCAACTCCTTCTCATCACATCTCGTCACATCATTGCTCAAACAACTTTACTGTCTCCAACTGCCCTTAGACTTTTAACATTCAACAAAAATTTATTGAGCATTATTACTGCAGAAGCCCCGAGGAGACTATGATTAAAAGATGTAATACTAGCCCACAAGGAATTTATAGTCTTTGCAGACACACAAAAGATTCCAATCATCTTGGAATGACTAATATTCACTTGGCATCCAGAGTTCTTTTGGCCCCAACCTGTGTTTCCAGCTATCTCTGCACCATTTGCATCCACACAGGTACTCCCACCAAGCTGGACGATTCATTGTCATAAAGGCACTATATTGTTTTTTGCCTCTGAGCCCTGGTTTCTGAATGGACTGTCTGTCCACCCTTCAAGGCCCATCATCAAAGTCCCAGAAGCTGTAGCTGATTTATCCTTGACCAGTCCTAACCAGAAGGCGCTTCCTCCACCCCTGGCCTTCCAGCGGAGTGTCTCTGTTGCTGTCCCTCCCCCTCTAGGCTGTGCTCTTCTTAAACATGGATGTCTCTTTGCTCCTGCTCCCCATGCAACCCTCTTCACAGTACCCAATAATAAGTGTATGTTCTAGTCACTGAATTGAATTAAACTGAGCTAACGCCACTGCAACTGTCCTGATTAGAATAAATCCAAGCTAAGATATTCCTCCCCCTGCTCCAAGCCTGTACCTTGTCCAGCTGCAGGGCCTTCCCATCCTTGGTCCAACTGACAAAGAGCAGTGGTGGGTTGGCACGAACTGGGCACCGGATCACCCCTCGCATGCCTATGGGCAGGGGTGTCTCAGGAGGCATTGCTGTCACCTGGGCTGGGTCTGGGGAAAAATAGTGGCAAGTTGTGCAGGAGCAGCTTGGCTTGGCCCACGGGAGGGACGCAGGCTGTGGGGGGAGTTCAGGTCAGGCTTACAGAGCACAGTGAGGTAGGCAGAGGCTGAGGGTGGGTGTAGAAGGCCATTGCTGGGCACACAGGTGTAGCGGCCAGCATCATCAGGCTGGGCAGACTGTAGCCACAGGCTCCCATCCACCAAGATCTGCACACGTGACTGTAGGCGGCTGCAATATGGCATGTGTGAGGAGGGGTCCAGGCCTTGGTCAGCCCAGGGGCTCCTCAAAGCCTTCCCACCGGTTCCCCACCCTTACCCTCCAGAGCCCCACCTAATGTGGAAGACATTGATGCTGTCCTGGAACCAGGTATAGGTGAGGTTAGCAGGGTACGCCTCAGCCCGGCAGGCCAAGGAAATATCCTGAGAGGCATTGACAGTGCTGTTCTTGGGGGGTACCATGATGACTGGGGGTCCTGTGGGGGAGTACAAGAGGAAGGAGGGGACTGAGCCCACAGTATTCCCAGAACCCTGAGTTCACTTCTATGATTCTTCCTGGACCTGCTCTCTGGAACCCCATTTGCCCAGTTTCCCCTGCCTAGAAATGTGTGTGTGCGTGTGTGTATTGGGGAGGGTGATCAGTTTTAGCTCACTGCTCATTTACCCTTTATATACCTCATCTGGTACACCTTAAATCACCTCTGTCTCTTCTTCCAATCCAGGTACCTAGTACCTTACCCCCAGATGCTGCAGTGACCCCCAAACTCAGACTCCTCCATCTCTGCCACTCTAATGGCTATTCATGCATTGAATAGCCATTCACTCTTTGGCCATATAACACTTCTGCTTAAGAACCCCAAACAGCTGCTATCTCCTACCACATTAAACTCAAACTTCTTGATCCAACCCCTCCCTGCCTGGCCAACCATCTTTTCATGGGCGAATCAGGCCTTTTATTTCTCAGCTTTCCTTCTAAAGGGAAGGTCTTGACCAGGAATTACAATGTGATGATCACGGTGCTCAGCTGAACCTAATTAAATTCTTGCCACGTCCTGAGAGGTAGATATGAACCTCTTTATATAGATGGCGAACTTGAGGGTCAAGGGGGTCACACGGCTCATGCTCTAACATGGGCCCATGCCCATGCCCTTTACACTACACCACATTGCTGGGCACTAACTACTTATCTGTTTACTGATCCTTTTAAAATTTAAGATGCTAGTTTCAGAGGAACAGCCTGCACCTAAATTGGGGGCTCTCTCACTTCCCACAGCTCCTGCCTTCAGGCACAAGTGTCTTCCTAACTCTTGTCCTGTGCACCCCCAACCACAGGCCACTCCTTATATATAGGTTTCTCAGTTCCAGGCCCTCCCCTCAGAGTGCACCTAGCACCAGCAGCTGGGTGGCGTGGGTGGCACTGCCCTCAGTGCTGGAGGCTTGGCAGGTGTATATCCCCGAGCTGCCTCGCTCCACTTGGCGGATCCACAGCGTCCCATTCTGCACCTAAGGTAGGAATCAATGAGGAAGACCCCAGGAGTCTCCCTACCCTCCCACAGGCCTCAGACCCTGCACTTCTGAGAATGGCCAGCAGAGGGAGACGCACCCCAGGCTCAGGAAGCCAAGTCAAAGCACCTCCACCCGCTAGTTTCCCAACATGGCCTTAGCCATCCTTCAGCCTGGCTCCCAGGCCTACACCTGACCCTCACTCTATCTGGCGCACCCTGCCCAGTAGCAGGACTTACCTGCATCTGGCCCTGGCCCTGGCCAAGGTCCTGTCCTTGGAGCTTCCAAGTCACATGAGGCTGGGGGCTACCGCGGGCCACACAACGCAAGGTCAAAGCCTCTAATTCCTGAATTTCCAGCACCTGCGGAGGTGTCTCCAGGAAATGAGGGGGCGCTGCAGAGAGAGAGACATCAGGAGCTGCCAGAGGGGTTATCAGCCCAAAAAGGTGCATCTCTCAGGGCAGGGAGACAGATCAGCCCTCAGCCCACCAGCCCACCCACCTTCACAGGAACCCCCAGCCCAGGGCCACCCTGTCTGCTGTACTCAGGGCCCAGTGAGGAGTGCACCAGCCCATCCCAGAACTGGCCTGCAGAGTTGGCAGCCAGGGCCGAGCACAGGCAGTGTGCTCAGAGCCAGGGGAAAGCTAACTGCTCTCTAGAAGACCACTGTTCTGGGAGTCAGGAGGCCTGGGTTCTAGACTCTATTCTGTCTCTAATCAGTGGCATGACCCAGTCTCTCTGAGTCCCCGTCTCTTCATCTATGAAATGGGAATAATTATGACCTTCATTTTTGGGGCTGAGAGACATTTCATGAGGTATTGGATTAAAAGGTATTTTGAAAAAACAAAATGCTGTATATGTGTGGTCTGTTTCATTCAGCGTTCAAACAGCCCCTACCCATTACCCTCTCCTGGCCAGGGAGGCAGGAGCAGGGAAGAGAGGGGAAGAGGAAGTTCCTAACAGCCTAGAACAGTGGTGTCCAAACTGCGGCCCATGATCCATTGTTAATTGGCCCGCAGCAAATTCCAAAAATATATTTAGTTTACTTAAATAAACCAGGTGAGGCAATACGTACTTCACCTCAAGTGAGTGGCCCGGCTATTTGTGTATTTTACCGCATATGGCCCTTGGTGAAAAACGTTGAAAAAAGTTTGGACACCCCTGGCCTAGAAGGTCAACTGGACTAAGATTTGAAGAAAAGAAAGGGCAGGAGTTGGGGTAGGAGGGGCAGGATGCAAACAATGAGCAAGCAAACAAGGTGTCAGCAAGGGTGGGGCATCAGAACTGCCTTCCTCCCCTCCCCAACCAGCCAGAGGTCCCATTATCTTGCGCCCCTCCTTTCTCCACTGCCTGCTCCTAGCTTCATACAATTGACTGTGAGGTGCACCCAGGAGCCGTTAGCAGAATCATCTTCAGGGCTGTGCTGGTCCAGGAAAAGCACACGACACTCATACCAGCCCTGGTCTTCTGCCCGGAGGCCCTCAATCTGGAGAGATGCCCCCTTCTGCAGCCGGACTCGCCCTGGAGGAGGAGCCCAGAATCAGGGTGCTGCAAGAACCCATGGGAGCCCCAAACCCTTGGTCATTCTCAGAGGTCAAAAATATGCCAGTCTCAATTACCCTGATAGACTGGCGTCCAGAGAGACATTGAGGAAGTTGGAGTATTTGAGGGGAGATCCCTCTATCAGCCCCTCTGGTGGCTCCTGCCTTACAGCAGGTGGGATCTAGTCTCGACAAAGAGATACACAGAGCGGTGGACAAGACCCTCCACTGAAAGGTTGAAAAACCAGCACTTGAGTCTCCTCCCAATTCTTACAGGATCTACCCATCCCTGGGATTTTGTAGGGAAGAGTATATGGGTCCCATGAGTACTCTTCCTGCCAGAGAACTCTGTCTCCGGAAGCCTCAGTAGTGTTTGGGACCTGAGCAGGCACCCAGACATCACCTACCAAAGCCCCTAATTCCTCAGGGCTATTATCAGTGGCCTATGTGCCTGAGGGTGGCCAGAGTCCAGCCCAGCCAGGAAGCAAGGTCAGCAGCCTCATCACCCCATCTCCTTAGTCCCAGGGCACCCAGGCTCCAGCTGACTGACCACATAGAGTTCCACAAAGCCACACAGCCCAGCACAGGTAGACACCACACTCTTACCCTCAGTCAGCATCCACACCACACCACCAAGCTGACTGAAGGTGCTCCAAATCCTTCAGCACCTCCCCTGACAGCCCTGCACCCCAGACAACTTCGTGGGTCCCTGGCAGTACAACCTAGTGAGAATGGCAGCTCTGCTATGTACTCTGGGCAAGTTATTAACCTCTCTCAACTTCAGTGTCCTCGTCTATAAAATAAGAGAGGAATCTGGGTGGGGTAGAGGGAAAAGATCATGTAGGGAAGCAGGTAGCATGGGGTCTGGCATCAGCAGGTGCTCAAATAAAGACTGAACAAATGAATGAGCTCAAGATTTGAAATCAGAAGCCTGCATTCAATCCTGGCCCTGTCCCTTACCTGGTAACACATCATCTCCCTTTACTCATCCTGTATCAGTGAATAATAGCACCACCATGCACCAAGTCATTCTACCAGATACCTGGCATCACCTATTCCTCTCCATTACCCACCCGCCTTTACTTGTTCAGTAAACCTTTCAAATCCCAACTTCTAAATATCTGTTCCTTCTCTACCACTTTCACCTTAGTTTAGTCCTGAGTATCTTTTACTTGCATTACTCCAATAGCTTATTAAGAGGTCTCCCCCGTCCAACCTACCCCTCTACGTTCATCAGCTGCCTACTCCTTGACCTTTTATGTGGATGCAATGACATTTTTTTAAATCTTTGGGTTATGCAAAACAAATAACAGTTCTTAGACAAGTCCCTTAGCATTGTGCCCACTCCAACCATCCAGATTGTGCCCCAAATTAGCCCTTCCTTATACTAGAAATTCTAAAGCTGTCTGTGTACTCACCCCCTCTAATCTGCTTTCATTCTACCCCTAGGGTGATCTATCCGAACTATAACCTAAACCTACGGAGCCCCTGATGCCATCCGGGGAAAAAGAGAATGATCAGGTGGAGGCCTGCTTCGTGCTAGCAGGCAGGGACTTTTTTTTCTCCCAAGAATGAGGTTGAGGGGTGTGAATTATCTAAGGGTGGATCTGTTTAAAGGGCTAGGTGTTTAAATCCCCACCTAGGAGATTAGCCTAGCCCTTGCAGGTAAATATTTAACATAATCACACCCTTTCACCCACCAGTGGGATTCCTCAGTAACCCTAATCTGCCTGGCCATCTTCCCCTCCCCCTCCCCCGCAGACCGCAACTTCCTCTAACTGCAGTGTGGCAGTAATTTTTCACTGTGGTGATCTTTAAGCTCTACAAAGAAGGCAGAAGAGAGAAGGAAGACTGAGCAATGAATATGGGCCATGAAATATTAGGCACTGTCACCATATTTAATTCTCCCAAGAATTCCATTATAGATTAAGAAACTGATGTTAAGTTTCTTTCCAAAATCTCATGGCTAGTAAATGACAAAGCCAGGCCTTCTTTCTCCAGATGGATGTACTTCCCATTGCACACTGGTGTTAGGATCACGTTATGCTCAAGGCATGTAGCACATTCAGTGTGTTCTCACTCAGGGGTGTTGGTAGCCAGTGGGTAGCAGTTCCAAATGTGTGCTGACCAGAACATCCAGTGAAGCACACTGCATGTCCTAACTTTTCTAATAGGGACTGCTAGATCTGTTACAGAAGAACAGGAAAGGGGGTGGCCTGGTGGCTCAAGTTGTTGGAGCCGAAGGCCACTGGTTCAACTCCCACATGGGCCTGAACAGCTGGAGGTTGGTGTGAGCTGCTGTGTGCTGCAGCGGCCTGTTGTGTGCTGACGTGTGCTACGGTGAGCAGCCGGTGGCTGCGCTGGCCAGCAGCCGGCCAGAGTGGCCAGGCCAGCAGCTGGCAGCCGTGAGTAAGCGGCCACTAGCTGACAAGGGCTGCCATGAGCTGCTGTGATCAGCTGACCAGCGACCAGCTACCGACTGCCTCAGCTGGGTGGACGGCAAGGCTCATAATACCACCATTGGCCAGGGAACTGTATCCTACAACTAGACAGAAACAATGGCTTAAAAATCAGGGGGGGTAGGGCAAAAAATAAAAAAGGGACAGGAAGAGGGCCGGGGTAGGCAGTCCCAAGTCCTCCTGAGTCCTCCTGAGTCCTGGGCACACCTCCTGGAGTCCCACTCTCTACCACAGAGCAACAGCCTGATAGACTTGAGACCTCTTGGCATGCAGGGATGTATAAAGGAAGCAGGAGACGTAATCCAACTCTTGAAAGCTCTCAGAAGGCCGGGAACCCACACTCACATTCATGTGCAAGTTCAAAAAATGGTGCTGTGCCCAGATATTCCAAGAGACTATGAAGCAAGACTATGAAGCAAGAGAAGTACAGAAGGCTTCCAGGAAACTGTGACTATGCAGTGTTTTGAAGGATAAAAGGCAGTAAGGGGAGATGACTAGAGGGAGCAAGGGGGAGAATGAGATATCTGATTTGTATCAAACAGCTCAAGACAGAGAGAAAACTCATGTCCCTTCTGCTGTATGGGGCATTTTGAAACTACAAGAAATATAGCACAGAAGTAAAAGACCAAAAGCTGGTCCCATGGATTAGGACTGGTCTAAGACCCAACCCAGGAAAGCTGGAGTAGATTAAGGCATGCTTCTTTTTCCTCTGGATGCCTGGTCACATTTCACACCATGGAGGTAGGGAGGTACTCCAGGCTCCATGCTGGCATTTCACACACAATGGCTAACTTAACCCTAGTATTTAGTCCTAGCTGGTTTTATACTGCTTTCATACTAGTCTATAAAGCTAGTCTTTTTTGCTAGATGGATTCTAGAATCTTTAAAGGTTGGAAGCTTGCCCTTTAGTGCAGTCCCTAAAGCTCGTTACTTTCAGGGTCCCTTTCTCATTCTAGGCACCAGCTTTACACACAGTCCCAGGCTATAGCCCCTTCACTTGCCCAGAGTTTAAACAGGGCAGCATTGTCCTGAGCACCTCAACCTCCCACTACCTAGCAACTGCAGTCCAGAGTCCCCTATACAAAGGCTGAGAGGCCCCTTCCACACTGGCAGGCAGTAAAGGGTTACTGGGCATAGGGGCCTCCCCCCAGGGCCCATACAGACTAGCCCTTGCCCTTCCAGGAGCTCCAGACTGGGGGCAGGGTGGGCACAAAAGGTAGGGGAAAGAAGAAAGCCCCAGAGATTACTGTTCATAGCTCTGGCAGACATAAAGAAATCCCAAAGGTAGCAGTGGCTGACCAGATCTCAAGATCTGGGGGGCAGAGGGAAGAAGATTTGCACATCCTGGTGGAGTCCCAGGAAAAGTCCTTCTTCCTTTCCTCCCCCTCCTCCTGCCGGGCCCTTAGTCAAGCATCTTCTGCATCTGCCCAGCCTCAGCCAGGCAGCCTCTATCCCTCTCAGCCAGCAGGCAGAGGCACAGAGGGAGGGCTGGTGGGCACAGCTGCTTTCCTTCCACTTTTCCTAACTGGGGCTGCTTTCATCAATTCTCGTGGGCTTGTGTAGACACATACACTCACACCAGGCAGTTTGCCAACAACTGCCCCCAGTTTGCTGCCCTCCCCTCTGCTCAGCCAGCCCCTTGGATGAGAGCTCAACCAATCCTAGGGATTCTGCAGGATTCAAACTAAAAAGGGAAAAGGGAAAGCCCCACCTGCCATCAGTGACTTCCCAGGTGGCCTTTCCTGGGCTTTCTCTTCTTAGCTCCTAAAGGACTCATCCTTAGGCCCTCCCACACACTTCCCTCTGAGACCTGCACTAAACCATTCAGATTAAAGCTCCAGACAGGATTAGGAGGAAGCTGAGCTTTTTGAAGGAGTCAGCTAGGGCCTAGGGAGGCCTATACACTATTTTAAGACTGTACAGGAGGAACCAAGCCCAGCCCCTTCCATTTGCTGATGTTTTAGGAACTTGGTCCTCCCCAGCCCATCTCTCTGTGTACATGTTCTTCTGTACTCAGAATCAGGCTAAGCCCCCACTGCAGAAGCAGACAGGTCATCCACCCGCCCTCTTTGTTGACTCATCAGTCCAGGCCCTAGAGGCCCAGAACCCCCAAACTAGCATTGAAGACAGTAGATGGAAAGGGCAGGGGAATGAGCAAAGCCAGAGACCAGGACAGGGTCATGTGAGGAAACCAGGGAAGATAAGGATGGAGTCTGGGAAGCTTCCTGATGAGATCTAGAAAAGTAATTTACAGCATTAGGTTGGATACTTGAAAGAGGGCTGCAGAATCTCCTTTGGAAAAGACCAACTGTAGTTCTAAACAGCACAGCTATACCGTGTGTGTATGTGTGTGTGTGTGTGTGTGTCTGTGTGTGTGTGTGTGTGTGTGTGTAAATGCAGCTTGGGAGCAGAGCCACAATTACTAAGCAGGGTTGAAGCAGTGGAACTAGAGGTGAGGTCAGGGCAGGGACACAACAGACCCCACCCAATCCACCTTTGTTGGCAATCCCTCCAGCCTACGGCTAAGTCTTACCCACGTAATCAGGGTCCACTCGGGGAGAGTAGAGGCCAAACTGGATGAAGATGGGAAGCAGGAACCCAAAGCGCAGCCACTCAATGACGTGCAGGGGGGGTCGGCCAGCCGAGGGCAGCAGGTCACAGCCCAACACGGCACTCTCCCCAGCCCGGCCCACCACTGATACCACCTCAGACTTCCCTCGACCTGCATGGTGGGTGGCATGAGGGACAGCAGGGCGCAGGTCAGGGCTGAGAAGGGAGGTCCCATCAGCATCTCAGGGGGCTCTCTAGGACTCTGTAATTGAGGGAACCCTCACCTCTCCAGAACCCTCACATGCTCAGAGAGAACCCCTGGGGAATGCCCCCATCCCAAGACTAACAGGGAATTCTTGAATCCAGCTCACCGTCAGCCCCTTGGCTGATGATCAGGCTGAGGATGGTCAGACTGAGGCACCAAACCATAGCCCAGCTGCCTGCTCACCCAGCGCCCCCTATCCACAGGGGCCCAGGTAGATGGGCCCGGGGATGTCCACAGCCCAGCAAACTGTCAGTCCTTCTGATTAGGTAACAGGTTTCGGCTCCCACTCTTCTGGTTAGGGCTTGGCTCACGTTAACACCTGATGAAGCTGTTCTCTGGAGCACCGCCAGATCTAAATGCCAAATGCAAGGTAACACAGAGTTCGCCAATATAGTAAACCAGAAGAGACCCCACAGTAAGAGAAAGTCCAGGAAGACAGCAAAGGAAGAGAAAGGAGAGGAAGCAGATAAGTAAGAGAAGGGGGTCACAGGAGATCAGAGATCTTGACACCCCACACCCCCACCCTAGGAATAAGGCCTGGGAAGGGGCACTGGGAAAATGAGGTAGTGCTGGCAGGGAAGACCAGGACATGTAGGGAAATTCAGGTTGCTAATGATCTCAGAAAACTGAAGCTCAAGGGAACTGGGGGTTCCTATACTTTCAGAAAAAAAATTTTCAGGGAAGCATGAGAGATAAACAGCCCCTAACAGGCAAGCCTCCCTTCCTTATCTTTCATTTGTCCTGATGCTAACAACAAGGTGGCACATAAAGTAGAACTAGTATTATCATCTCCACCCCAACAGTGACAAATAAGGACGTTGGGATTCTCAGAGAGTACCATTCTCAGGGGGACAGAGTCAGTCAAGGGCAAAGCCTGGATTACAACATCCAGAAAGTGGCCCCTAAGGGATCCCCACACAATTCCCTGCCCCATTTTCCCAGCCTCCATAAACCCTGGAAACTGAGGAACAGTACACTTTCTCCACTCAGCCTCCCAATACAGCTTTAACAATGAGTGAGTAATGCACTTGGAAGGGAAGACACTTGCCTTCCCCACCAGCTGGTATGGGGCTGTGGGGTGTGTGGGTGTGTGGGTGTGTGTGTGTCCAGGCAGCACCCTCCAGGTTTGGGCAGATTCCTGGGCTGGCTGCTGGTGCCACTTCCTCTTCATGATGCTGCCAGGCAGCCACCCTCTGCTAGACACCCTGAAAAGTGCCTCACCCCATTTCCTCCCACTCACTCCCCTCCAATATCCCCAGGGCCCAGCCTTTGCAGTTTTCCCTTCCCCATCCTTAAGGACATGGTTCATTAAAAGCCAAGAGTCTATGTGGTGTACAGTGAGTCCTGGAGATGGAGGGTAGGAACTCTTAACAGCCCAGACTTAGAGCGACTAGTGCTCCCTGCATAATGGCCTGGGGGTGAGATGGGGGTCCTATCTTGGCCTGGCAAATCCAAGTGGACTCTGCTCTGGGCCTCCACTCTACTCTGGGCCTCAAAGTTTGGGACTGGCTATAAAATATCCCCAGGTCCCTCAGCCTGGCCCTTGCCTCTATTTAAATGGCCGTGTGTCTAACTCTTGACAACTCACTGGAACAAGTTCCCCTTGCTTCCCACTGCCCCTAGCCAGGTCTCCCACACTTTTCCAACAAATCTTTTTCCAATTGTATACGAAACCCCAGTCCCACCTGGCTCAGTTTTCCTTGAATCTTAGCAACTCGGGTTTCCCAAGAATTCCTCTGCTTTTCCCAAAATCTTTCCAACTCCTCTGCCCCACAGCATGTCCTCACCTGTCTGGTCTCCCCATCCAGCACTCCTTCATTCTCCTAGTTCCCCCATTCCAGTTATCTCTACTTCTCAGTCCCCATGCCGTTTTTGCACCTGATCTCTAATTGCATCTGGGTCCTCTGGGCCTCAAGAAAATCCCTGTGTCCTCCCACCCACGCACCTACTTCTCTCACCCATTCCTCCTTAGAATTTCCCTCCCTAGGGTTGTCTTGCCTCAGCCCACAATACTCTTCTGATGTCCCACCCTCAACTCCCTTCTCCTTCGCCTTCTCCCAGCCGCTGGAACTCCTTGCTGTTGGAATCCACAAAAATCCAGCTCCCCTGCACAGAAGTATTAGTATCTCCAGAACTACTCCAGTTCTCGGGGAAGCCCCCCCCCCCAAGAGTTCCTCTTCACGCCCCAGAACTCCCCTAGTTCTGTGCCTCAGAGAATTCCACTTCTCTCCATAAATCCCCCGCTTTCTCCTGTCCGCCTGACTCCCACACAGTTCTCCATTCCCCCGTGGACACCCCCATTCCATCTACCTAGCACGCCCCCACCCTCACCTGCTCCACGCACCGCTCAGCTCCACTCTCTCCGCGACACAATAGGGGGCGGACCCACCTCCAGCCTCGGACGCCCCAAGCACCTTCCGTCACCCTGGGAGACCGCCAATCGCGGCGGCCAATGGGAACAACAGGGGGAGGAGGGGGCGGGCGCGACCTTCTGGCGGCCTGGGACTTGCAGTTTCGGGTGAGCTGTACTCCGCGGCACGTGGGCAGGTCGCCCCCTGGTGGAGAGCTTTGCGATCAGGCGCGAAAAGCCCGAAGGGCGGTTGGTTTAGGGCCCTTGCTCCAGTGGTCCCTAGCTTCTTGCACGCCCTCCTTCCGGTGCAAAACCCCCTCCCTTCTTTGAACCTGCAGCAGTCGCAACCAGGGTTGAAATCTGAGCCTGGAGCATGAGTACCCGGAGGGGAGCAGGACTCCCCGCCGTTCTCCCAGGGGATCCACCCAGCTCCTCCTCTGGTCTCCTCCCCCACCCCCATTCCCACCTCCGCCCATTTCTCCTCTGGCGGGACTGGAAATACCTGTCCGCACTGGCGAGCTCCCAGATCCTGCCCAGGCGCCTTCTGCATTGTGGGGAGGGGAAGGCTGCGCCATAGCTGAGGTTGCCAAGTCAGCTCCCGCGGCAGCGCCCAGCACCAACCACTCAGAGAAACAGGCCCAGAGGGGAAAAGAGAGACACCTTGACACGGGCGATTGAAAGAGGAAGAATGAAATAACTAATCATTTACTGAACCCTTGCAGGTGCCAGACCATGGACTCCATGCTTTATAACTGACCTAAACTGCAGAGACACTGAAGTAGGTATGGCTCTAGATGACTAATGAGAAAACCAAGGCTCAAACGAAGGAGGTGAAGTAACTTGCCCGACTTCCCATCTAGGACATGACAGAGCCAGGATCAGACCCAACTCTGACTTAATCAACCCACCGCCTCTGGCACTTAACCACTGCTCACACCGTGTCTCTGCCTCATCCTCCCTCCAGGTGATCAGCCAGCCTCACCTGATCACGTCCTGGGCCAGGAAGCTCACCACCCATCACCAGTCTATTGGTAGGGACTCTGCTGGAAAGTTCTGTTGGTGTAAACGTCTTGGTGCTTGAGATGGAAATGTGGAGGAGGAAGCAGAGGAGGAGCAGAGGCAGGATCAGTGACATGGTCTGTCCCACCGTTCCTCCAGCAAATTCTCCCAGAGTGGCAGTTTTCAGCATTACTTTACAATGTAGCAGACTGAACTAACAGTGATAAGACTAATGAAACCGTGTTAGTGGACACACCTGGAAGCAAGGCCAGGTAGAGTGCTTGGGAGAGATAGGTGAAGCACCTTTTATCTCTTGGCTCCTCACCAACCAGAGGGGAAGAGCTCCTCCAGTGGGTTTCATTTCTGCTATCTCCCGTGTTTTATGAGGATAAACTAATCTCACTTGAACATTAAAATAAATTTTTGTGAATCTGAGATTTAAATGATTTTCAATTTTTAAAAGTGTATGATATGGTCATTTATTTTTGGAAGCTTATTTGTGTGTTTTATTATTGTCACTTTGCTGTGATTCAGGTGTATCTTGTTGGCTTTTTGGTAAAAACACGAGTCTCTCTTACAACTTGTTCCCACGCAATGCCAGAAATGAAAGGTAGAAAAAAAAAAGTCCGTAAACCTGAAAACTAAAGGTTCTCATCAGGTTGTCTTTGACCCTTAATCATAACTTTCTGGGAAAGTTTGTCCACCAACTAAGATTCTGTGTAACCAAAGTATCAGGGAGCCCACATGTTTTCAGCTTGTTGACAAGATCAGAAAAGGTTGTCAATTATAGGGACTTGGTTGACCACATGCCAGTGGCCACTGGTCCTGTCACCTGATGAGAAATGAAGTACTGTATGCCCAGTGCCTGATACTTAGTAGATAATTAAATGTTACCCCTCTCCTCTCAGTTTGTTTTCACCTGTTTCTAAGGGTGAGCAAACTTTGCAGACTGCAGTACTATCAGATGATTACTATCATGGCTTCCTACAGAGGAAGAGGACTGGGCCTCTCTGAGCTTATATTCCACCTTCTTTTTTTTTTTTTTTTTTTTGGATGTTTTGAGAGTTTATTTACAATCACTGAAAGGAGATGGTTCTGTAAACCTTCAGGTAATTACCACCTCCTTCAACTCACAACATACATGTATTTCAACATTTAAATAGAAGCCCATTCATTTTCTTCAAAAGTAATTTTCTACTACTTTTTCATCAAAATATAAAAAAGATAACATTCATAGTTTTAAAAACCTATGTTTAACCCAAATCAAGATTTTTCTACAAATAATACCTCTTTCCAAAAAGTTTAAAAGACATCACAGAATAAAGTGATGTTAAACCAAATAATCTCACTACAGCAGGGTACTTTACTTTTAAGAAATATTATGCAGTATTTTTTTCACCTTCACGCTAGATTTCAACTGTGTATGTGCTATGTAAACACACCAAATTAATCCAAGTCATTCATATTTATGCAGTAGACTGTTGTATATGACCAGTTACCACATAAACTGTCATTCCACAATTGCGAAAATGGTAAAAGGCAATCTTTATGAAAGCTTAAAAAATCTTAGTAAAAGGTAACCAACATCGCTCTAATAAGAGGTAATAAAAATCATCTCTTTCTCCTACCTTCTTTTCCACTTTGAATGGTACCTTTTATAGCATATTAACACACAAAGATATTTGTATCACTTTTACTTGTCAGCGTTTTAAATGACTGCTTTCTTTTCTGATACACTGAATTTATCAAAAGGCACCAAGATTAGACTTCCAAGTAGTTTCAAAATTTTTGTTTCTTTTCAAGTTCCTTTAGAATGATTTTTCTCACAAAAGTGTATCTCTAAGAAGAAAATGAATAACACCACATAGTAACTTGAAACTTGGGCCATCTGAAAGGTATAAATATATTAATAGGTTCCTTGAACTTTTCATTTAGGATAGAGTCAAAATACCTTTCTGAACATAAACATAAAAATAGAGCACATTTATAACAGTAGGAAAAGGCTTAAGCTTATAATAACAATGTATTAAATCTGACATTACGACACATGGCCATGTAACATTACGACACATGGCCAAAAGCATTAGAAAAAACACTGCCAGATACTCTGATGCATTATCCTGAAAACATGTCTGATACATAACACTAACATATAATAAAGTATAGCATTCATTTTACAGGGAGAAAACATAAGTTTTATCACAAAACCAGATTTACTGGATTTCAGCTTTAAGTTTTAGAGATAAAAAGGAAAACAAGATTCACCCTTAAAATAAAAAAGTGTATATATATAATCCATTATTATTAATACCTTTTATGCTCTTACAATGTAAAACATTTATAAACCTCTACAAATTTTGGCCAGTTAACCTATTTGGCTTTAACATAGTCTAAATTCCCTTCTGAGAATCAGATTAATGTCTTCAGTCCAGCAGTCCAACATGGATGGAGCAATTCTATTTCTTTTTCTTCTTCTTCGGGGGTTCATCTTCAGAGCTGCTATCTGTGCTGGTGCTGCTGCTGCTGGAAGAGCTGGAATCTGAGTCTGAATCAGAGGACGAGGACGAGCTTGTGGAAGAGGCAGAAGACGATGAACTGGAGGAGCTTTCATCAGTGTCACTGTCCTCTGAGGAGGATGAGGTAGACGTTTCTTCACTCTCTGATGAAGAATCACTGGCTGAACTGTCACTGCTATCGCTACTGGAACTGGTTACACTCTTAGACCTTTTTTTCTTGGTCTTTCTTTCTATGTTAGTTTCTCCAATGCTTTGTTGTAATAATAATCTATTTTCTTTTTCTTTTAAAGCTTTCTTTAGTTCTGCTGTTCTTGAAGGTCTGTGTAGGTATTTTCTTTTTCCTGTGCATTCATAAGTCCAGTGTCCAAATTCCAAACATTTCTGACACCTTACATGCTGCTTATTTGCTTCAGCTTGTCTCCGGGCTATGAGCCGATGCATGGGAGTCGCCATCTTAGTGCGGTTAAGGCCTCTTCCACCTTTTTAAGGGTCTCAGCCTTCCTCTTCCAGATGCCCTGGTGTCATGGGGGAGACCCTGCTCGCTGCAGCATTTGTCACGCGAGGCGACCTGCGGAGTCTCTAGTCCTGCTCCCCACATAAGAACGCAGGATATGGCTAGGCCAAAAAGGAACACCCACGGAGCCATAGGTAAGGAAGTCATACCACTGTAGTCTCACTGGTGGCACTCCAGTCTCACGGGAGGCTGGAGTCACACGACCTGCAACTTGCTGTCCGCTTCTCTGCCTGCCAACCAACCGACTCGACTCTCTACTCTCTCGACTGGACTCCCGACTCACTCACTAGCACAGCCACGGCAGTTAGATCAGTGGCTAATTGGCCCACTGGTTACAGCTGACGGCCGTCCACTACCCGAGTCAGTACCTTCCACATGAGGCCGAGAGCCTGGAAACTACTCTCTGGAACTCTGTCCCCACACCTGGGCTGTTGGGACCTCAGCCTTTCTCTGTTCAGAGGCCCTGTGGAAGAAGGGACTTTGCCAAATTCTAGGGAGAGCCCTGGGTCAACGGTACTGGGACCATTTACTCCTCTATTTACTTTCTGTGTGCCTAACTCTGAGGAATGAGCTGCCCCTGTGTATGCAAGATAGACTCCAGTTGGTTTTGTTTTTTCCAGTGTTCAGAAAGGTATTAAGGAACTGGAGGAAATAGGGGCTGCAGGCTTGGCCCTAGAACTCAGGCCTTTTTGAGAGTGGGACTGCTCAGGCCACAGAAGAAGCACAGAAAACCAGCCTCAGGCCATGGACTGCCTTCCAGCAAGATCTGGGCTCATGACTTCAGAGAGTAGTTGATCTGTTACCAATCTTAGGGGCTCTTTGGGGACTGGTTTCCTACCCTCACCACTTCCGCCCCAAGCCCCAAGGGGCTCACTTTCCTGCTCATAAACCTAGGCAGGAAATCCCTGCTTATCTGTTGGTTCTGCTTCCTTTCCAGTCTGGGAGGCCTGGCTTTTGGCTTCTGCCCATGCCCCATTCTGCTTAGAGCCCTCCTTCTGGGTACACTAGTGTCTTGCCGACTTGTCCTGTTTTCCCAAAAGCAGTGTCTTTGGTCTCCAAGATTCTCCAATGCATCCCACAGCCCCATTCATGGCCTAGTATCCCTCCTCTTGAAAGATACTTTGGAGGTCAGGATCCTTTTCCTCACAGAGAGAGAGGGGAAGGTGAGGTTCAGAGAAATGTCAGGTATGGTTTCTGCCACACGACCAACTCCCAACCCTTCAGAATCTCTTCTGAAACTCCCCAGGGTCACCTGCTCCTCCTGCTTCTGTGGGAGCCAAGGTACATCCTTAGCCATGTCTCTAAGAGCTCCAATCCTCTCCTTCAAAGTGTTCCTTGTGGAAAGGGACTGTGCCTGTCTAGTGGGGCGGCCTGCGGGGTCTCTGGTCCCACATAAGAACGCAGGACATGGCAAGGCCAAAAAGGAACACCCACTGAGCCATAGGTAGGGGAGCCATACCACTATAGTCTCGCTGGAGGCTGGATTCACACGACGTGCGACCTGCTATCCGCTTTTCTGCCAACCAACCGACTCCCCACTTGTTAGTTGCAATCCGCAATCCACACTCCGCCGCTTGCGAGCTCAGCCACCAACTTCTTGCTAGCCCCCATTTTTCCTGCTAGCATAGCCACAGCAGTTATATTAGTGGCCAATGGCTCACTGGTTACAGCTGACAGGCAACTAGCCACAGCTGATGGCCATCCAATCACAGTTGATGGCCATTTACTACCTGAGCCAGCACCTTTCTATGTGAGGCCAAGAGCCTGGAAATTGCTTTCTGGGCAGTTTCTGCCACAGTGCCCCAGTTGATGTTTCCTGAACAAAATGTCACAAGCAAGAGGTGAGTGGCAGAGCAGAGCCCAGATCTGAGCTCTCACCCAGCACTGTCCCTACTGAATCCTACACCACCCCCTCCAATTCACTCACTCCCTACACATGTCCTGTCACTTGGGTGGCTCCCAACTCTCCGCCCAATCCCCCTACCCCATGGCAGCTGCATAAGATTTGATTTTGTGAGGATGCCCAAGTCTTGGGCAGTGGCAGATCAGGCCTGGGTGAGGAATTCTGGCTGGTCATTGGACTCGGGAAAGAGCAAGAAAGTAAACATAAGGGTCTGTGCTTGAGGGGGTGGTGTGTAAGGGGTGGGCATTAATCCAGGACAAGAATCTAGAGAGGTCTGAGACATGGAAATCTATAGAAAAAGGACAGAAAGGACAGTAATATTAATCACAAACAGAGGTGAAGGGTCCAGACCTCAGCTATTGATCCAGCTGAGTTATCATCCCTATGGGGTAGGCACCAGAGGCCCAGAGCAGCTGGCATCAGGGAGATGACTGAAGGGTCCCAGGCTCAGTTGGACCCAGAATAGGACTGCACTAGGGGGTTCCTGTCTTCCTGGCAGCACAGCCTCTAGACTGGGGTGGGTTGCGTGGGAGTAGTTAAGTGAACTCGTCTGCCAGGGTGGAAGTAGGGCTATGAGAGCAGAAGAATCTTAGCAGGAACAATACAACCCATGTAGGGTTCTTAGTGCCTGTAATGCTCCCATTGAGAAGTCACAGATTCAGTTAGGTTAGAAGAAATCTCTCCCTTTTCTTATTTAAAGTGCAAATGTTCTGTAGTTGGTGGGGAAGGGGATAGCTGGTTAATAATAACACACCAATATCACATTGTGAACACTCACTTCCGTCACCAAAGGCAGGCGTGGGGGAGCATGTGGACTTAGAAGGGTGCACCTGGAGTATAAGGAAAGGTGATTTGGAGGGGGCACCTGGAGTAGAAGGAAGACATAGGTTTGCCAGAGTCACCTTGCTCCTCCAAAATGGCAGTCACCTAATTTGACTTTATTGCCAGACAATATTCCCTGTAAGAGTGTGGCACTTTGGACTCCCACCCTTGGCCCCTGGGAAGAGGATAGCCTGAGGAGTAGAGGGAGGATTTCCTGGGCTCTGGGAAGAAACAGTGGTCAGGACAGAGCTCCCCAAGGATGTGATCAGTGTAGGCTGGAGCCAGGCTTCCCTTTCTTTCTCAGCTTCATTCTGTTTCTCCTGAGTTTCTTCATTCTTGGTGTCTTGCATCTTGCCTGGCTTTGGATGAGCCACAGCCCCATGACCAGAGTTACCAGCAGCAAGAGAACGAGTAATGCCTTGGCCAGAAGGCAAAAGGAAGCTGAGGACTTCTCTGAGGATAGCCAGGATCTAAGACAGAAGAAGGAAGGTGGGGGGACTCACCAGAGGAAGGGGTGAGGTCCAGGTGAGGGGGTAGACACCTGCCCCAAATCTGACAGAGGTGACACAGATTCAGTCAGTTGATTTTCCTTTTCAAGTGTCTCTGGAAATACATATTCTATTCACAAAAGCTCAGGAACTGAGATCTGGGCAGCAGTCTCAAGCTGAATGAGATAATGGAAGAGACCTTTGGAAGTTGGGAGCTCTAGGAAAAGGGAGGGCTGTTTCCCAATCCAGGGGTCAAGTCTCTATGGGAGGGGGTTAGATTCTAAATTTCATATACTATCTTGGGAAGAACTGAGGGAGGGAGGTGGTGGCCTGAGGCTTGCAGTAGCTCAGGAATATCTGGGGTCCTGGTACCTGCACAGAAGGGACCAGCGGGTATCAGACAGGCACTGATGTTGCTGATGGGGTTGCTGGCCCTGCAGGTATAGGAGAGGGCATTGTCCCCAGGCCTCCAGGATGTGCTGAAGACAGAGCCTTCATGTGCTGTGTCATTGCTGTCCTCCTGGGATATCCAGCTGTAGGTCACATCCAGGCCTGCCTTCTCTACAGAGCATATCAGAGACATATTATAGGAACCTCCTCAGAGATCTCAAAGTTCACAGTGATGCGAGGTTCCAACAGCCGTCCTAGATGAAGGAGGGACAAAAAGGCCCTCTGGGTAATCAGGGGTTTTATCTGTTTTCCTAAGTTCCTGACTACTAGAATTTGGGTGCTGTCCTCTGAGAGCCCCTGTACCCAAACAACGATAAAGCAGAGTTCCCTGGGCAGATGCTGAGGCAGACAGAGCTGCTTGTGGCATATTCCACCTCCCCTTCATGCCTTGACTTCTCTCTCTTGCTTTGGTACCCCATCTTTCTCCAAACCCCATTCTGTCTCCTTGATCCCAGAACATATTGTCACCCTCAGGGGGGCATTTATAGTTGAATCATTGTCTCTGCAAGAATCAAGGTAGACTATCAGTCAATGTCACAGGCACTAAGAAGAAACTTGGGTTCAAGTAGAGAGGAGTCACTGATTAGTAGCCCTCAAATCACATATAGGAGGATAAAAGGCTCAAGAATGGAGGTGGCATTCACCTCCAGGATGTAAAATCTCCCTGGGAGAAACAGGTCTACTAGAGATCTACACACAAAGACTCTGATCTCTCTCTCTGTGTTGGGTACCTCCACAGGAACAGCCTCCATGCCCAGTGACTCGCTGTTCCAGGTTACTCCACCCATGGCGGCAGCCCAGATGTTGGGGTTGGGCACACTGGGGACAGTCTGCTTTCTAGTCCCAGCCCCTCAAACCATAACCCCAACTCCTGCGACCCTTCCTTCTTTGCATGGGAAGCTCAGAAAAGCCAGAGAAAGTGGATTTTTGGTTCCTAAACTAAACTCACGGTAGACACGTAAATTGTAATGCTGCATGGTAAAGATCTGGGATGTCCTCAGGTTGACTTGAGCTTGATAAGGCCCCGAGTCCTCCCAACTGAGATTGTTGATGTGCAGAGAGTAGCTGGGGTTCTGGAAGCTCACTCGACCCTGGTAGCGAGGGTTGGTCACTGTGATGGTAGCAGGATGTCCCTCTTTCTCCAGCACCACAGTGGTAAGCCTTATGTGGGAGGACCAGATGATGTTCTCAACCTCTTCATCAGATGGTATTTCCATGGTATTTCCTGAAGGACTGCAACCACTTCCTCAGGACCCAAACCATCTCCAGAATCTCCTTTGGCTGCAGATAAAGAAAGAAAAGGGATGCAGACAGCCCAGCTGTTGTCTCTGGGCTGCTGAGTCTGGCAGCAGGACTGTGGTCTCAATCTCAACTAAGCAGCTTCTATAGCCCCACACTCAATTTTGTCCTCCAGCTGCCTCTTCTGGTTTTAGCTTTCAGCTGAACCTGACTTGAGCACCTACCAGGGGTGCTCTCCCTTCCATATTCCCAGGTTTCCTCATCTCTTAGTCCTGCCCTGAAGCCATATCCAATTTTTCTTCACTCCAGAAGAACTAAAGTATACAACCCCAAAGGAAGTACCTTGCTAGTCTAAGGCCCAGCAGAACAGAACAAAGGAGGGAGGACACCTGTTCTGGAGCTGCAGTCTCTCTCACCTTCCTGGAGCAGCAGGAGGAGGAGCAGCCACAGAAGGGCTGCCATGTCAGCAGCCCTGTGCACCAGAATGTGTGACTTGGTCAGTGCCCAAGGCTGTGAAGAAGACAAGCTGTCAGGAAGCTACTATAGACAATGATTGACAGTCCTGAGGAAAGGGAAATAATTTTCACCCTATCTCCAGCCCTCTAACTTCCTCCATCCTCACAAAGTCCCTCCCTGTCCATCTTGGGAAGAGTTCTCTCTCTGAGCCTCATTGTCAAGATGGTTTACCCACTGACTCATATTTCCTATTCATCAGCTCAGCTCAGATCCCATTTCCTAAGTGAAGCCTTCCTAGACTCTACAACATCTATGTCCCCAGGCCTCCCAGACATACCACGTCTCCTGAACTCTTAGAACACTTCCTATCCAGCCTTGGCAGCGCCTCTGTTTCTGAGATCATTTGATCTTATAAACCTCTTTATCTCCCTAGACAGACTCCATCTTTTGGGATATTTCTGGCTCCTATGCTTGACACATGTAGCACTCAACTGACATTTTTGGAATGGATGAATGAATGAATGAAGTTTTTCTATTTCAAGCTAGTTATGTTCCCAACTGAGAGATTTATTCAGAGGATGAAAAAAAATAACCCTCTAAAAAAAAAAAAGCAATTTGGATCAGAGAGATGATGAAGGTTATTAATATTATGGAAAGACTTTAAGTCATTTTGTGAGGCTATGATGTGGATCAAAGCTATAGGAAATCAGGTTAAGGGTAAGTGCAGAGAATCAAAAATCTTTCTGATGGTCAGAGCTGTCCAGGATGCAATGAGTGACCTCCTAGTTTTCAAACTAAGACTGGACAGTCACTTGCTTGGATATTTTGCAACATCTCTGGCATTAGATGTATAGACGTAATAGATGTAATAGATGTGAACAAAAGCAACTCCATTTTTGTATCCCGGAGTTTTCATGCTGTGATCTTTGACCAATCTAATATTGTCCTTAGCAAGACTATCGGTGCTTTCTAGTTCATGCTATCTGTATTCCTTAAAATGTAGCCATAAATATTTTTGTTAGTAATGGCCAGAATGGCATGACAACTGAGATAAATATCAAACGGGTGATAGTATCGAGACCACCAAGAGGTATGGCCGCTGTCAATACTGCATTCTTGGTCTTGACAATCGTTAGTACCTGAGTTACACTATTAAAAAAGTACTATAACAGGAGTCTGTTACTGGAGAATAATTTGCACAGAACTTCTGGGTCATCTATCTGCTGTGACCCTACATTCCCATAAGTAAATTACCCTATAATAAATTCTGTTATATTCTATGGAGTTGCTTGCTTTGTCTTTTGTTCTGAAGATACCTCCTCATTACCATGGCCATTACACTTTTACACTGTGGGACATTTACACTGTGGGACAGAGAGGTATTCAGACTAAATAAACTTTAAGTTTCTTCCAATACTCAATTTTATGAATCTGTGCCATGATGAGGAAGCAAGAGTGGTGTCTCAAGACCAAGGGCACAGTGGAGGCAGATATATTCAGTTCTGGTCCTGGGCCAACATGTCATACCATTAGGTTAGCAAATGTGGCACTCATACACGTATTTATTGAGTAGCTTCTATTGCTCAGACATTGTCCTAAGTGCTGGAGCAGTGACCAAGAATTTTAGATCATGACTTCATGGAGATTGTAGGCTAACAACTGACCACAGAAGAGTAAGTACAAGTTTGATGAGTCCTACCAAAAGAAAAACTGATGAGCCTATGACAAGGGAATTTAGTAAGATTCAAGTCAGGAAAATCAGGGAAAAGTTTTCTGGGAGAAATAATATTTAAGCTGAGACTTCAGGGATGAGTAAGATCTCCTCAGTGAGGAAGAGAATGAAGTAGGTAGTTAATTAAGTTCAATTTATGAGCATCAAACCTCAGGGGCTGGGAATTTTTGAAAAGGTACATCAAATCTCACCCTGAGTATGAAAACTTTTTTTAATGTAAACTTCCCTTTAAAAAATTAAAGCAAAGGAAAAAATTCCCCAAGGTCATGTGCATAATGTTCAGAGTTTCAAGGGTTAGTATATCAATTAGGTTCTCTGAGAAGTAGATGCTGAAGTTAGAAATGAAAGAAGTTTAATGTGTGGGGGAGGTCACGTCTGTAAGAGATAAAAGGGGAAGGAAGCAGAATTGAGCAAGAGGAGCCTTGGACCACAATGCAAAGTAGCATCCGCTAACTCAGCAGGGGGCCCTGGAACTAAGAGCCTGTACTCTCACTGCACACAGTCATTGGCTGCAGCTGCCCAGGAGGAGCATGGATCCTGCAGGCACTGCAGCTGGAGGTTGTCAGGTAACTGCACCTCTTGCAGATGAAGAGAAGTTCTCTCTTGTAAAGGAGGCCCAGGGGCACCTTCATGGCTGCTACAGTAAATGTGCTGGTCAGCCAAAAGGTAACTGTGTTCAGATTGATTAACCTTGTCTCCATAAACAGCACATTATGCTTATTGAGTGGACAAAGGTAATTTCATCTTCCAGTCCCTACCCTGCCCTGCTCACTAAGGCCTCCCAATTTAATGTGGAGAAAATACTTCTCAGGGCATGGTTTTCAAGTGCTTTGAAAAACTTGATTTTCATTCTGACTCATGAATTGTGATCCCAATACAATCCCATTTCTGTCTCGTACTGCCCCATTAATCTTATTCAGTGGAGTAGTCTTCCCCTGCCCCAGAGGAGAACCCTGGCCTTAGTTTCTGGTCTCAGTTCAGAAATGAGAACTTCCTGTGCCATGTAGTATACAAATTCCAAACTTGAATTAGAATCAAACTTGCCTCAGTATAAGTCTGTTTCTGGCAGGAGACTACAGTGGAGGGGGGAGAAGGAACTCCTCTCTGCTCCCTCTCAGCTTGCCCCTCCACCCCGTTCCCCTCAATTCCCCTCCCCAACTCATGTCCCCTTTTCTAGGAAGGTAGGCAGGCAGGGGAGGTGATGACATCGTTCTTAAATAGCTGAATGGCTTTGCTCTCTGCAGGTCTGGCAGACTGTTAAGATGGACTCTTTTCTCTTGAAGGTAGTTTTATGGTTTCTTAACAGTTTCTACTGGTTCCCTCTCTCCTACTTTTGACCAAAGGTGGATGCATCTCTATTCTGGGTGGTTCTTTGAAACTACTTTCTCAGGCCCTGGACACCCTGGCCATACATCCCGCCCCCTTCCCTCTCCCCTCCACTGTCCCCACTTAAAGGCACCCAGGCCAACCAAGCAGGCTGTGTCTCATGGGTGGCGCTCAGTTGCTCACCATAAAAATTTCTCACCCTGACAGATTCCAAGATCTACAACATAGTACCACACTCCCAGCTATCTCAAAGGAGTCAGATTTCAGTCCACAATGGGTTTCAGCTCTTCCATGCCAGACTTAGGCTCCTGTCTCCTCAGACTCTCACCTGCAGGGCACACATTTCAAAGCTTTCTAAGTCCTCCTCAGACTCTCACCTGCAGGGCACACATTTCAAAGCTTTCTAAGTCCTTTCCTGGTCAGAGATAAAACATCATCTATCCTTTGGGGGAGAAGTGAGGATTCACAATAAAGTAACAGTTATAGCAGGTCCTTAAATAATTATGTTTTGTTCAACATCATTTTGTTACAACATTGAGGAGAATAGGAAGTTAAGTCTTGTTTATATCAATTAGCCTATGGTAAAATTAGTTTTGTTATACATCGTTTCACTTAAAGTCTCAGAACAATGTTAAGTGAGGACTTACCGTACTTTCAAAGAAATCTCTTCTAACCTCCCTCTCTCAATTCTCCATCCATGAATAAGAGCGTTCCAAAAGTGGTGACATGGGTTCTCCTTCATTCCTGTTGTCAATTCCACAAAGGAAAGTCTCCCTCACACTGCCTTTGACCTCCTGATACCTGTCACACGGACACTTTGGAGTGACCACAGCAGAGAGAGTTCCAGCTGACACCTAACTTGTAGCATATACTTAGTGTTCCCTCACCACAACCTTTGACCCAGCTGATCTCTGCCCTGCTCTGGTGGACAGTTTCATGATTGTGTCCCTGTACCCCAAAGTTTGCATCTCTGCTTTTCTGCTTTAGGACTTTCTCTGAAGCAGTGGAAGGTCCTCAGCCCAGGAGCAGTGCAGCAGGAAGTAGTGGGGAGTGCACAGACTTCAGATGCCACCGCCAGGGGAGCGCTGAGTTGGTTTATAGATGTCCCAGCCTTCCTGCCCTTCTATGGGACAATTCTGAGGCTTGTTCTCCATGGTTCTTCAGAGGGATTGAGCTCTGGTTGCTCACGGCAGCCATTAACAGATCCTTTTCTGGCTTTTTTCCCTTTCCCATCTCATATTCCTCATTCTTTCCAGTCTCCTGATCATCTCCCCGAAAGACTTCCTCCACCCAAGTTCTCATCAAAGATCCTCTTTGGAAGGAATATAGACTAAGAGACTATTATACATGATAAAGTAGCTGAGCCAGTAAAATGTAGATCCCCTTTCTCTTTTGCCTCAGTCCTTAGGAGCAAATAGTCAATGAAAAATAAGACTTTCACCCCAATTCTTCTGATATAACAGCCTTAGGAAACAGGGACCAGTGAAGAACTGGTCCTACTCTGATGAAGAGGATGGGGTGATAATAAAGGTTAAACTTTTGATCAAACTTTCCCCTCAGCTTTTCTTTTTTTATTTTTATTTAAAGTTTATTGGGGTGACAATTGTTAGTCCCTCAGCTTTTCTTTGGGTCTGGAGAGATACAGAGACACATAGTAGAGCCATGGTCCTGGAGGAACCATTAACAGGAAAGGTCCAAATAAGTCACCTTCTATTCTATCAGAGGGTCTGCTATGCACTTGACACATGGCTTTCCCTTTTCTTTTTCCTTTTTTTAATTGTCAGGGTTAAAAGAGATTATTTGGCTGAACCACGAAGGTGGCTGCAGAGAACTGAAACAGTCTGCAAACCATTGAGTTGCACCCAAAGAAGCCATTATGAAACAGAGGAGAAAGCAGTGTCCCTTGCAGACAGACCTGCCTGTGCAGGATTCCCTAGTTGGGACAGAGCAGAGCACTTGGAGGCACAGACAGAATCTCAATAAGGTGGGGCAGAGAGAGTGAGGTGGAGAAAAGCTGAGACAAGCGAGGCTGCAAAGATGCACTGGAACCAGCTCACCAGAGCCCAGAGTTTATGTCACACTCTTTCTCTCAAGAAGTTTACTTTAGGAATAATAATAACAATAATAACAACAACAATAATAATAATAAAGAAGAAGTTTATCTATGATGGGCAGGAGAAATATATAGGATGGAGGTGAAAGGAGAACACAAGGTAGAGGGAATGTTTTAGTGTTGTTGATTTTTTGTTTTTAAAGATGGAAAAGATTTGGACACATTTAAGTGCTGAGGAGAGAAGCCAGTAGGGAGTGCAGCTGAAGATGCAGGGAAGAAAGGAGATAATGAATGGAGCAAGGCCTGAGATTCAGGGCCCAGGAGTGAGAAGTGACTTTAGTTGCAACATGGCCCTTCATTAGAATAAGAACAGATGGTCAGAGTTGCAGGCAGATTTGTACGTGGCAAAAGTTAAGGGGAGTCTTGTCTGGTAGTTTCAATTTCGTCTCTAAAACAGTGACAAAATTATCTGCTGAACCTGAAAGTTTAAGTGTGTGTGTCAAAGGCAGGTATTTCAGGAGAATGGACAAAGTTTGAAACAGATGAGATGACTCTATCCACAATCTGGGATTGTTTCTTGGGACAATCCCAGTTTAAGTCTGTTGTCCTGGCCTAATTATTAATACTGTCCTCTTTCACTCTTAGAAAGTATCCTGGTTTATAGGATAAATTATATGGTTACCCTAGAACACAAGAGAGTTCAAGGCCACTCTTAGCTTTTCTGGTCAACATATTGCCCTGAAAATCTGGGGGAAACAGGAGGATGGGCAGGAGATAAGAGAATGCATCTGAAACCAAAGTGCTTGGGTTTCTTCATCTGCAGAATGGGATTCTCACAATACCTGCTTTATAGGGTGATTGTGAAAATGCAATGACGCCTCTAAAGCACTTAGCAGAGCCTGGCACATGGTGAGGGCTCAAGGAATGTGAGTTGTGGTTATTCCTGAAGGTTACTTAAATTTCAGGATCATGGGCTTTGGCATTAATCTGGAAACTCTTTAATTGGCGAGGGTCTGGCCACTGAAAAGAATACACAGGAAGTGTCTAACAGAAGACACATAAATAGATTTACTCGAGAATATTTGCTGGCAGCACCTATCAGTCCCTGGACTGAGGATACAGCAGGCATTGTGGCCAGGACATTCAGCCCAGCTGGGTGTTTTCCACACAGCTTGCCTCTTTTCCAGATCAGCCTGGTAGACATGCAGAGATGCGGAGTCCTACGCTGAACCTCTTTGACACACTGCCAAACAACTCATTCCTTGTTTCTCTAGCATCAAAGATCCCAGAGTGGTTCCTACACACACTCACACACACACACACACACACACACACACACACACGCACACCCTCCCCTCAACTTCTCTCTTAAGCAGGGTTTGTCTGCCCTTCTTTCCTGAAATCGACTTGCTAGGTTATATGTCCTCTGCTTCCCTCATGCTCATTGTTCTCACAATGCAGGTTTTGTGCCATCTGCAGCAGAATCACATGGAGGGCAGGTTACAATGCTGATTCCTTGGCCCCGCTCCAGACCCAGGGAATCAGGATATAGGGCATGGGAAGGAGGGGTCTGCAAATCCACCTGCTTATCAAGGTCCCAGCAGATTCCACTTCAGCTAATGTTTGAGAATGCCACACTGCCTGCTCCTCTGTTTTTCTGAAGCAGAGGAAGTTCCCCAGCTGGTCATGCCTTTGTCTCCAAACACAAAATTTTTCTTTCCCCCTAAGTGGAACTGTGAAACTGCTGCCTTCTTATTCTGGGCTTCTGGAGGGCTCGTTGAGTCTGTTCTCCTGGGACTGGGGGCGGGGATTAGGGAGGTGGGTGGAACAGGTACGAGACCAGAAGCTTGAACAAGAGATGTCAGCTTTTATCACTTGATAGATGTTGATGCTGGAAACAGAGTGCTGTTGCTCAAACAAAAAAGGTTTAGAATCTACTGATCTTGTCCTACCCTTTATTTTATAAATTAAAAACACAAGAAATAAAACCCAGAGATTTAGGTGGTGTAGGAACTTCTCCAAAGCCACACAGTTTAATGGCTAAGCTGAGGCCCTAACCCAGGTCTCCTGGTGTCTTGCTGGCAAGACTTTACTTGATTAAACTCATTTGGGATGTAACAGAATATATCTGGCTATGTCCAGCACATAGAAAACCCTCAGTAAATTTTATTATTATTGGTAATGTCATTATTACTTTCTTATTATTCATTTGTACTTTAGACTGGAGGTCCTCAGGAGAACCTGAAGAAAACAGAATGGAGTGGCCTGAGGAAAGCCAGCTGGCCACCCAGACAGGTCTGCACAGGGTAATAGTTTTCTTAGTGAATTTAGCACTGATCAGGTTCCAATTCTCCACAGTACTGGCTCAACACACCAGCTCATCAATGTCTCAGAGTTGATGAGAATCTAGGATGCAGCCTGACTTTATTAGAGCTGTCGTCAACTGACATAAAATTAGCCATTCATCCTACAAATATTTTTGTTGCTCCAGTTAAGTGCCAGGCACTGTTCTAAATGTGGGTGTAGCAGTGAGCAGGGAAACATGGATTTTCCATTAGAGTTGGGGTGGCCCCAACTATAGTTGTGGGGAGAGAACAACACACACCAAACAGACAAATATATAACAGCAAGTAATCAAGTACTGTGAGGGACAACAAATCAGGAAAAGGGAATAGAGAAGAATGGGGGCAAGAAGGCCACTTTGTTGAGGACATTCAGCTCAAATTCACCAGTTGCAGCTACATTGCTCTGCCATCTCCTTGCAGCACACAGTCAGTATGCAGAGTTATCAGTAAAAGGCTGCCCTGGGAGCACAGTGTTAGAGAAAAGATGATCTATGATTCAAGCATTTGGTTCAACTGCACCATGCTTAAGTAAAGTGCTAACATTAGTGGAAGCAGGATGAAGGGTATACACGAACTCTGTAATTCTATAAATCTAAAATTATATCAAAATAGGGAAGGGTCCAGGATGGCAGATTGGGTAAACGCTAGGCCTACTGCATCCTAGGATCACACCAAAATTACAAATAAAATTATAGAACAATCAACCTCAAGAAGCATCTGAAGACAAGTTAAACAGAATCCCTACAACTAAGAATATAAAGAAGAGGCCACATTGAGACTGGTAGCGGGAGGCAGACACATGAATCAGGCTGACCCCAAGCCCGTGAATGGTGGTTGAACGCCGGGAGGGACATCTCAGTGAGGGAGGTCCTCCCTGAAGAAGGCGGGGTCTCAGACCCACACCGGTCTCCCTAGCCCAAAAGTCCTGTGCCAGGAAGAGGAGTTCCCATGGTATCTGCCAGTGAAAATCAGCGAGGACTCTGTCCATCCCAGTAGGGTAGAGGGCAGATGGAAACCCAGAGGCCCTCTTATAGAACCCCCACAGGAACTCGCTCCCTTGTGTGCACTTGCCTGGTCTCTGGTGGAGACCAGCTTGGGTGGCTGAGGGATGTGCAGGGAAGAACTGAGGTGAATGGCTTTGGGGTGGGAGCTGGAGGGACAGGAGCCTTTGTTGTCCCTGTGTGGAGATTGACACATGTGTGGAGTATAGGAGGTCACCATCTTTTCAGTGTTGAAGCCCTCCACCAAAGGGCCAAGTCTGATACTGCATTGGTTTAGTGGAATCTGCGCCTGCATACTGCCTTGGTGATGACTTGGGTCCCTGCCCTCTATACAGTTGGTGCTTTATATCATTCCAGACACTCTTTACTGCTGGGCTTCTGGTCTCTCCCCACAGGCTGCAGATGCCTTTTTTCAGTGGTGGATGGCCCACAGCAGCCCGGGAAAAGTTCGCTTATGAGCAATAACCCAAGATCTGCACTGCAGCATCTCTGGTGGTTCTTGGGAACCTGTGGGCCTGAGTCAGGTGGTGGCTGACCATAGTGTTCTTGGGGTGTTTTAGCAGGGTGGTTGCAGGCCTAGCACTGGTTAGGAAACCTCGTCTACACTGACTTTGTAGAAACCACCAACCACACTACTTAGATCCCTGGAACACCCCTCTGCCTGCCTAGAGCTGCATTATGAGGGGCACACTAGGCACCTGGGTGGCCAGCCTTGTACCACAAGCCATGGAGGCCTTTTGTAGCAGCAGACGGCTCATGATGGTCCAGGAATATTTTGATGGTGGATAGTGACCCAAAACCTGTCACACAGTCACTCTTGGGCAGCTCTCGGGGCTTTGCAAGCCTGAGGCAAACAGTGGCTGATTGCGGTGTTCTAAGAGAATTTCGTGAAGAGGACACAGTCCAGGCACTGCCCCGAGGTGAGCAGTAGCTCCCTGTGGTGTTCTGTGCTATGTAGTCATAGCCCAGGCACTGGCATAAGAATCTGAATCTGCATTAACATTGTAAAAACCACAGGCCATGTTTTGTGACTCCCTGGTACTCCGCACCATCCAGCTAGTGCCGCATCGCCAAGGACACTCTTAACACCAGGTCAAATAGCTTGGCCCATGCACCTAAAGAGGCTCTTTCAATGGCTGAGCCTTGTGAGCAGCTAGTGGGTGGCAATAGGCCTAAAGGGCCCTAGGCCGTTTTCTAAGCTGCCTCAGGCCCACTATTGGTGGCAGCAGGCCTCAGTTCATGGCGAGGCCACTCCCACACACCTCCAGGTTCAGCATAGGCTGCAGCCAACCACATATAGCTTTGCACTCCTACTGGGTTGCAGCAGGCTGGTAACTGGCAAGGCTGAAATTGGCCTACTCGGGAGCCCCTCCCAAGAGATACCAGAAACAACACACCCAGAGGCCAGCTTCAGATCACACCAGAACACTACCTGGTTAACCCCAAAAGTGGCAAACCCAAAAGGAGGTCTCAACCGGCACAAGAGCCCATGGGGGAAAATTCTCCTCTGAGGGGTGAGCCCCACACAGCAGCTTATACACTGTGGACATAGCCAATCCTCACAGTCAGTCAGCATGGGAGTCACTTCCACCTACTGACACACCAAAACCAACTACAACAGAAGAACACACACAACACACTCAAGGGACACTCCTGGAACACATACACAGGAGATCAGGGAGACTATGCCATTGGACCACATAGGACATATACTATATAAGGCCACCCATCAGAGACTGAGAGGCATAGGAGATCTACCTAATACACAGAAGCAAACACAGAGAGGCAGCCAGAATGAGGAACTACAGAAACATGTCCCAAAAAAAAGAACAGGAGAAACCTCCAGAAATAGAAATAAATGAAATAGAGGCAACCAACCTACCAGAGACAGAGTTTAAAACACTGGCTCTAAGGATGTTTAAAGAACTTAGCAAGAATTTCGACAGAGACAGCAAGCATAAAGAAGGACATAGAAACCAAAAAAAAAACCAGTCAGATATAAAGAATACACTAGAAGGAATCAACAGTGGATGAGATGAAGCAGAGGATCAAATCAGTAATTTAGAAGACAAGGTAGCAGAAAACACCCAATCAGAACAACAAAAAGAAAAAAGAACTTAAAAAAATGAAGATATTTTAAGGGTCCTGTGAGATGATATCAAGCATAACAACATTTGCATCATAGGAGTACCAGAAGGAGAAGAGAGGGAGCAAGGGATCAGGAACCTATTTGAAGAAATAATGACTAAAAACTTCCCTAACCTGGCAAAGGAAATACTCCTAGACATACAAGTTCAGGAAGTGCAGAGTCCCAAACAAGATGAACCTAAACAGGCCCACACTAAGACATACCGTGTTTCCCCGAAAATAAGACTGGGTCTTGTACTAATTTTTGCTCCAAAAGACACATTAGGGCTTATGTTCAGGGGATGTCATCCTGAAAAATTATGCTAGGGCTTATTTTCCGGTTAGGTCTTATTTTCGGAGAAACACGGTATCATAATTAAAATGGCAAAGGTTAAAGAAAAAGAGAGAATCCTAAAAGCAGCAAGAGAGCTCCCATAAGACTATCAGCTGATTTCTCAACAGAAACTTTGCAGGCCAGAACTGAGTGGCAAGAAATATTCAAAGTGATGAAAAACAAGACTGCTCTACCCAGCAAGGCTATCATTTAAAATTGAAGGAGAGCTAAAGAACTTTCCAGACAAGAAAAAGCTAAAGGAATTCATTACCACTAAGCCAGCATTACAAGAAATGTTAAAAGGACTTCTTTAAGAAGAAGAAAGGAAAAAACAAACAAACAAATGAAGATAAAAAATATGAATAATAAAATGGCTTTACTTTAAATGTACTTTACTTTAAATGTAAATGGATTAAATATTCCAATCAAAAGACATAAGGTAGCTGAGTAGATAAGAAAACAAAATCCATGCATATGCTCTACAAACAAGATCCACCTCAGATCGAAAGACGCACACAGACTGAGAGTAAAGGGATAGAAAAAGATATTTTACGCAAATGGAAACAAGAGAAAACCTGGGGTAGCAATACTTATATTGGACAAAATAGACTTTAAAATAAAGATTACAATAAAAGACAAAGAAAGACATTACATAATAATAAAGGGATCAATTCAACAAGAGGACATCACCCTACTAAACATTTATGCACTGAACACCAGAGCATCTAAATACATAAAGCAAATACAACGTATCGACCAACATAAAGGCAGAGATCAACAGTAACACACCCACAGTAGGGGACTTTAACACTCCACTGACACCAATGGACAGATCTTCTAGATTGAAAATCAACATGGAAACAGCATCCTTAAATGACACACTAGACCAGATGGATTTAATTGATATTTTTAGAGCATTTCACCCCAATACAGCAGAATATACATTATTTTTAAGTGCATGTGGAACATTTTCCAAGATAAACCACATATCAGGCCACAAAACAACTCTCAGTAAATTTAAGAAGATTGAAATCAGATGAAGCATCTTCTCTGACCACAGTGATATGAAACTAGAAATCAATTACAAGAAAAAAACTGAAAAACACACAAGCACATGGAAACGAAATAATATGCTCCTTAAATAATGAATGGGTCAATAATGAGATCAAGGAAGAAATCAAAAGATACCTTGAGACAATTGAAAATGCAAACAAGACCCAAAATCTATGGGACACAGAGAAAGCAGTCCTAAGAGGGAAATTCATAGCCTACCTAAAGAAACAAGAAAAACCTCAAATCAACCTATCTTACACCTTACATCTAAGGGAACTGGGGTGGTGGGGAGGAAAAGCAAACAAAACCCAAAGTCAGTACAAGGAAGGAAACCATGAACATCAGAGTGGAAATAAATAAAACAGAAACAAAAACAAAACAAAACAAAAGATGAAAGAAACCAAGAGTTGATTTTTTTCCCTTCAATTTTTTATTTTTTATTGGGGAAGGGGAACAGGACTTTACTGGGGGAACAGTGTGTACTTCCAGGACTTTTTTCCAAGTCAAGTTGTTGTCCTTTCAATCTTAGTTGTGGAGGGTGCCATTCAGCTTCAAGTTGTTGTCCTTTCAGTCTTATTTGTGGAGGGTGCAGCTCAGCTCCAGGTCCAGTTGCCATTGCTAGTTTCAGGGGGCACAGGCCACCATCCCTTGTGGGAGTTGAAACCGGCAACCTTGTGGTTGACAGGATGCGCTCCAACCAACTGAGCCATCCGGGAGCTCAGCAGCAGCTCAGCTCAAGGTGCAGTGTTCAATCTTAGTTACAGGGGTGCTGCCCACCATCACTTGCGGGACTCGAGGAATTGAACTGGCAGCCTTCCTTGTGGTTGAGAGCCCACTGGCCCATGTGGGAATCTAACCGGGAGCCTTCGGAGTTAGGAGCATGGAGCGCTAACCGCCTGAGCCACAGGGCCGTCCCCAAGAGCTGATTTTTTGAAAAGATAAACAAAATTGACAAACCTTTAACTAGACTCATCAAGGAAAAAAAGAGAGAAAACCCAAATAAATAAAACCAGAAATAAAAGAGGAAAAGTGACAACTGACACCACAAAAATACAAAAAGTTTTAATAAAATACTATAAGCAACTATACATCAACAAATTAGACAATCTGGAAGAAATGGGTAAATTCCTAGAAGCATACAGTCTTCTAAGGTTGAATCAAGAAAAAACAGAAAATTGGAACAGACCTATCACTACCAATGAGATTGAATCAGTAATCAACAAACTCCCAACAAACAAAAGTCCTGGACCAGATGGCTATACAGGTGAATTTTACCAAACATTCAAAAAAGAACTAACACCAATTCTCCTCAAACTATTCCAAAAAATCCAAGTGTAGGGAAGGCTCCCAAGTTTATTTCACAAGCCACAATTGCCTTGATTCCAAAACAAACAAATAAAAATTACAAAAAAAGAAAACTATAAGCTGGTATCCCTAACAAATCCTTAACAAAATATTAGCAAACCGAATCCAGCAAAACATTAAGAGGCCATACACCACGATTATGTGGGATTCATTCCTGGTATGCAAGGTTAGTTCAATATTTGCAAATCAATTAACGTGCTACGCACATAAACAAAATAAAAAATAAAAATCATATGGTCATATTAATAGATACAGAAAAAGCATTTGATAAAATCCAGCATCCATTTATGATAAAAACTCTCAGCAAAGTGGTAATAGAGGGAGTATATTTCAATGTAATAAAAGCCATATACGACAAACCCACAGCTAACATCATACTCAATGGGGAAAAGCTAAAAGTATCCCCCTTCACATCAGGAACAAGACAGGATGCCTACTTTCATCACTTTTATTCAACATAGTACTGGGAGTTCTAGCCACAGCAATCCAACAAGAAAAAAAAAAAAGGCATCCAAATTGGAAAGGAGGAAGTAATATTGTCATTATTTGCAGATGACATGATATAACATATAGACAGCCCTGAAGATTCCACCAAAAAAACTATCAGAACTGATAATTGAATTTTGTAAAGTAGCAGGATACAAAATTAATATTCAGAAATCAGTTGCATATTTATACACCAATAATGAACTATCAGAAAGAGAAATTAAGAAAACAATCCCATTTGCAATTGCACCAAAAATACTTAGGAATAAATTTAACCAAGGCAGTAAAAGACCTGTACTCAGAAAATTATAAGACATTGAAGAGAGAAATGAAAGACGATACAAATAAATGGAAACATATACCATGCTCGTGAATAGGAAGAATTAATATAGCTAAAATGCCCATACTACCCAAAGCAATATGTAGATTCAACACAATCTCTAACAAAATACCAATGGCATTTTTCACAGAACTAAAACAGATAATCCTAAAATTTATATGGAAACATAAACCCCAAATAGCCAAGGCAATCCTGAGAAAGAAGAACAAAGCTGGAGGTATCATACTACCAGATATCAAATTATACTACAAGGCTATAGTAATCAAAACAGCATAGTATTGGCATAAAAATAGATACATTGATCAATGGAACAGAATAAGAGCCCAGAAATAAATCCAAGCCTATTTGGTCACTTAATCTATGGTAAAGGAAGCAACAATTTACACTGGGGTAAAGATAGTCTATTTAATAAATGCTGCTGGGAAACTGGACAGATACATGCAAAACAACTGAAACTGGACCACTTTCTTATACCATATACAAGAATAAACTCAAAATTGATTAAAGACTTAAATGTAAGACTTGAAACCATAAAACTCCTGGAAGAAAATATAGGAAGTAAACTCTAGGTCATTACCATTAGTAATATTTTTATTGATATATTTCCTCAGGTAAGGGAAACAAAAGAAAAAATAAACAAGTGGGACTACATCAAACTAAAAAGTTTTCTCATAGCAAAGGTAAACATCAACAATACAAAAAAACATCCTACAGAACAGTTCGAGGCCAACTGCAATGGCAAATCCCTGCAAGCTAACAAACACCCATCATAGACAGGAACAGAACATCTCCAGCTTGTATTCCTGAAGCAGGGCCTGGTTAGGAGCCCCATAGTAGAGGCTTCACCTTTCCTTGACCTATAGCTTAATAATAGATTGTCCCCCTGTAGCTTGAGCTCCAAATGTCCCTGTCCCAGTTTCCTGCTTTAGAAAATTACCCTGAAATTTATGATTAATACCCTAATGCTTATTGATCACAATCTCTATCGTCTAGCATTCTTTCCATGCTACTCCCATCATTGTTCTTGGATTGTTGACACCACCAGAGAACCATGTTGCCAGAGGGAAGGCTCCATGCAGACCCCTGGAACCATCACGTAGCCTCTGCAGGAACACCCAGACTTTCCCTTAAATACCCTAAGCCAGTCTGAGAATGTTAAGGCAGTTTTTGAAGGTGTTAACCTGCTGCCTTCTCAGACCACTGGTTCTCCGACAATAAATCCTTATTCTAAATAGCCCAACTCCTGTCTTGGTCTATTGGCTGCGCCATGCAGGTAGCACGAGCCCTGAAATCGGTTGCCCTCCAATTTCAGTTTCTGGTGACTCTGCAGTGGGATGGCCTCAGGGTTCCTCTGGTAAGCCACCTTGCAAAGGATCTCAGGGGCTGCCTGGGACTGGGCAGATTCCTTGACATAAGACCGACTCTGGATGCAGCTGCCTAGTGATTTTGCTCACCAAAGTGGGCCTTGTGCTATGGCTCTCCTATCACTGATGCCCTTCTGCTCAGTTGGGATAGAATAAGCATTTGCTCTGTTTTCCAGCCTCTACTTACTGGTCCGGAAAGTGGGGTGGCCCCAGAGGGTTTTGCACTCACCGTCTGGCGTTCCTCCTTGAGGGCCATCTGGGGGTCATATTGACTCATTGGCACCAATAGGTGAGGCTTCATTGTCCAGCAAGGCATAATACCCCCACCGGCAAGGGGCTCTGTTTGCAAACTTGCTCTGGTTCTGGAAGTATACTTGTGGTTGGCAACATTGTTCCCTGGGAATGTGGAGTCCATCTGCCACTCTATAAAAGCCACCACATGTGATTTTGGCCTTTGGGCATCTGGTAGTCTTAAGGCCACATCTGGTTTCTGGTTTTAGCCCACTGGTCAATTGTCTGATGGTCAATGGCTCATGTATATGGAGTAAGACAACGTTGCATCCAAATCTGTCACCTAGCTAGGTCTGGTTTCTGTATCTGGTATTTGGATCCGAATCTGGTTTTCATGGTTTCGTCTGCCTGATCCAGGGAATACTTGGATCTGTGTCTGTGTGTTTAAGTCTGTACTAAAAGCAGCTGCATCTGTTCCAACTCAATAATGGGATCTAAGATTTCAATGCAGCTGGAAGCCCATTGGGCAGACTATTAGGTCATTGGCAAAACTATAGCTATGAGCCGTTGACCAAAAAGAAATTAATGTTCTATTACAGTACTGCTTGGCCAACGTATATATTAGATTCTGGAGAGCGCTGGTCGCTCAATAGTTTATTGAATTATTATACTATTTTGCAACTGGAATTGTTCTATTAGAGGTCTGGGAAATAGAATGAAATTTCTTATGTATAAGCCTTTATAACAGACTAAAAAGAAGGGAACTAAGCTGATGGTTTAGAGAAAAGGGGAATTCACTCATCTCCTAATCCACTTATAATTGGACACCAAATATATGTTCAGAAACTTGGCCAAAGTAAAAGTCTTTTAAGGTTTTTCTAACTTCTGGTAACTTTCAAGATCTTGCAGATAACCTGAAGTGTAAACAGCCACTACTGTCTGAGACTGAGATACTTTAAAAAAAAAAAAGAGGGACTTTTAAAACCAAGCAGCTGATTCTCAAGCCAGACCCCCTACACTTTTTTCCAGACTCTTTAAAATTGTAGGGGCCTCTCTACAATTGTTAATAGTTCTCTTTATATGTATATGATCGTTGATATCTGTTCTTGACTGTGTTTTATATACAACAGTGTTTTTGCCTCCAGATGGTATTACCAGTTTATGACATTTGATTAAAGAAAATGATTAAGTGCTTATATAAATTAAAATGATGAAAACTAACCCAAGTACTTTTCAGCATCATGTGATCTAATAAAATATTTGATACTAAAGCTGGCTTAACTTTTGGTTAAATAAACATCTCTTTTAAAGTTATTAACATTAAATATGTTATCTTTTATTTTACCTGAGTTTGCAAAAAATAAATTCATGTTATTTCTGTTACAAAATTTGTCAAGGGAATAGCTTGAGTAATAATTAACTTTAAAATCTCATAGAGTTAAGAACTAATAAGAAGTAACTAAAATAAGGTTTTAGATGAAACTTTTCAGTAATAATTATATAATGTAGATGCTTGAACGTAGTTTCCCAGAATCTGCTGGTAATTAAAGATTTTAGTTTTGCTAAGTTATGTTAAATGATAAAAATTATTGAATAACTAGGTATTTCAAAATAATGAAATGCTGAAATATTAATTATTGAATAGGTCTGAGTTCCTCTATTTCTAGCTTCTTGTCATAGGAATATTTAAAGATAAATTAAGATCTGTTAATCAGTATATCTTGTATTTTATTACAAAAGCCTATGCTTTTGGAGATTTCAAAATATGTTCCTGGATTTGCCAATGTAAATGCTGATTGCTTGCTTTTAATTGTTAATAAAAGTTAAGATTCTGAAGGTTATGGATTCTAATTAATATGAAAGGAAATAATATGTTTTCAAGGAAACTATAAGGTATAGAAATACATTTTTTAAAAGATTTTATTGGGGAAAAGGAACATTATTTTATTGGGGAACAGCGTCTATTTCCAGGACTTTTTATTGGGGAACAGTAGTGTGTTTTCCCCAGGACACATCAGCTCCATTCAAGTCAAGTTGTCCTTTCAATCTTAATTGTGGAGGGCACAGCTCAGCTCCAGGTCCGGTTGCCGTGAACCGGCAACCTTGTGGTTGAGAGCACGCGCTCCAACCAATTGAGCCATCTGGCCACCTGGGAGCCCAGCAGCAACTCATTGACTTCATTCTAGTTGCGGAGGGCGCAGTTTGCTGGCCCATGTGGGAATCGAACCAGCAGCCCTGTTGCCCAGAGCTTGCGCTCTAACCAACTGAGCCACCCGTCCGCCCCTAGAAATACATTTTTGAAGGAATTGAATGAAAGTAGTTTGTCCTATGGATAGTTATTTCTGAATGAATGAGAGGACACGAACTAAGAGGGACTGGGGAACTTGTAAAAGGTTTGTAAAGCAAAATCTTGAGAGAATTTTATATATGATTAAGCTAAATGTGATTAAGTAAATTTGAATATCAAAAGTAAGCTGTTCCAAAATTAAAGTTTTCTCTTTCCGCTAAATAAGACAAAGTTTCTTAGATGATTAGTCTACTGATATTATTAAAAAGTTTTCTGCCTAAAAAGCAGAGTACATGTGTCATCAGAATAATGTCTATATTTTATATTGTCTTAATTAGGTCTTTAATTACTTAAGGAAACTAAATCTCCACAATAGTTTTGCTAATAATTATGTAAACTTCTGTATTTGGGGATTGCTAGAGTTCATGTGCCCTCCTTGGTGTCAGATATAGGTAAGTGTAAGGAAGCTTGGCCTATTTTCCCTGTCCTGGCATAGTGTTACAGTAATTCTGACTTACTATTACATCTTAATAGAGAAGGGCAGGGAATTTATTTAAATGTCCTTAACAACCAAGACAGGGAAAACAAGGAAAGAAAGGAACAGTGAGACAGGAAACTAGACAGGCCAGACTTTCGGCTGCAGTTATGGACAAACTAGGGCTTAAGCCACCTCAGGGCCACCCTGAGGGCCACCCCAGAAGAGGAAGACCAGTAAAGGAGCCTGCTTTGAATGTGGAAGCCCAGACCATTGGAACAAGGAGTGTCCTGATCCTCCAAAGCGGCCGTGCCTCCCATGCAAACTAAAAGGGCACTGGAGGAGGGATTGTCCCTTGATCTGAAGGGAGTGGGGACCAACTCCTTCCCTGCAAATGGCTGTGGTTGACTAACCGGGCTGAAGTTCTTTGGCAGCAACCCAGAAGAAAGAGGCTATTCTCATTACAGGGGTGGAACTGCTGGTGACCCTTGAAGTGGCAGGTAAGCCTGTTGATTTCCTGATTGATATGGGAGCCATTTATTGTCTTGACCACTCACTCTGGACCTGTTTCCTGTGAAACATACTTCGTTGTGAGGATAAATAAAGCCCCAAAATTTGGGCTCATCCTCAAGCCTATTCCTTAACCATTGACCTATACTTTAGAGGAAATATAAAATGAGCAAAGCAGACTTAAAAAGGTCTCTGGAAAAGTTTTTTCAGGAGACTTCTGAGCCCTGGCTCTAATTGCTGCCCATTGCTTTGGAGTCTGACCTCAATTCTTTTATTTCCTATACTGTTAACTTGGAAGAGGTTCAGCAGGCACTTAGAAAATATGGGGTACTGGCACCTCCCCCAAACTGACCCCTTTACACATTATAGCCCCGGAAAGCCAGGGGACCAGGTACTATTAAAAGCCTAGAGAAGGAGGGGTTCCTAACAGACCAGTTAGCTCCTAATTGGAAGGGACCCTTTGCAGTTCTTCTGAGCACCCCAACTATTGTTGGGCTTCAGAAAGTCAGTGGCTGGGTCCACTTCCCTTGAATCAAACATGTATCACGAATTCTCTACAGGACTCTCCCAGAAGGAAGACTGTTGCTTCTGTTTCTATGAGCCAACTGAAGACCTTAAACTCCTCTTCAAACAGATAGGCAAGCCAATCTCCCAAAACTGATAAGTACTGATGACTGCTGGAGCTGCTCATAATTTCCTTTCTCTTGGGTCTTATTTTGAGTCTGGTTTTCCTCTTTACTTGTGCCCCACCTGGGATCTAATATAAGAGCTAGTGGAAATAGCCTGTCTAATTGCAGGATATGCCATAAATAGCCCCCTCCCTGCTATAATAGATTAGCAAGAAACTCTAGTGCCCATAGACATGGAACAACACCCACTCTCAGCAGGAAGCAGCCAAGAACAGTCATCGTCCCCTACCCTTAAAACCAATCAAATTTTACAGAAATAAAATGAATAAAAGACAGCGGGGAATTGAAACAGAGCCCAGTTAGGACCTCCATAGTAGAGGCATTGCCATGTCCCCGGCCTCACCTTTGCCTGACCTGTAGCTTAGTAATTGCCCTCCTGTGTCTTGAGCTGGAATGTCCTGTCCCAGTTCCCTACTTTAGAAAATCACCCTGAAACTTATGATTAATACCCTTATGTTTATTGAGCACAATCTTTGTGATCTAGCATTCTTTCCACGCTATTCCCATCATTGTTCCTGGGTTGATGATGCCAGAGGGAAGGCTCCATACAAACCCCTGGAACCATTATGTAGCCTCGGGAGGAATGCCCAGATGTTTCCTTGAATACCCTAAGCCAGTCTGAAAATGTTAAGGCAATTTTTGAAGGTATTAACCTGCACCCTTCTCAGACCACTGGTGCTCTAACAATAAACGCTTATTCTAAATAGCCCAACACCTGTGTTAGTCTATTGGCTGAGCAGTGAAGGCAGCACAAGCCCCGAACTCAGTTGCCCTTCGGTATCATTCCTATCCTGCTTTCTTTCTTTTTTTTTTTTTTAATTTATTGGGGTGACAATTGTTAGTAAATTTACATAGATTTCAGGTGTACAATTCTGTATTACATCATCTATAAATCCCATTGTGTGTTCACTACCCAGAATCAGTTCTCCTTCCGCCACCATATATTTGATCCCCCTTACCATCATCTCCCACCGCCCACCCCCTTACCCTCTGGTAACCACTAAACTATTGTCTGTGTCTATGAGTTTTGTTTCTCATTTGTTTGTCTTGTTCTTTTGTTGTTTTTGGTTTATATACCACATATCAGTGAAATCATAGGGTTCTCTGCTTTTTCTGTCTGACTTATTTCACTTAGAATTATACTCTCAAGATCCATCCATGTTGTCACAAATGTTCCTATATCATCTTTTCTTACCACCAAATAGTATTACATTGTCTATATATACTACAACTTCTTTATCCATTCATCTATCGAAGGACATTTTGGTTGTTTCCATGTCTTGGCCACTGTAAACAAAGCTGAAATGAACATTAGAGCACACGTGTCTTTATGGATAAATGTTTTCAGATTTTTGGGGTAGATACTCAGGAGAGGGATTGCTGTCATATGGTAATGCTATTTGTAATTTTTTGAGGAACCTCCACACTGCCTTCCATAACAGCTGCACCAATCTACATTCCCACCAACAGTGTATGAGGGTTCCTTTTTCTCCACAGCCTCTCCAGCACTTGTTACTATTTGTCTTGTTGATGATAACCATTCTAACTGGGGTGAGGTGATATCTCATTGTGGTTTTTATTTGCATTTCTCTGATGATTAGTGATGTTGAGCATTTTTTCATATGTCTATTTGCCATTTGTATGTCCTCTTTGGAGAGATGTCTCTTCAGGTCCTCTGCCCATTTTTCAATTGGGTTGTATGTCTTTTTGTTGTTGAGTTTCATGAGTTTCTTGTATATTTTGGATATTAGCCCCTTATCAGGGGCACTGTTTGCAGAAATCTTCTCCCATTCAGTTGGTTGCCTCTTTATTTTGTCGATGGTTGCTTTTGCTGTGCAGAAGCTTTTAAGTTTCACATCGTCCCTTTCATTTATTTTAGCTTTTACTTCCCTTGCCTTTTGGAGTCAAATTCATAAAATGCTCTTTGAACCCAAGGTCCATAAGTTTAGTACCTAGGTTTTCTTCAATGCAGTTTATTGTGTCAGGTCTTATGCTTAAGTCTTTGATCCATTTTGAATTAATTTTGGTACATGGTGACAGATAGCAGTCCAGTTTCATTCTTTTGCACGTGGCTATCCAATTCTCCCAGCACCATTTATTGAAGAGGCTGTCTTTCCTCCATTGTATGTTTTTTGCTTCTTTGTCAAAAATTATCTGTCCATATTTATGTGGTTTTATTTCTGGGTTCTCAATTCTATTCCATTGGTCTATGTGTCTGTTTTTCTGCCAATACCATGCTGTTTTGATTATTGTAGCGCTGTAGTACAAGCTAAAGTCAGGGAGTGTGATACCTCCAGCATTGTTCTTTTTTCTTAAGATTGCTTTGGCTATTTGGGGTCTTTTGTGGTTCCAAACAAATCTGATGATTTTTTGTTCTATTTCTTTAAAAAATGCCATTGGGACTTTGATGGGGATTGCATTAAATCTGTATATTGCTTTGGGTAATATGGCCATTTTAACTATGTTGATTCTTTAAATCCATGAGCACGGAATATCTTTCCATTTCTTTGTGTCTTCTTCAATTGTCTTACTTTTCAGCATACAGGTCTTTCACATCCTTCGTTAAGTTTATTCCTAGGTATATTAGTCTTTTTGCTGCAAATGCAAAAGGAATTGTTTTTTGTATTTCTTTTACTGAGATTTCATTGTTAGTATATAGGAATGCAATGGACATTTGTACATTGATTTTGTAGCTGGCAACTTTACTGTATTCATTGATTGTTTCTAATAGCTTTTTGGTGGAGTCTTTAGGGTTTTCTATCTATAGCATCATGTCATCTGCAAAGAGTGATAATTTAACTTCTTCAATCCCAATTTGGATGCCTTTTATTTCTTTCTCTTGCCTGATGGCTCTGGCAAGGACTTACAACACTGTGTGGAAAAGCAGAGGTGATAGGGGATGGCCTTGTCATGTTCCTGAACGTAGAGCAAAGGACTTCAGTTTTTCACCATTAATTCTGAGATTAGCTGAGGGCTTGTCATATATGGCCTTTATTATGTTAAGGTACTTTCCTTCTATACCTATTTTATTAAGTGTTTTAATCATAAATGGAGTTGTATCTTGTCAAATGCTTTTTTTGCATCAATTGATATACTCATATGATTTTTGTCTTTTATTTTGTTTACGTGATGTGTCACATTGATGGATTAGCAGATGTTGAACCATCCTTGTGCCCCGGGGATGAACCCCACTTGGTCGTGAGGAACAATCTTTTTAATGCATTGTTGTATTCGATTTGCTAGAATTTTGTTTAGGATTTTTCATCAGAGATATTGGTCTGCAGTTTCCTTTTTGCGTTGTCTTTACCAGGATTTGGTATCAGGGTAATGTTGGCCTCATAAAATGAGTTAGGGAGTACTGTCTCTTCTTCAAGTTTTTGGAAGAGATTGAGCAGGATTGGTATTAGATCCTCTTTGAAGGTTTGGTAGAACTCACTAGTGAAGCCATCTGGTCCTGGACTTTTGCTTTTGGGAAGGTTTTGGATGACTGATTCAATTTCTTTACTGGAGATCGTTCTGTTTAGATTTTCCAGTTCTTCATGGTTCATCCTAGGAAAGCTATATGTTTCTAAGAACTTGTTCATTTCTTCTAGGTCATTGAATTTGGTGGCATATAGTCCTTTATAGTATTCTTAGATGATCCTTTGTATTTCTGTAACATCTGTGATAACTTCCCCTTTTTCATTTCTGATTTTGTTAATTAGTGTCTTTTCTCTTTTTACCTTAGTGAGTCTAGCCAAGGGTTCATCATTTTTGTTAATCTTTTCAAAGAACCACATTATTTTTTCTATTGTCTTTTTGTTCTCTATTTATTTAGTTCTGCTCTGTTTTTTGTTATTTCCTTTCTACTGCTGACCTTGGGTTTCATTTGTTCTTTTTTTAGTTCTTTAAGGTGTAACATGAGGTTACTTATTTTGTATTTTTCCTGAAGTTACTTATTTGGGATTTTTCTTGAGATAGGCCTGTAAAAATATAAATTTCCCTCTTAAAACTGCTTTTGCTGCATCCTAAAAATTTTGGTAGGATGTATTTTCATTGTCATTTGTTTCTATGTATCTTTTGAACTCTCCTCTAATTTCTTCTTTGACCCTGTCATTCTTTAAAAGTATGTTGTTTAATCTCCATGTATTTGTGTTTTTTCCTGCTTTCTTTTTGCAGTTGATATCCAATTTCAAAGACTTGTGATCAGAGAATATGCTTGGCATGATTTCAATCTTCTTAAATTTGCTGAGGCTGATTTTATGTCCCAATACATGGTTTATCCTTGAGAACGTTCCATGTACACTAAAAAAACATGTATAGTCTGATGTTTTAGGATGAAGTGCTCTATATATGTCAATTATGTCCTTTTCATCTAATGTGTCATTTAGGGCGGCCATTTCATTATTTATTTTCTGTTTGGATGATCTATCCATAGCTGTCCATGATGTATTTAAGTCCACTAGTATAATTGTGTTTTGGTCAATTTCTCCCTTTAGTTCTGCTAGTAATTGCTTGGTGTATTTCTGTGCTCCCTGACTGGGGGCATAAATATTGATGACTGTTATGTCTTCTTGTTATATAGTCCCCTTTCCCATTATGAAATGTCCATCTGTGTCTCTTGTTACCTTTTTCACCCTGAAGTCTGTTTCATCTGATATCAGTATGGCTACACCTGATTTTCTCTGGATACCATTTGCTTGGAGTGTCAATTTCCACCCTTTCACTTTGAGACTATGCTTGTCCTTGTAGCTGAGATGTGTCTCTTGGAGACAGCATATGGTTGGGTTTAGTTTTCTGATCCAATCTGCTACTCTGTGCGTTTTTATTGCTGAGTTCAGTCCATTTACATTTAGGGTGATTATTGATACGAGAGGATTTCCTGTCATTCTATCTTTAGTTTTCTGGTAAGGCTATGTCTCCATTGTTTCTTTACCTTTTTCTTGTTGTCTATTATTTCTGTGTGGTGGTATTCTATGATGTTTCCCTCTGTTTTTTCTTTTATTACAATATATATTTCAGTTCTGGATTTTTTTTGAGTGGTTACACTTACGTTCATGTAAAAGAATGTTTGATATTTAGAGTATTCCATTTTCTTCAGCATGCTTACTTTCTCCATTCCCATATTCCGGTTGAGGCCTTACTCTCCCCCATTTTATGTTGCCACAAATTGTCCCTGTTGATCGAATAGCCTCCTATAGTATTTCTTGTAGTGCAGGTAATGTATTAGAAAATTCCCTCAGCTTCTGTATGTCTGGAAAGGTCTTTATTCCGCCTTCATATCTAAAGGATATCTTTGCTGGATATATTATTCTTGTCTTATAATTTCTCTCTTTCAATAGTTTGAATATTTGGTTCCACTCCTTCCTGGCTTGTAGAGTTTCTGCTGAAAAATCTGATGATAATCTAATGGGCTTTCCTTTGTAGGTTACCATCTAGTTTTCCCTGGCTGCCTTGAGGATTCTTTCTTTGTTGTTGATTTTAGACAGCTTCAATACAATGTGCCTTGGGGAAGTCCTGTTGGGATTGAGGTAATTAGGTGTTCTATTTGCTTCTTGGATTCGAGGATCCAGCTCTGTCCACAAGTTTGGGAAGTTCTCATCAACAATTTGTTTGAATATATTCTCTGTTCCCTTCTCTCTTTCTTCTCCTTCTGGTATGCCCATTATTCTTATATTGCTCTTTCTGATAGAGTCAGAAAGTTCTTGTAGAGTTCTTTCATTTCTTTTAAGTCTCAAGTCTCTTTCTTCTTCCATCTGTGTCATTTCCAGGTTTCTATCTTAGATGTCACTGATTCTTTCCTCCATCTGGTCAACTCTATTACTTAAGCTGGCTATTTCATTCTTAATTTCTTCTACTGAGTTCTTAATCTCGCCCGGCCAGGGGCCAGGTGAGTTGTGAGATGTGGCCAAGAGCAATGGCTGCCACCACCACCACAGCCTGTCCTAGCTTCCACAGCTCTCTCCTTGTTGCCAGAACTAATTGGGCTGCTAATCTGTGTCTGTGGTCCACAGTTCTCAGAACAGCAAATATTCTGTTCTTTTGATCTACACTGCTACTGTTCTGCTTCTAGCTGGGCAAGCTCTGGCAGGGTAGGGAGGGGTGGTTAATCTCAGTGTCTAAGGCTTCTGTTCTCTGCTTGGTAGTGAGGCCTTAAACCACCGTTTTCAGCCTTCTTCCCTCAGTCTTTTCTCCAAGGTCTCTGCCGTGAGCGTTGGGTTCAGCCGTGTTATATGCTGCTCCCTCAGCCCTGTGGGCCATAAGTGGAGCTCTAGCTGTCCTAGTTCTTCCCTCTCCCGCAGTTGTGGTTTCTGGGAATCAGCGATCTCAGAGTACTGAGCTAGGTCTGCTTCCTGTGCCCACGCGGCTCCTTCTCCGTACTTCTCCCTTCCCTCCTCCCTCGTTCACACAATTCTCCCACCTTTAGATGAATTCAGTAGTGGGCCTGTTCTTCTTGACTGTCTGCTGTGCAGGGAGTCCTTTGTGGAGTTATTGTTGTTCAATTAGTTGTAAATTCCAGGGGAGCTTTACAGAGGCTCACCTCACGCTGCCATTTTGGTAACGTCCTCCAGAATTTCTTTGACACTTGAGTCCACTCTGGAAGGATTGTGTCTCTGGACCTCATTCATTTACTTATTTCTTCAAACAGACAACTAAATGGACACCTGCCCTATGCCAACCACTACTGTGGGCACTGGTACATGACAGAGAACAATCAATACCCCTGCCCTCATGGAGCTTTCCCTCCAAAGTCTAAAGGACTTTAATGAATTAAATTGTAAGATCATTGTTAGGAAGGAAATGACTTGCTTGAGAGGTCACGCTTAGGTTGAAAGTCAATGTTGGTTTAGACACAGTAGAGGAAAGTAGTGGTAGGGCAAAGAGAGGAGTGACAGGTTAGATGACCTTTCAAGTCCTTTCTAAGGGATTAGGGATGCCTCCTCTTGTGAGTGGTTCTGGCCAGTCTTACCCAAAATGAGAAGCAAAACGTAGGAAGAAAGGCTCCTCACAAATCTCCAACACTCTCAGAGAAAGAGACACACATAAATCCCAGCAGTCATTCATAGCAGTAAGCAACAAGGACAGAAGAGGGATGGAGATGTTAGGAGAAGCAAGGCGATGATTTTCCCAGCAGCAGCCAGTGCTTCAGATTTGATGGAGCAAAGGAAATGGGTCTCTTGAGGAGCAGTATAAGCTGATTACACAGAGAGTGAGAAGAGGAAGTAGAAAACCTATAGTGTCCCTACATGATTATAAAAATAAATCTCCAGAAATTCTATTTGGTTCTTTTTAAAATTTCAATCTCTTTTGTAAAATGGTCATGTTGTTCTTTGATTGCATTTCTGAGTTCATTAAATTGCCTTTCTGTGTTTTCTTGCATCTCGTTGAGTTTTTTCAGAACTGCAATCTTGAATTCCCTGTCATTTAAGTCACATATTTCCATATCTTTAAGTTCCTTTTCTGGAGATTTTTCACTTTCTTTCTGAGCTGTCTTGTTGCCTTGGTTATTCATGGCAATTACTGATTTATTATTTTTCTTCCTTGACATCTACAGGAGTGGGTTCTGCAACAGGAAGAGGTTTTTCTTTTATTTTCCAGTACTTGTTGGTAGAATGTTTTATTTTCTCTCTGACTGCAGCCTTTTTTTCTCTCTCACATGGTAGTGCTACATTTTCTATGTTCTATTCCAGCTTCTCACACAATGGGTGGATTCCCTGGGAGATGGGCTTCTCCTCCATTAATAGTTCGACTGGGTCACAGGGCGCAGTGTCCTGGTGGGTATACGGAGAGCTTTTGAAGTTCCAAAGCTCTTTCTGCACCAGATTCAGAGCTTGTATGTTCCAGCAGTTCTGTTTAATCCTGCAGGGATCCGCCCAGATAGGTGGGGCCAGGGGCCGGGTGAGTTGTGAGAAGTGGCCCAGAGCCATGGCTGCGACCACAACTACAGCCGGTCCTGCTCTCACAGTTCCCTCCCCTTTGCCAGAACTATTTGGGCTGAGAATCTGTGTCTGCGGTCCACAGTTCTCAGAACAGCAAATATTCTGTTCTTTTGATCTGACACTGCTACTGTTCCGATTCTAGCACCGGGCAGTTTGGGGTGGGGTGAGCTCTGGGAGGGTAGGGAGGGGGCAGCTAGTCTCAGTGCCTAAGGCTTCCGTTCTCTGCTCAGCAGTGAGGGCTTAAACCACCGTTTTCAGCCTTCTTTCCTCAGTCTTTTCTCCAAGGTCTCTGCCATGAGCATTGGGTTCAGCCGTGTTATATGCTGCCCCCTCAGCCCTGTGGGCCATAAGCGGAGCCCTAGAAGTCCGAGTTCTTCCCTCTCCCGCAGCTGCGGTAGTTCCAGGATGCAGCGAGCTCGGAGCACTGAGCTAAGTCTGCGTCCTGCGCCCTTGTGGCTCCATCTCCACACTTCTCCCTTCTCTCCTCCCCCACTCACGCGATTTTCCCACCTTTAGGTGAATTCAGTAATGGGCCTCTTCATCTTGCCTGTCTGCTGTGTAAGGAGTCCTTTGTGGAGTTATTGTTGTTCGATTAGTTGTAAATTCCAGGGGAGCTTTACAGAGGCTCACCTCACGCTGCCATTTTGATGACGTCCCCTTTTTAAATTTTTTTAATAGTTTATCTCTTTCCAGAAGCTCACCTTACATGCCTCCTGACATAGGATGGCACCTATGAGATGCGTCTTGAAAAATGAGTGGCAGTTCATCTGAAAAATAAAAGCACACTAGGGAGAGAAGCAGTGTAAATGAAGGTTTAATAGTTTGGTAATTTGGGGAAACTGTTATCCAGTGGGCTAAAGTGAGGTTGAGTAGGAGAAATCAGTGCAAGATGGAGGATGCTAAAAAATTTGGACTTTTTCTTGCTGGTCATGGAGTCCTCTAGGATGCTTTTATCAGGATTGTGACAGGATCAGATCTACTTTGGAAAGTATACTCTGGCAGCAGGGGGTGGATTAATGAGAGGTTGAATGAAGGGCAGGAGAGATGGGAAGCAAGACAACCAGTTAGAGTTATCCATTCCAGATAAGAGATAATGAGGGTCTGAACTGTAGACTCAGCAATGACATCGGCAAGATGCCAGTAGGCTCCACAGACATTAAAACGTAGAACTGGGGACCGGCCCGGTGCCTCAGGTGGTTAGAGCTCCATGCTCCTATCTCCAAAGGCTGCCGGTTCGATTCCCACATGGGCAAGTGGGCTCTCAACCACAAGGTTGCCAGTTCAATTCTTCGAGTCCTGCAAGGGATGGTGGGCAGTGCCCCCTGCAACTAAGATTGAACAGGGCACCTTAAGCTGAGCTGCTGCTGAGCTCCTGGGATGGCTCAGTTGGTTGGAGCACATCCTCTCAATCACAAGGTTGCCAGTTCGATTCTTCGAGCTCTGCAAGGGACGGTGTGCTGTGCCCCCTACAACTAGCAACAGCAACTGGACCTGGAGCTGAGCTGCAGCCTCCTCAACTAAGACTGAAAGGACAACAACTTGAAGCTGAACAGCACCCTCCACAACTAAGATTGAAAGGACAACAACTTGACTTGGAAAAAATTCCTGGAAGTACACACTGTTCCCCAATAAAGTCCTGTTCACCTTCCCCAATAAAATCTTTTTTTTTAAAAAAAAAAACAGGTAGAACTGACAGGATTTAGTAACTGATTAGATGGGAAGGAGGTTAGCAAGTGAAGAAGAAATAGGAATGTTTATAAGATTTTAGCTTAGAAAATTTGGTGGATCTTATGACATTTAGAAGTAACAGGCACTCAGAAACTGCTCCTTTTTTTTTTTTTTACAGCTGCTACCATTAACTGTACAAAGGAGCCCACTATCTCTCGTTCTCACTTGAGAGATTCATGTACAACTCAATTCAATAAACCTAGAAGAATATGGGGCACATTTAGTAGCTCAATGTCATTGTTGTTACTCTTGTCCATCTTTGCTTGGTTCTGGGAAAGCCCCAGGAAAATAATACCTATGAATAAGAAATAATCACTGTCCGTAGGGTGCTTAGTCTAGATAGCAAGACACACAAATGGGAAATTGCAGTCCCATGTGATCTGTGCTATATAACAGAGGTACTGAATCAGAAAATGTTTTGTGAAGATCATCCTTAAACTGAACAGGAGCTGGTCAGAGACAAGGGGATGAGGTAAATGTTTTAGCCAAAGGAACAGCTGATGGGAAGGTGTGAAGAGGTGGCATAATTTGGTATGATTGTAGATTGGGGTGAGGTGGAAGATGAAGCTAGAGATGTAGAGCCAGATCATAAACAGTCTTCTTGTAAGCTAAGGATTAGCAAAAGTATAATCAATCACCGAGTGATTTTCAGCAAGGAAGTCTCAAAGAAAGCTCCCACTCTTACTCAGTATTAAAGAAAAACAGGTAAGATAAAAATTCTCAGTACCTAATGAGGCATATTACATTTTTTAAGAGTTTATTGGAGCAAAAATTGATTTGAATTAAGCAAGTCAAACTGGAAGGGACTAGAAGTGTTCCACCGATGAGAGCTAAGAGAAAGACTTTTATAGAGAAGAGGCAGAAGCAAAGCAAGGAATTATTTAATTGGCTATAGCTTAATCTGTTTGGGAAAGCCAACTTGGCCCTTGGCCATTGGTGATTGTCTTTAGGTTTTGATTTCTTTCTTTCTTTCCTCTTTTTTAAAGATTTTATTGGGGAAGGGGAACAGGACTTTATCGGGGAACAGTGTGTACTTCCAGGACTTCTTTCCTAAGTCAATTTGTTGTCCTTTTCAATCTTAGTTGTAGAGGGCACAACTCAGATCCAGGTCCAGTTGCCATTGTTAATTGCAGGGGGTGCAGCCCACCATCCCTTGCGGGAGACGAGGAATCGAACTGGCAACCTTGTGGTTGAGAGCCCACTGGCCCATATGGGAATCGGACCGGCAGCCTTCGGCATTAAGAGCATGGAGCTCCAACCACCTGAGCCACCAAATCTTAATCTTGATTAAGATTTCAATTTCTTAATCTTGAGGCATTTGCAGGCTTAGGTTTGCTTACATAGGCTGCTAAGGCATTAGAACCACCTCCGTCTAACGGCCTCCTTGTTTAATTCACACTAGTATGTACCAAGTTCTGTGTTAGCCTTGTCCAATTGATGGAATAGTGAAGTGCTCCCAACTACTTTATATATATTTTACTCTAGCCACTGTCACATTGAGTTATCATCTTTTCATCTGTGTACTTTGATACAGGGAATTCCTTGAAGCTAGGACTATTGTCATTATCATCCTTATACTCCTAGCCTAGGGGACTGGCTGGCACAAAGTAGGCTTTTAGTAAGTGTTTACTAAATGAATGAATGAATGATCTGGTAAACAACCTTTTCCTGAATTTCTTGCCTCTAGGGTCCACAGGGTTGTCTTCTCACTATGTCTATATAATAAGGGGAGTAAAGAGAAAGGAGTGGAAAATTTGGCTCTGGATTCTAGTCCTGTCTTATGTACATTGGGCAAAATACATATATTCTGAGCCTTAGGATTCTCATCTGTAAAAATGGGATTTTTAAAACTCCTCAGTCTCAAAATAATGTGTGAAAATACTTTGTAGCATTGCTCAATTGTAAGTTGTTTATATATATTTCATCTTCCTTACAAATTAACCTGTGCTCACAAGTCAGGAAAAAAAAATAGGTTGAGCCCAAAGTTATGTATTACATGTTGGTAGAAATGCTAAATTGTGTTTTTCAACCAGCATTCATGTTGTTCTAGTGGATACCTTGAACTACATTCTGTTTGCTCCTGGCTTACCCCAATCAGTTATACTCACCTTCTTGCTATACTTTGAATATGCCAAGCTCATTCTTATCTCAGGGTCTTTGCACTCCTTTTCACTCAGCAAAATATACTCTTTCTCCAGATAGTTGCATGAATGTCGTGTCTTTATTTCCTTCATGTCTCTGCTTAAATTTTACCTCAAGATGCCTTCCCTAAGTACTTTAGCTAAAACAGCACCCACTCCTCCCATTACTGCCATCACTTTCTACTTCCTTAGCTTGCCTTATTTTTTTCTTTATGACAATCATCACAATCATGTATTTGCTTATCCTTTGCCTCTCATGAAAATCTAAGTTCCATGAAGAGAGAGTGCCTCACTCAAAACTGTATCCAATGCCTAGAACAATGCCCGGCGCATAGAAGATAACAGTCTTTTGCTAGGTAGTTTCCTAAATGAATGATATTTGGTAAATAATGAGCTTTTTCGTTGTAATCGCTTACCATCATATGGCATTAAGGACTTGTAAAACACAGTAGAAGACCTAGTCTTGCCATTAACAAGGTGTTTGGCCTTGGAAAGTTACTTATTTCTGAGCCTCAGTTTTGTAATCTGTAAACTAGAAAGAGTATTATCCCCTACTTTCCCATTTTACAAATCAAGAGTTGTAGCATTTTATTAATATTATAGCATTTAGCGTTTATTGTAACATATAGCATTTTATTAATAAGGTATGTTTCTGTCTTTACTATTAACTCTTCAAGAACATGGACCATGTCTTTCTCATCTATTGCAAGACTTGGCACAGGGTCTGGATTTATAAATAATTGCCAAAAGAATGGAAAGTAGAAAAAGTTGGAAATTTCCTTTGTGAAATGAACTGAGCTTCAAATATTCATACTCTAAATTATTCTTAAATAGTCACTATAAGTGTCATTTTATTTTATATAGCAGACATAATTAGCAAAGGGTTTGAGCAACAAGAAATATTCCCATTTAGTCTGGATTTTGTTAAGAATAATGAATATGAAATCTTGCTTTAACTAAATGAATGGTTCTTCTGGATCAGTGCTGAATAAATAAATGCTTGTGTTACTCTGATGATTCTGACCCAAGCAGAAGACACGTGCTTCTATTGACAGAGCACCAACCCTTGAATGACCCTTCAACACAATGAAGAAAAGAAGTGCTGTGTAATTTAGGGGCATGAGACAAACCTCCACTGCTTAGAGTCAGCAAATGTATGACAGGAATACACAAAAACAAAATTGTCAAGCTGGAACCAGACGTCTGAAAAATTTGTACATACATTTTTATGTATAACTACTATCTTTTCAAAGAACAATATTAGAAGGAATAAAGTTTATGGTAACAGGACTTAAAATAATTATTTAGTATAAATCCAGGTTCATTTCCTATATCCATTAGCTGGGGGGTGCTGGGGGAGTCTTAAGTCTAGACTCCAAAAGGAGCTCCTTCTTTAAAGACTTATAAAAAGATGTTAAGCTGGGGAGGTGACGGGTAACAGCTTGTTCTGTACCAGCATAAGCACTTTGGGTGTATTAACTCATTTAATCCTTAGAAACAATACTAGTATGAGGACTATATTATCATCCCCATTTCACAGACAGAAAATTAATTTATCTAGATAAAAGAATCTTGTCCAAAGTCACACACTGGGATATGAACCCAAGCTATCTGAATCTGAGCTCTATTATGCTATGCTCTCTTATCAGTCTAAGTCATGAATTTTACCTGTATGAATGCACAGTACAACCTGTACACTGTAGAGAAGGAGAAATTTAACAATGGCCTTTTACCTTTTGGAAATTATGGCCACATTATTTCCATAGTTTGATTTACAAATAGTTGAGCTAACATGTGGTTCAGCAAATCAACTATTTAGACCAGGCTATGGAGGGAAAGGGCATTATGAAGTCAGCAGTAACAAAAAAATTGTAGTTTGGTAAGAGAGTCTGGATGTGGGATGGAGTTATTAAAGGTTTGGAATTATTGAAAAGTTTGGGAAAGACAGAAATTTTTGTATAACTGAAACAGAACTGCCTCTCAAGCAAATACCTAAAAGATTACCCTGTTTGCCCAAAAATAAGACCTAGCTGGACAATCAGCTCTAATACATCTTTTGGAGCAAAAATTAATATAAGACCCAGTATTATATTATATTATATTATATTATATTATATTATATTATATTATATATTATTATATTATATTATATTATATTATATTATATTATATTATATTATATTATTATATTATACCTGGTCTTATAGTAAAATAAGACTGGGTCTTATATTAATTTTTTAGAGTTGATTGTCCGGTAGGTCTTATTTTTGGGAAGAGTTGATTGTCCGGTAGGTCTTATTTTCGGGAAGAGTTGATTGTCCGGTAGGTCTTATTTTCGGGAAGAGTTGATTGTCTGGTAGGTCTTATTTTCGGGAAGACACGGTAGGAAGGGCAAATTGGATGGCAAGTCATTTGTTAAGGGTTGGTGTTGAGTTCCACTTATTTTGCAGCAATCTTCATCTGTTGGGTCTGGGCACTTTGGAAAAATCCAAAACATAATACATATAGTGGAAAGAGTATGACATTAAGTTTGGAAAAACTCACTTCAAATTCTAGCCCTATTACATATTAGTAAGTCATTTAATCTTTGAGCTTTTTGTTCACCTATAAAATGAGGAGTATGAATACCAACTCTAAAGTCTTGCTGTGAAAATTATTCCAAATCAGTTAATCATGAAAAGCCAGAACTTACCAGAGGTAAAATCAGTTTTAGCCAGAGGTAAAATCAGTTAATCAGTTGTTGGGGGCAGGGGGTGTATATTAGGAATCCAAACACAGATAATCTTTTATCTGGAAAACTTTTTAGGGATGATTACTATCCTGTGTTTTTTTAGGAGAGAGACAGAAAGACTTGCACCAAAAAATGATTTGTTCAACTTGATGGAAGGTAAATCCCTTTTGTTGTTTTAACGACCAGGGAAGGACCCAAACTTCTTAATTATGGATTGTCTATCATGCTTTCTTACAGGAAATCTTTGAGATTCAACAATATCTGTTCTTTAAGATTAAACACAAAATAATTGGAGAAATTTGAAACTGAACAGGATGTTAAACTGTATTAGATAACAATATTACAGATTTGTAAGACAATATTTCTAGGATATACATGCTGATATATTTAGTGGTGAAGTTCATTGATGCTTGCAACTTCACATGGTTCAGAAAAAATTATATAAATAGTATATATAAAGCAAATATGGCAAAATGTTAATTGTTGAACTTAGATGGTAGATATATGGGTAATGTTTAAAATTGTTCATAATAAAGTATTGGGGGGTAGAGGTTGCATTTAGGGACTGTCCCATATTAAATTTTCCTTTTTCCACTCATTGTTCAGATGGTTGAGGTGGGGGGGGGGAGTTAGTGCAGAAACAGCTGATTGGGAAATAAAAAAATATTCCATATTAAGCCATAAGTCAATTAACTAAAAGACAAATCTTATAAAACTTTTGAAACTATGTTATTTAGAGTCATTCAGCCAGACGGTAAGGAGTCAGTAACTAAAATCTATGAGTTTAAGAAAGAGATTCTTTTGTGTGTGGGTAAGGGAAGTACCTTTCCAATGGACCTAATCCAGGGAATTTATCTAGGGATATTTAGGAACCACAGTTGGAAGACATTAAGGCAACAACAGAAGAAAATAAACTATATAGCCCCTCTGTTTAGGGGAACCAATTCTCATATGTTAACTATTAATGCTTATCTGTAAATGGGTATATTCATCTTAAGGAGTGGTGGTATAAGAATAAAAACAATTATGTAGGAAATAAGCCAAAGTGCTATACAATTTTAAGGTGTGATTAAAGAACCAATAAATAAAGGGGGAAAATGCAAATGAAGACAAAAAGAGATTTTACAAAACCAAAAAACAAAATGAAAAAAATAAAAAGCCCCAAGAGACCAAATAAAACAATTTAAGTTAATTTACTAAATTTTTTTGCAAAATACTCTCTGCATCTTTTAAGAAATGACTACAGTTCTTTGGTAGAGAATTTCTTGCAGGGCAGAATCTGAAGTTGAAGTTCTCTCCAAAGACCCCCAACAGAACTTGACTGATTTCTAAGAATGTTTAAGGAAATGATTTAAAACATGGAAAATGTTTAAGGTCTTAGAATATTAAAAATGAGAAGCAATCTTAAAGGTCTAACAATGGAGGAATGATGCATTTACAAGGTAAATATCCATGTGATAAATATTATTCAGCAATTTAATATAAGTATGAAGAGTAATCCACAACATAAAATGTGAAAGTAAAAAAATAAAAATATTAATAAGTAAATATACTTATGACTATTAAAATAATAGCCATGAATACCAAAAAGACAATTATATTGAGATGTTGGAATTCTATTTCTGTTTCCCACCCCTTGCCCCATCAGTTCTACTAAAAACCAGTTTTTAATTACTATTATGAAAGAATGGAGAAAAAAGAGAGGTAAGAATGCCAAGGCTGGAAGGCCACTAGTGAACAGTCATATATAGAGAACCCTCAAGATAATACCTAATGTGGGATGTGAGACTAGATGTTATAAGAAAGGCCATTGTCCTCAACAATTAATTGTCTCTGCTATTTTTACCCAAACAGCAACCCATGCAAAGCTACCCATTCTTCCCTTCTTTCTAATGGCAAGTCCAAAAGATATCCATCAAAATGCTGCCAGTAATCAGCATTATTTATTATGACCAGCCTACAGACACATCTTGTTCTTAAAGGCTTTTTTAGGCCTGACCTGACATGAAACATACTACTTTTTTTTACTGTGAAAGAACAATGTTGTTAAATTACTCATCTTTTAAAATCACAACCAGAAAATCAAACTTACATATTGCTACGCAGTTTAGAGTGTTACGGAATCCCCAACCTAATGGGCTATGTTAAAAAATATATATATATTTTTTACGTTGTTTGCTCGAAACTCAGAAAGCTTTTTATCCGAGAAATATTAAAGTAATAAGGAAAATGGATCAGCAAAGGCTCATTTCCACAACTTCTCCCTCAATTTCCTGGTCTAGAAGACTAATGGATATTTAGGATGCTTCTTATGCTTTTCAGGAGCCTCCACATGCAGGTCTTCATTTGTATCATGGAATTTTCATAAGTGGGGCACTTTTAAGCTGTGAAATGCCTTACTAACAATTTTTTTATCACCTAAAATCTAATGTTCATTTTTACAACACAAATAACACTTGATTAAGTTAAATTCTAGATGAAAAATATTTCTTTAACAATCAGAAAATTAAAAACAAAGGAGTATAAGAGAACACTAAAATGTCCTAATAGTTTGTGGACCTCAAACATCAAAAGCAAGATGCTATTTTAAAATATATAATAACTCAAAGTTAAAGATGGATGAATTTAAATTTAATCCTCTTGGGGCGAATGGGTGGCTCAGTTGGTTAGATCGCGGGTGGGCTCTGGGCAACAGGGCTGCCAGTTTGATTCCCACATAGGCCAGCGAGCTGCGCCCTCCGCAACTAGAATGAAGTCAATGAGCTGCCACTGAGCTCCCAGGTGGCCAGATGGCTCAGTTGGTTGGAGCATGTGCTCTCAACCACAAGGCTGCAGGTTCAACTCCCGCAAGGGATGGTGGGTTGCGCCCCCTGCAACTAACAACAGCAACTGGACCTGGAGCTGACCTGTGTCCTCCACAGCTAAAATGGAAAGGAGAACAACTTGACTTGGATGGAGCTGATGAGAGTCCTGGGAAAAACACACCACCATTCCCCAATAAGAAGTCCTGGAAATACACACTGTTCCCCAATAAAGTCCTGTTCCCCTTCCCCAATAAAATCTTTAAAAATAAATAAATAAATAAATAAATAAATAAATAAATAAATTTAATCCAAATGTTATTCTAATACCACTGGGACTAAGTAGTTACAAAACAAATACATGAAACATGATTACAATTTAACTTCTTTGTATTCTTTATCTTATAAACCCCCACTTTTAATACAGAATAAACTTTCCCAACCTAAGCACAGTATGTAGTATTATTTAACACTTTATATCTAAAAGCTGTACTTTAGGAACATTTTGTGAAACATTTTTAGGAACATGTTTAGGAACATTCGGCTGAAAGCTTTAGCAAGAAAAAGTGGGGGGTAAAATATAAGACAGCTTCAGACAATAGCATAGCATAACTGGAACAAATGCTGGCTTACACCTTATGTCTCTGACTATATTTCTGTATTTTTCTATAAAAACCTTTTAGCGTCTGATAGTTTCATCAGCCCTTTCATTTCCAAACAAGTAAACTTTACTTCCCATCATGTCCCAGATAAATGAATCCTAAGATTTCATAAAGTGTAGACCTCAATTATTAAGCCCCTTTGTAAGGCAAATATTCATTTTAATTTATGTTGGAACAGGGTTTTATGTTCCAAACTGAACTTTCACTAGAGTGCTTAGGATGTTTGAAAATTTTTTCTGAAGCTCTCTTCTAGTCCATTAAGAACAGTCAGAATGTAAATAGAAGTGGCAGAAGAACTGGAGCATATATTAGTCACATTTGAGTCTCTCTGTCAGGGATTCCTCTTTGTAATGGGAAATAATTTGAATTAGGATGGAGCAATTGATAAGAAGGAAGAACAAACCAGCTAACCAGATAAACAGAAAGGTGTTCTTTCCTTTAAACTCAAGAACATATGCAGGAACCAGCCATAAGACCTGCCCTATAAACCATAACATTAAGAGAACTAAAGCTCTTTTCCAAGGCATTCTCACTAGTGGCATCACAAGGGGCAGTAGGCAGAGGTACCAAAGAAAGTACTGGGAGGTGCAGACTTTGTTAAAAGTCACAAAAATGGAGGTATGAAGAAAACAACAAAAGACAAGGTCTCTATAATACGCGAAAGACACTGCTGAAAGCAAGATGAACTGTGGTAGAAATGCAGCAATTCCCAGGGAAAAACTCCATTTGCTCTCTGCAGTCAAATACAGCATGTAGAAGTATGGAGAAAAGTTGTGACGGATATCCCGCCTAGTCAGGTGATAAAGGTAGGTGTGCTCCCAAAATTCCCAACCGTATTTATAGTAAAAACCAAAGCTCAGGGCAAAAAATGTTAGTCCAGCAACTGCTACAAAGAGTAGCACAGCCCGATTATACAGCCTCTTCAGGAATTCGTAAAAACGAGCCTGGAACGAATACCGGGATTGACAGAGGCCTTCGTCACTGTCGCGTTCTGCAAGCAAGTGGAGGGCTATGGGTAGGATATATGTAACCGGATACATCTTCATATGTACTGCGAAACCATAGAATATAGCGGCACATGCGACGAGTCTTTTTTCTATTAGGTATAGGGCCATAGTCACCAGGGAAGCGATGATCGAGTCCGCATTGCCTCGGCTGGATACCGCCATAGGGAGAGGGTTAAGAAGCCAAAAGACACAGTAACCGCAAGCCTGGCGTCGACCTTGCCCCTTAAGAAGCAGCAGGCGGTATATGAGGAAAGCGGTGAGGAGGTCGCAGCTGATGAAGACAAACTTTCCAAAGAGTTCACTGAGGTAGATGTTGGGAGTCAGGAGCCACCCCAACAGTGGAGTGTAACGGTAGGTGGCCCTCAGATAAGGGGAGCGTCCCTCCGTGACGAAACGCGCAGCGTCCGTGAAGACCTGGTAGTCGATGTCTGTGTACCTCACGAGCAGGGTCCGGTCCTGGAAGACCCCGTAGAAAACCAGAGCGACTCGGACAAGGAAGGCCACACCAAACAGTCCTACGGGGGGCACCCGCAGGCTCAGGAACCATTCTCCCCAATGCTTGTTCGGGGCCATGACCTGACTGCGCGACAGCAGCTCTGCCCCAGCTCCAAACTGCCTTCCAAACGCTAACTTTAGCTCCGGCTTCTCCCCTAAGGTTGCGGGCGCATCTCCCACCAGTCACTCTGCCAACCGAAACAACTACCGGTGAACACTTACGACATGAAGCCCGGTTATCGCGCTGCTTCTGATCGCGGGCGCCACGAGGGAGTCTCAGTCATCCATGTCCGAGAACTACCTTCTTCGCTTTCGCCCCTTCTCCGGGGGGCGGGACTTCCGGTCCTTTGGAAAGGCAACTTCCGCTTTGCCGGAAGTACCCCACTGGCTGGCGTTTTACCGAACGGAGAGTGGGTTTCTTGTGTGAGTGAACCTCTCTTTCCCCTTCGCCCCAACTCCAGTTGGCGGAGCTAGACACCTGTAATGGAGCGAGCTGCGAGATATATCTCTTAGGCATGGGCAGGAGACCAAAGCGTAAAAAATGTAAGAGTGAAGTAAAACTAAACCTGTTATATTTTCTCACGCTTTACTTCGCCAGCTCGCGGGTAATCCCTGGGGTTTGTGGCCCCCTGGGCGGGCTAAAACGAATTGAAAGGAGCCCAGAGTGTGAACGTACCGTGTAGTATTTGGGACATACTTATACGTGTTTTGAAATTATTAGTTGTCTCTCTAAATTCGAATTTAACTAGGCAAAGCTAGGGAGAGGGATGGGAAGGAGGACAAGGAAGCTTCATAGCGTTTGTAAACTATGTCAGGCCCTCATGCCACTGTGCCATTGTTTTTGCTATTCCTTCTGTAAAGGTTGCCTTCGCCTCCCCAGTCACTTCTTAATTCTTCACCTATTTAATCCTTCAGGCATAGGCTCAAGTGTTAACTCCTAAAGGCATATCCTGGCTCTCAGCTCATTTTTTCACCAGGCAGTAGGATTTAGATGTCAGTCCTCTCCAGTAACTGAGGATAGATGGACAAGGGCAAAGAGGCTCTAAGCTCTAGAAAATCATTCACACAGAAGACCCTGCCTTGATACATAAAAGTCCTGTCCAGTGTTTGCCATCCCAAGCTCCAAAACTCCTTTTTGGAATGACCATCCCTTTATTATAGCATTTGTCACATTGTTTTGTGACAACTGTTTTTTTTTTGTTTCTCTTTTCCTAATTTCCCATCAGGATCCTGAGTTCTTTGAGAATAGATTTATCTTGTTCTTTTCTGTACCTCAGCATCTAACACATTACCAGAACTATAGTAGGCATTCAGTAACAGTTGATTTTCTATGTTCCTATTACCAAAATATCTCTAGAGTGGCATCCTTAGAATGCTCCCAACTCCCAGTCTTTTTCTCTTTCAAATATCCTTTACTTAGGTAAAGTTCTGCTCCCCTTCACCTACCTCACTCCAACCCTACTTCCATGAATTTCTCACCAAACACTCCAACCTGTTAGCTCTTTCCTTTCTGTGAGCACGTAGTACACTTATCATTGTCATTGTAGAATTTTATAATTTATTTTAGATTGTATTCATAACCCTATCACTGAGATTGTAGAGTTTTTGAGGTTAGAGATTATATCTCAGCCTCAATTTTTTTCAGTTACTCATATTTATTGTAGCCTTAGGCATATGGTAAATTTTCAGTAAATACTGATTTAGTTAATTTTACAGATTGAGCCTGTTTCCTAGGGGAAGTCTTTTAAACTAGCATAAGGAGAGTAGAAGATTCCATCCAGTCTGAACATGCAGCTCCCAGGACTACCCTTCATTCATCCATCATACACTTTGTATTTATCCTTTGGAGGAATCATGTTAATCTTTTACATTCCATTTTCATATCCATAAAGGATATCTTTGTCCTTTTATGTACCGTGGTGTAATTATATGCCTTATATTGCTAATAACTTTAACCTTTTTTATAGTACAATAGCCATATATACAGTGGCAGCACATCACCATTTAAAAAATAATGCTGATGATTTCTAATAGCCAGCTTTGTTGAGGAATTATTTGTAATGTGCTAAATACTTATCATGTATGGTAGATATTCTCACTTTTACAAATGAGGAAATCAAGGCTTATGGATATTAAGTAATGTTCCTAAGTCACATAGTGAACTAGTGACAGAGCTGCAACTCAAAAGCAGGTCTTATGGCCCAGCATATTCTTAACCACTATGAGGCTAACTTGCAAATAAAATGTTGATGTTGAATTATAATTTCTGCCTCCTCTCATTGATCTCTTGTCTGAATCTTTCTGATAGTCTCTCTGTGACTCTGTCTATGATTTATTCTTTTCCTCTGCCAGAAAAGTGAGACTTAGTCCCAGAAAGTAGAGGATATGGGAGGTCTGAGGATTAATTAAGTAAGGGTTCTCCTGGCTGGGTTGGTTTAAGTGGTATGGCAGAAAGGCCTCAGCCAATTTGTCCCTTGAGAGCTGACCTAGTAAAGAGGTAAGATGCACTTAATTTGGGCAGATAGGGAGACAACTAATCAAAAGAAACTAAGCTTGGATCACTGAAGTCAAAGGATAGTAGTTTTGGGAGTGCAGAAGAGAATGGAGTCCAGAAAAATATATTGGACAGTGAGGTCTGATTTTCATTACTTTCTAGGTGAGAGAGAAGTATCGCAGAGTCTCAGGACCCCATATTGAGCTTTTTGCATTGGGTTTAGGGATTCTGTCTTCTCACTACTCACTGAAAGAAGTACATTGTTTCATATACTCAATTGTTCATTACCTCTTGAACTATTACAGTTCTTCCTAATGCCCCCTTTTACTGTCTGCCTCTAGGTTTTCATTCTTTTAGAGCCAATGGATAGGGAAAACACACAGACATGAATAGTTCATCCCCAGCATCCTTAGCCAGAAAGTTGACCTTGGTTACTATGCTGTATATGCTCTCGTTGCCTTTCCAGATCCTCTCCATATTTTTGTCCTGTGCTGTACAAGGTTAATTCTATGGGTTCTGCCTTCCCATTAAAATAGGCCTGTGGGAGGCACTAGCAGATGTTTGTTAGTGGCTGCATTCCTCTACCTAATGCCATAGCTTCTACTGAAGCTAAAGCCCTCTCCCTTGGCTACAATTCTCACCAGGTTCTAATAACTATCTCTTTAGGTTTAAGACTGGTAACGTCTTCCTACTGTTGTGAGTCCCTGGATGCTTTACTATTCTTGTTGATTCATTAACCCCAGCCACACCTTTGTAAATAATCCCTTCATTAAACTATGTCCAGTTAGCCCTTTGAGTGTGTCATCTGTTTCCTGCTGGAACCCTGACTAATTCATTTTCTAAATCTTGCTCATATTTCCTACTTTGTAATTTCTTTTGAATTTGCGTCTAATTCTTTTCATGCTCAGCAGCATCCTTACTCCAGACCTTCAACAACTCAATTTAACATGAATTGAACACCTGTACTATTCTAGGATCTGTGACAGTTACCTTTCCCCCAATCTTTTGCAAGTCCCTTTACTGCTTTAGTGTCTCCTGTCTTTAAATTCTACTGCCAGATTGATATTTAGAAACACTAATTAGATTCTATCCTTCCTCAGACATCTTCAATAGCTCCCAACTGCCTATAAAAAAAATAATAAACTAGCCTGACATTTAATCCTGCCATTTTCCTACCTTGTCAACCTATTCACCTATAAAGCCCTCAGTTCTAGGTTTATTAACCATCCCTAAAATACGCCTGTGCTTTCTTCCTATAATACTTTTGCTCATGCTGTACTACCTACAAAGAATTGTATTTCTCTTCACTTATTTAAATACTATTTGTCCTTTAATGCTGAGCTTAGATCTCAATTCCTCTGTAAACTCTTTCCAGATCTTAGTGAGTAGAAATGCTCTCTCCCTCCCGAAACAGTGTTTATTGTCTACTCTATTTTTTAACAATTATGCCTTCTGAAATATGTTATCTAAATCTTTTATTGTTATTTAGCAATTATACCAACTGCACTGCATACTAGCTGTGTGAACTTTAGGCAAGTTCCTTCCTCCCTCTTCCTTTCCTTTTGTCAGGTATTGTGCTAAGTGCCAAGCTTGGTCACCTTGGTCACTAGGTTCTTGGTGACCAGACACTGACATGAATCCCATTCACATAGCTCTTAATGTCTGAGTGAGGCAGACATTAGTCAAATAAATTCACAAGTAATATAAAATTGCAGCAGTGGTAAATACTATGAAAGAAGGATACAGGGTACAATCATAGCTTTTAAGGTGGGCGTGCCGTGTTTCCCCAAAAGTAAGACCTAGGCGGACAGTCAGTTCTAATGCGTCTTTTGGAGCAAAAATTAATATAAGACCCAGTATAATATAATATAACATAATATAATATATAATATAATATAATAATAATATAATACTGGGTCTTAGATTAATTTTTGCTCCAAAAGACACATTAGAGCTGATTGTCCGGCTAGGTCTTATTTTCGGAGAAACACGGTAGTAAGAGTTAACAATGTTGGGGATTGGCAAGCCATAGGGAGAGTTCCACAGAAGAATAGCAGGTGCAAAGCCCAATAAGACTCTATGTCCCTTTATGGAATGTATCATGTCCTCTATTTTTTTGTTATGTAAATGGTACTTTCCACCTAACAGGAACTCAGTATTTGCTCATTTTTCTTGACTCTTATGTCAAATGTGTTCAAATCAGAGCTCTTAGATTGATACCATTCCCTCTCTAGTGTCTGTTCCTATAAAATGTTTTCCAAAGAGATCTCACTCTGGAACATGTTAATGGTATATCTGGCCTTTAGTGTATGGTACTTGTCATTTTATCTTGTTTTCCTTACAAATTTATAAGTTTCTTCAAACTTTAAGAGACTACATATTTCATGTATCATTTATATTGTACGCCTTATGACTCACCCCTAAACTAGTGCTTCCCAAATATTGTAGATAAGTATTTATTGACGATGATAAGAGCCCCAATTCCCCACCACCACCACCCCCATCCTTCCATTTCTGAGGAACAAGAGTCAGTGACTGTGGCATCTATTGCTCCTCATCAGAGAGAATTCAGGGCTAGACAACCATGCCTTTTCCAGGCTAATGACATAAATGAGTTAAAAAGAAATCCATTTCTTTGAGAGTTAGGAGAAGAAGTGCCCAACAATTAAATGAGTAGGCTTACAGAGCCTTGAGGATATATAAAGAATGTCTACGTGATAGCATGGAAGGAAAATTGGGTGCATGGTCACTGGCCAAAAGGGATCTAAAGACATCATACGTGCCAAAAGGGATCCAATGCCTGGGATCCAAAGCAACTTGACTTTCCTGGATTAAGCTGAGCCAATTTTTGGATTTCTGGGTCTTTGAAAAAATATATATATTGTCCTTTTAAAACTGAGTTTGAAAGGTATTTGCTAAAAGATCCTAAAGTTAATGCAGGTAGGTGCGGAAAAGGAGTAGAGGGAGTAGATAATAACAATGAAGGGAAACCTGGTCACATGATCAGTTCTTCCAGCACAGCCTAATTTAGCCTCCTTTCCCATAGGTAAGCTTGTAAGTTCAAGCCTTGGTTTGGAGTTCTAAAAGAAGCTAGAGTGAAGAACAGAGATTCGTCCATTTTGTTTAGTAGCTTGTTCTGAATTGACAAAAACAAAAAAATCTCACACATCTTTTTCCAAGGTAAATTTGACCTGGTTTAGTCTTTAATGCAATGAATGGGAAAACTATCCCTAGATACTTTTGCCTTAGTAGAGTTGGCCATTACTGAACCTGGAGGCCCTTGATAACTTTACAGCAAAGTTAGTGTGTTATTTTACAAATAAACTAGGTTAACTAGCAGGAGTAAAGGACCAGGTTAGCAGCCCTGGGGAGGGGGCAGTGTCCCTGGCTTGTAGCAATAGTAAAACTGGCTTCTTTTCTCCTCTAAGGCCTCATAGGGAAATTCCTGGATGGTCTTACTAGCTGACAGAGGTTGGGGGAGTAGTGAAGCAAGAGCAGGGATTTCAGAAGCCTCTTCTGTATCTGCACCATCCGCTAGGGCAGCTGATAGCCCCATTTTTCATACAGAAGCATCAAAGCCAAAGCACCATGCCTCATGCCCAAATGCCAGGATTGGGATTCCCCTAGCATAGACAGCATTCTCTTTGGGCTGCTTTCAGCCTCACAGAGGGCTGGGCCTCTGCCTTGGGAGTTATCTTGGGCCCAACACCTCTTTCATCCTGGCCTTTGAATTCTAGGGTTGAAGCTCCCCTTCAGTGCCTCCACACAACAAAGTGTTCAGGTTCTCAGTTGAATAGCCATCGCTTCCAGGGGCTGGAAGCTGCAGTTGCCCCCACCCTTGTGGAAGAAGGGAAATACAGTGTACTTCAAGAGAGGGAAATAGAAGGGTGCTTTTATTTAAAATTTTTTAAAAGTACTACAGTGACAAGACATTTCTGGGGATGGGAACACAGCATAAATAGGGATTTTCCTAGATTTCCAAGGGTGGAGTATCTCCCTTTTCTTCCTGTCTCCCATCTTCCTGGTCCTATCAGCAGCACAGGATTTATCGGAAGTCTCAATGGATGCCTGTTTATTTCTGAAGAGAAGCTTCCACCACTCACTTTCCTATTATCAAAACTGAAAGCCTTTATCAGGTATCTCACTTCCATATTGAAACCAGGATTACTTGTTGTAAGTTTGGAAATACGGGGAGTCCTACCCCAAAACCACAGCACGATATCTGCCCCAATGCCGAGATCTCTGAACACTTCCTTTCTGTACATTCAGTATATTTGGTCCTATATACATCTATATACATCCCTGGATGGATGGATGGATGGATGGATGGATGGATGGATGGATGGATCTCTGTATCTATAGGTATAGATATAATCTGTTTCTTCTTAGATAAACCTTTCATATGTACCATATCTTAATTCCCCAAGCTTCCACCTACTCTTGTTTGCTAGCTCAAGTAAGACTCAAGGGTATCATCGATTTCACTAGATTTCTCAGTAGCACCCTTTCTCATCTTTTGTTTTGCCCTCATCAGTTGTTTAGCCTATTCTCTGAAATCTCCCTCCTGAACATTTGTGCCTAGTGCTTCTGACATGCCAGGTCCATGTTAGTGTGGTAAGGGACCCTGTTTTTTACCAGACCTGGCTGCTTCTAAAGCCTATTCGATAGCCTGAAAGAGGACTTCAGAGAAGATGAGGTCTGTAGTCTAAAAAGCCATTTAGGGTTGACAGTGAGGGACGGGGCTTATGGGAAAATAAGCCAGATTGAAGTGAAAGGACAGTATGATTTAAAGTGCAACTTAGAGTAAAGTCTGGAATCATGGAGGAGAATCAAAAAAGGTAAGTCAGAAAATGTTCTCATTTTGTTATCCAAGAATGTGAGGAGAATCTGAATAGACATCAGGGGGTGGGAAGAGAGTAATTCCCTCAGAAGGGAAGCAGCTGTGTGTAGAAGAAACTAGGAGGATAACTTGCTAATGGATAAATGACATACACAAATACTGCAATACTTTTTACCCTTACACATTGAAAGAAATCAGGTAACTTTAATGTTGAATAAAGTTGAGGGTCCAGAAGCTGGCTCTTTGCCTTCTGTTCTCTGTTTAAGATTTTCAAGTTTTTCTGGTTCTTGCTTTCCTAAGTACTAGAGAGTAATGGTGGGGTTTACAATAAGTGGAGAATAAGGGTCTTCATTTTCAAGGTATAATTAGAGTTCAAGGAGAGATCAATATAAGACGATCTTGTACAGTTGTAGGTAGTAAGTGGTAACCATGGTTCCAGCCTTAAAATTTTGTTTCTCTGCAAGGCTCTGCACACAGATGCATGTACACATTCTATATAAGTGTGTGGCTTGTAACAATTGGCTGAGTCCACCTTAAATAAACTGCCACTTGATTCATACAAAGACTGTCTGCTGAACCACTTTGGGGTGTGGTGGTGGGAGTTCCTTGGTATCTAAATGAGACCAGGAAGCACTCTTGGGATTTAGGGCTTTTGAGAAGGTTCTGGTGCCCATACCTCTCCTGACCCCTAACACAGTCCCTGCCAGGGAACAAGGAATGGCCTGAGTCTGATCTCTTAAAGTATGCCTTTTAACTTGCCTGAAACTGGCCTCATGGCAAAGGAGAGTAGAGATGAGACTGATATTCATTTTATACTAAGTCTCAGGAATCGCTGAGGGAGACCATGGTTAATTAATCAGGAGGTATAATTTCCTTCCCTCCCAACATTGCCTAATGAAACAGCTGGCACTTTTCAGAGGGCACTGGGAGGGGTAACAAGGAGAATAGTGTTTGCCAGCCACAGAGTTCTGCCTCTGCCCAAACCTTAACAAAGCATCGCCAATTCCCACAGGCTCTATGTACAGCAGTCCAGAAATCTGATAAATTATTCATCCCACTTGGTGGGGTTGATGTAACTTTCCTGGGAACTTTGTGCCCTGTGAGTCTAGTTTTAGTTGAACAGTGTTAACAAAGGGAGGCCCTTGGATTTCCTCTCCCGCGCCCACCCCCGCCTTCCTCTGAAGTTTTGGGGTTAAGGGAAGAGTGGGCTGGGCAGAAAAGAAGAGAGGCCAGGGGCAGTGTAATCTGGAACACCATTTTCAAACTTTTTCATGGGGTCTAGGCAGTGGAATTTTTCCAGGGGAACATATTAACGAGGGTCGTCCCATTCAGTGGACACAGGGAAACCAATCCTCCAAGGGCAGCCTGGAGGATAGGTTCATGGGTTTGAACAACAGCTCTGCATTGGTCACTCCATACTGAAGAGTTCAGAATCCAGGATGGGTGCAGGTGTGGTGGTTGTGACTATAGGTTTTCTATTTCCTTGGTCAACCCGATTCTCTGAGAGCAGAGGCATCGATGAGAGAACTGGATATGCTAAGAGAGGGTTCACTTTCAAAACTAGAAAGAGGAAAATAGTGGAGACCAAGGACCTAGGTTATAGTCAGGAGTTGCTAACAGAAACTCACCATGAAAAACCCTGACTTCTTTGAATAGGGGTTGGTAGAGACCCCAAAGATAAATTGATCCCAGATTCCTATATTTCTGAGGGCACAGACCCCAAAGGGACCATCAGAGAGTCTGGCCTTAGGGAACTTGCTAGGTGGAAAGTTAGAGAGGGAGGGGACTCTAGCCTCAAGTCACCAAACTTTCTCGTGGTGGCGGGAGGTAGAGGGGAGTCTATCCATCCGACTGCATGGTCTTCCTAATATGAGTCTCCAAGCATTGCTGAGGCCTCTAAGCCACTTCAGTCTAATCTTCCCTCCCCTTTCCCTATCCTGGCTTAAGGGAGGTATGTAAAATACGGTAAAAGTGGGGTGAGGTGACTACCCACAGACCACTGGCTTAAAGGAAAGGGAATAGGGAGTAGGTGTTTCCAGAACTCTCCAGTAAGCCAGGGTAATATTCTCACCCAGGGTGCCAAAAAAAGAAATGAAACCAGAGGGATAAGGAGGTGGAAACCAAGCTGTCAGACATTGCTGATGCGCACACTAAGGGCACTGCCCTCCTTCTCAGCTTGTTCCCTTAATGACTCCTCTAGCTTGAGCTTTTCAGGGTCTCCATAGCGTAGAGTGCTGTCACGAAGGCCACTAGGAGGGGCCACTTTCACAACTTGGTCAAAAAGACTGAAGTCAGCTATGTATTTGCCACTGGCTGACAGCGAGATGGCAGGTGTGAACTCATAGCCCCAAAGGATCTCCTCTGGCAGGTAAGAGGTGCGCACTTGGCAGGTGGCACTGGTAGATTCCACTGTCCCACTTAGGATTAGCACCAGCTCAAAGTCACCCTCACCACTGCGAAGGGGAAGGTCTTTCAAGGGACTGGTGTCATCTACCACATGGTAGAAGGTAAGGGGTAGAATAAGGAAGGGGCTGTCAGAGGCCGTGTCTACTTGGAAAGTCACATTGACCTGGTTGAGCCGAATGTTCTCGCCCTCCTTGGTCTGGTGGGTCTGAAGCAGTTTGCCTGTCACCTGGCAGCCAATGAGGAGGCTCTTACGCATATTGGCGACTCGGATCATAAGGCAGGGCTTCCCATTGTGGGAAGCTATGACTGCATGCTGGCTAAAACGGATAGTCTCAGCCCGCTTCTTGGGCCGAGCAATCTTTGCCAGGAAGGTACCTGTGATGAAGATTTCCAGGATGGTGGTGAGCACCAGCTGGGCAATCAGAAGCACAATGGCCAGTGGGCACTCTTCACTGATGTAACGGAAGCCATAGCCAATGGTGGTCTGGGATTCAAGGGAGAAGAGGAAGGCCCCAGTGAGTGTGTGCACCTGTACCACACAGGGAGTATGGTTGGCTGGGAGGCCCAGCTCCAGCAGGTCCCCATGGGCTACAGCTACCAGATACCACACCACACCAAAGAGGAACCAGGTGCCTGCAAAAGTGGCAGAGAAGAGCAGAAGCTTGTAGCGCCACTGCATGTCAATGAAGGTTGTCCACAGGTCCTTGAGGTAGAGGAAGCGCTTGTCAGCAATGTGCTCCATTTTCACATTGCTGCGACCATCTTTTGTCAGGACTCTCCGCCGTCGTATCCCTGGGCCCATTAGGGGCCGGCTTTCTGTCTGAGTGGTTTGACTGTAATATACCTTGGCAACTGATGTCATCTGGAGGGAGCAAGACAGTATAATGGAGGTTATTGCAGGAATTCAGCCAACTCCCAGCCATCACCCCATGGGAAGGAAGAAATAACATTCATTTTAGTACCACTGATTTGTTCTTTTATTAGCAAATATTTCTTGAGCACTTGCGATATGCCAGGCACTGTGCAAGATGCTGGTTAGTCAAAGATGAAAATAACATCATCCTTGCTGTCCAGGAACTCGCAGCCTAGTGAGAAAGACATGTGTTCAATGAGCAAATGATTGCAATACCATCTATTAGGTATTTGTAATTCTTAGGAGAGGCAGAGAAGAAAGAGTAATAAGTTCACAGTTTCTTGAATGTAGGGCCAGAGTAAAGAGAGCTCTACTGGTCTCCATTTACCACAAAACCAATTCTGTGACTATCTCTAATTCTAAAATAAGACCCCTTCTCACCCTCATGAATGGCATCAGCAAGAAAGACTACCCTGTTGAGATCCTTCCAGGCTAACCCTGCTTAATACAAACATACCCTTAATTTATCCATTCTTTCCCCTAGCCCCAAGTCTATACTCGTTGATGATACTAAGATATTCATCTGGCTTAGAAAATAGCATAAACTGGCCATTCTTCTACCCTTCAAGATGTTCTCTAAGCACCCAGCCCATATCACTATGTATTAGTATCATCATCATCATCATCATCAATTTGCATCATCTCGGGAACTTCGGTCTGGGTTAGGGTCTGGGGTGGTATTAGGAAGAGCAACAGACAGGACAAAAAGAGCAAGAAGAAATAAGCAATGGTGGTGGAGAAGCAACATGCTGAAGCTTCCTGGCAGCACTGGAATATTTTCCCAGGGACTGGGAGAAATGCCAGGTTGGAGGTGGCAAAACTGTCCTGATTGAGTGAAGTAGGAGGATTAGGAGTATATGTTAGTTAGTGGCTATGTCTGCACAAGCTTAAATTCAGGATTGCTATTTGTCCTGATAGTAGAAAGTGGAACAAGACTCTGAAATGGGAGACAGCTCACTTAATACAAGGTGCTTGGCACCCCTGCCCAAAGAGTAACTTGTAGTTTTCCAGTAGAGAAATAATTTTAATCACTTGAGCTCTTTGACTCTGGATCTGATGGCCAGATCTTCTGGGAACGAGCGGGGTGATCTCTGGGGAGTTTGGTCCTTGGAGAACAGAGAGGCTCATCACATTCTCCCTTCTGAGAAGTCTGAGCCATTGCATTTTATCATTTTTCTTCACACTGCCTCCAACTCTGTCTTCTCCATGGCCTTACACCTGGAAAACACTAAATAATTTGGGTCCATTCATATACCCACCCAAGTAAGCACTAAGTTGGAGATCAACAATGGATGAGACAGAATGTTTAGAGTTAATCAGGAGCCCATTTTACCAGCCCCCACCCACTTGGAACTTTTGCCTGAGTGAGACTACTCAGCCAGACCTGGATACCACCTACTTCCCAATATCCTTAGCTACTTTGGAGTGAAAGGAAAGCTCTGTAATTATGAAGTTTGAAGATTTATTTAGATCCCAAGTAAAGCCCATTCAGTACTCTGTAGTAATAGTAATATTAAGGAACAACCACTATAATGCCTGCATTTATATACCATTTCAAAGTTCACACATTCACATGCCTTCTCATTTGATCCTCAAACTTGAAAGATGTGAAACCTGTATAAGAGATTTTGAGGCATTGTTAGAGAACAGAGGAAGTGCTGGAAAGTTGTGAATGAGTGAACATAATTTTCAATAAGAAAAATCAGATACGTTTCACAAACTACAGACAAACAAGTGAGCTATTGATCCTAGGCAAGATTCTAGAATGGAACAGTAAGATTGTAAGTATGTGGGCAGAGTGGGGGAAAGGTATTTAGCAGTAGGACCCAGCATGGGGTTAATAAGAATAAGTCACATCAAACTAACCTAATTTCCTTAAATGTCAAGGTTACCAAATTGACATATCAGAGAAATGCAATAGATATAGCATATCTAAGCAAGAGTTTTGACAAGATCTCTCATTATGTCCTTGGGGATATGTCAGAGAAAAATAAACAGAATGCTACTCTAATTAAAAATAAAAATAGAAAAACAATGGTACTGGTGAGCGGGTTGTGATAGCCTGGAATCAGTTTTTTAGTGATGTACCAGAGAGCTTTATCTTTGGCCTTTTCCTATTCGAAGTTCTTAACACTAATTTTATTCAAAATTATAGAACGCATGGCCATCAATTATGTGAATGACACAAATGAGATAAATCACAAATGCAAGGTTGGGGGCAGAATTAGGATCCAAAAGGGGACAGATGAGTGGGCCAAATCTAACAAAAAGGATAAATGTTGGGTTATGTGTTTGGGTCTAAAAATTACCTGAGTATGTTCTGGATTGCAAAGATGTGATTTAGTAAGCAGAACTATGAAAATAAATTTTAGCAGAAAATAATCATGTATGACTTACCTATGTGTTTTGGTTGCCAAAAAAGCAATGCAATCTTAGGTTACTTTAGTTGAATTAAAGTAGAATAAGGAAGTAGATGATTCTGCTCTGCTCTGTTCATCTCATACCTGCAGTATTGAGTAGCAAGGAGAAATGAGGATATGAAAGGATTTACAACCAGATCGTATAAGAAATTGTTGAAGGATATGGAGTTTAGTTGGGAAAAGGGATTTGAGGGATGTGATGGCTGTGTGCAAATATTTGGTTTGAAGGCCTGTCAAGTGAACGGGTTTAAATTTTTCTTTGCACTCCAAGAGGAGCAACCAGGTTCAATGAGTTCAAACTACACAGGAAAACATTCCATATTCATATGACAAAGAACACTGTAACAACTGGGACATTCAAATGTAGAAAGACCTTCTCGAAAGGTAGCGAGTACTCTGTCCCCTGAGGTATTCAAGTACAGGTTAGACAAGCACTTTGTAGATATTCTCTAGAGGAGAGTAAAGCTTTGGATGGTAGATTGAAAGATTGTCTTTAAGCTTCCACCTACACTCATGGGGATCAAGATGCCTGCCTCCTCCTCCCAATCCCTACCGCTGCATTTCCTATGGTAACGTTCAGGGGTTCTTCACCAAAGTCCTGACTTTGTCTGTGTTGAGCAGAGATTCTGCATATTTGAGGAAATGGAAGCTCAAGAAAAGCTTTGCTTATCATTCCCAAAACAATAGTCTTTGATTATAGATCACTTTATAGTTTATAAAATATGTAATTTGACCCACACACCATGAGGTAAGTAGGAAAGGCATCATTAGAAACTAAGGCTCAGACAGATTTTCCCCAAGTAGATCAGTGATAGAGTTGGTCTTCCGACTCCTGGTCAAGAGCTTTGTCATTGTAGCAACTGCTTCTGTGCTCCTCAGGTTGATTCTCATGGATCTCATATTCTCAGGAGGTATAATACCTCTGTGGTACTCTGTATGGAGGATCATGGCTGTGACAGAGAAGACAGAGCCTGGAGCTTCTAGAGCCCAATGTTAAGGCTACGGACATAGCACTGGAGATTTTGGCTACTGGCTAAAACTCTGTTGTGATTAAAGCCTCCAGCTGTGTGTGTTGTCAGCCTTTAGATCTGCCTCCTCCAGCTGTTATCTGCTGCTCCCAGCTGTTATGCCACCATCCACAGCCAAACAGCTCTGTTCTCCGTGGTGGTGAGAATCAGAAGTGGATAAACAATCAGATACACTCCACCCACAGTTGTCCAGGCCCCTGGGAAGGGAACAGGCCAAAGCTCTGGAAATGGTAGTTACTGCCCCACCTGAAACACATACTCTTTCCTCTAGAGGGTGCTGTTTCCCAAAAACAGTCGCAGTTAGATTCAAGGGACAGGATCTGAAGAATTCTGAAAACTTCTGAGGAGTGAAAACAGAAACAAAGACAATCACCTTCTTTCTCCTCTAAAAATTGAACTAATGATTCTTTCTCTGAAACAAAGGCCACTCATACCTACAGTGATGTCCAGCATGTTCCCTCAGCAAATACCATTCCCACCTACTGCTTCATGCCTGTCAATCAACCAACCCTGAGTTGCTTTCTTTACCTGTGAGCTCATGAGTCATTTATTCTTCAGAATGAATGGATTTATCAGAGCCTTTCTTTTTTTTTTTTTTCTTTTCTTTTTTTAAAAGATTTTATTGGGGAAGGGGAACAGGACTTTATTGGGGAACATCCAGGACTTTTTTTTTTCCCAAGTCAAGTTGTTCTCCTTTCAATCTTAGTTGTTTCAGCTTCAAGTTGTTGTCCTTTCAATTGTAGTTGTGGAGGGTGCAGCTCAGCTCCAGGTCCAGTTGCCGCTGCTAATTGCAGGGGGCGCAGCCCACCATCCCTTGCAGGAGTCGATCTGGCAACTTGTGGTTGAGAGGACACGCTCCAACCAACTGAGCCATCTGGGAGCTCAGTGGCAGCTCAGCTCAAGGTACCCTGTTTAATCTTAGTTGCAGGGGCAGAGCCCACCATCCCTTGCAGGACTCCAGGAGTTGAACTGGCAGCCTTGTGGTTGAGAGCCCACCGGCCCATGTGGGAATCTAATCGGCAGCCTTTGGAATTAGGAGCATGGAGCTCTAACCGCCTGAGCCACCAGGCCGGCCCCTATCAGAGCCTTTCTTGAGTATAGGACTTCTCTGGACTATGACCATTGCTCTGGTGCCTCTCGTGACTCAAATTGATCCATGGCTCCCTGTTGCTTTTAGGATAAGCTGCAAACCTCTGAGCACAGAATTCGAGACCCTTCTTGATTTGGTCTCTGCCTACTTCTTGGCTCTACTCTTACCACTCTTCTACATGAATTCTGGACTTCAACCCTGTAAAGAGCCTCACTGTTTCATTCTTTCTACCTTTGGACATGCTTTCACATTGCCCCACTCCATGCCTATTTGATGACTTCCTACTTATCTATCTTCTCGTTCTACCCCAGCATGGTTTACTAAGCATGGACTTGTATACATCCTATTTTAAAACATCATTGTGGGGGCAGCCAGATGGCTCAGTTGGTTAGACTGCGAGCTCTGAACAACAGGGTTGCCAGTTCAATTCCCACATTGGCCAGTGAGCTGCACCCCCCACAACTAGATTGAAGACAATGAGCTGCCGCTGAGCTCCCAGAGGGTCGGCTGGATGGCTCAGTTGGTTAGAGTGCGAGTTCCCAACAACAAGGTTGCTGGTTCAATTCCCACATGGGATAGTGGACTGCGCCCCCTGCAACTAAAGATTGAAAACGGCAACTGGACTTGGAACTGAGCTGCATACTCCACAGCTAGATTGAAGAACAATGACTTGGGACTTGGACCTGATGGGCTTGGAGCTGATGGGCCCTGGAGAAACACACTGTTCCCCAATATTCCCCAATAAAATTAAAAAATCAAACATTCTTTTAAAAAATGGAATGTACAAATTTAATTTAACATTTAAAAAAATCATTGTGCTTTGCAATGGTTTGTTACCATTGTTTGCCACCTGTGAGTTCTTAATTTAAGGTCACAGTTTTTAAGGTCACAATTTGTTCACCTGTTTCCCTAGTACCCAGCAGTTTGTTAAGAAAAAAATAAGTAAAGAAATGACTGAAAGCCTGTTCTGGACAGGCAGAGTCCCGAGTGAGGGCTGCAGCTTTGGTCTATTTCACAGGAGATGCTGAGTTTATGGAGACCTTCAGGTGGTGCCATGGCAGGTTGGGAAGAACCCAAGTTTACACAGGCTCCACTAAAGCTGCAAATGTTTACAAATCCTTTTTTCAAAAGGAGGGAGAAAGCAAGCCCCAAGGCATCAGGCCCAGGTCTCCTCTAGGTCAGCTGTTCCCTTTGCAGGCTGGATGGAGAAAGAGAATGAGCCTTGTAAATTGCTGTGGTTATTGGAGTGGACTATGTCAAATTTAAGTGTCTAGAAAAGAAGCTTCAACCTCCTCCTATGGGCAATGGTGGAGAGGGTAGGGAAGAGCTGTGCACCTTCTCCTGTCAGGTTAGAGGGGCAGCAGTGTGAACCTGAGCCAAGCACTTTGTTTTCTCTGTGGCAAAAGCAACTTGACTGAAAGGAGTTTTGGGTACTAATACTAAATGCATTTATTTCCAAATGTGAACAAATCCTCTTTCTTCTCCTACCTGCTGCTTCTCTTTGGTTTCCTAAACAATTAATGGTGTCATCATCCTCTGAGTTACCACACTACAAATCTTGGGATCACCTCAATCTCCCACATCTCAACATTCATCTAATGCCATGTGGACTTGTTACTTGTGCCTTTTCCTCTTTGGTTCATTATCTTAATGCATTTTGGCTGAATCACTGAATCAGCCTCTGACTCATCTTTTCCATTCTTTCTCTCTTAAATCCATCCCACACTGCTCCTGGTTTACTCTTTCTCAATTACACCTCTGATCAGGAATCAATGAGCATGTATCTAATACTTTACAAAACACTTCTAGATTTCATTCTTATGTCATTCCTATAAAGTGTTAATATTATAATCCTTATTTTATGAAAAAGGAAACTGAGACCCAGAGAGATGATGTGACTTGGTAAACTGTGGAACTGAACTCATGCTCAGGTCCTCTGTCTCCCAAACCCATCCACTTTTCAGTATAGTATAACTGTCCCAGTTCCTTCCTTAGCTCAAAAGATTTTAATGTCTCTGCATTATGTACAAAAGAGAGGCCAAACTCAGTCTGGCACATTTGGTCTTCTTTAATTGGCTTCTAAACCTCCTTTCCACTTTATTTCCTACCTTTTCTGTCCTTTGGCAAGCTTCAGGCAAACCAACTGTTCCCTGCTTCCTGTTGTACACATCCATGTTCTCCTGTCTTCTGGGCCTCACCTTTCTTCTTGTGTCTATATCCAAGATCTTTTTCAGAGCCCAATTCAGATGACCCCTCTGCCATAAAGCCTTCTCTTATCCCCACAGGCTTAGTATCTTAAGTATTAATTCTTGAACAACAGTTAACCCTTGAACAACATGGTGGTTAGGGGAGCCAACCACCTGTGCAGTCAAACATTTAAATCGGCCCTCCACATATACAGATTCCCAACTATGGATCAGAAATACAGTTGGCCCTTGAACAAGGAGGGTTTGAACTGTGTGGGCCCATTTATATGCATATTTTAAAAATAAATACTGTAAATGTATTTTCCTTATGATGTTCTTAGTAATATTTTATTTTCTCTAGCTTACTTTATTGTAAGAATATAGTATATTTAATGTACAAAATATGTGTTAATCAACTGTTTATGTTATTGGTAAGGCTTCCAGTCAACAGTAGGCTATTAGTTAAGTTTTTGGGGAGTCAATAATTATGCATGAATGTTCCATTGGGTTGGGTTAGAGCCCCTATCTCCCCCACTCCACATAGTTCAAGGGTCAACTACATATCCAGCTATACTGTTTATGGCACATTTATTTGGTACATCATTTGTCTTCTACTAAAAATAAGTTTATTGAAATAAGGATTCAGGGCATATGTTTTGATTAGCCTGATGTATGATTAGCACAATGTAAGACAAATAGTAGGTGTTCAAGAAGTATTTTATGTGTGAAGGAGTGAGCAGAAGAGGGCTCCCTAACCACTGAGGCTATAGGGGCCAATCTAAGAGAATTGTGAATGGACTCCACAATTCTCCAAAATAGTAGGGCTAAGGAAATGTGAGAGCTCTTGTCCTGGGCAGGACTGATCAAACTTCCCTCTGGTCCAGGGCCTCTCTCATATGTGGATCTTCTCATTTTCCCTTCTTGTTTGTGTATTGATTTTCTTATGTTTTCTCTTTTTTCTTGTACACACAGAAACCCAATAACTAATTATCAACACTGATAGATATGCAAATGAGCCAAATGTTCTCATCTTTAATGATGTTTCCCATCACACAGGAAGACCCATGCAGTTTCAGCTGTGTTTTCAAGCATTCATAAACAAATTTTTTTAGCATCTACTAGGTGTGAGATTTGAAACAGGACACTGGAATATGAAGATGATTTAGATGTGGATTCTGGCCTTGAAGACTTTATAATCTAACAAGGGAGGCAACAATAAAATAGGCAGGAAGTGATAAGTGCCATAGAAGAGGTATCCATGAAGTGCTAGGGGAGCTTGCGAAGGGAAAGGTGACATCTAGCTTAAGGGAGCAAGGCTGGGAAGGAAATTAGCGTGTATTGATTGAGCACCTATTACATGCTAGGCACCAGGTAAGGTTGCTGGGGAGTTTTTCTATATGCTAACTCATATAATTCCCCCAACACCCCCAGCGGAATGTTATTATCCCCATTTATACCAGGAAACATCAGTAACAAGAAGGAGCTGAGTTTTTTCCTGCATATCTAACTGTCTCAGGGAAGATTTTTATAGAGAAAGGCAGCAATGGAACTGGTCCTGAAAGATAGGCAAGATTTGGACCTTTTGGAGATTGGGGTTTGAAGGTCAAAGAGAAGGCCCCTCCAGGGAAGGGAACAGTATGAGCAAAAGGTGTAACACTGAGGAAATCCAGGGCCAGCCACGGGGCAGGAGCCATTTATTTTGGTTGAAGTGTTGGGAGCACATGAGAGATTTAATAGGACAGATTGGGAAAACAATGATGTGCTGTGATCCTTAACACACTCCTGTTTCATGTGTTTAAAAGTCAGTCACTAGAATGAGGAGCAACCTCATGGGAATGCAGCCCTGTGGCCTCTTCCCCATGATGCTCCGGCCTGCTGGACATCCTTTCTTAGAGCCACTTTTTTTGACTGTGGAGTCCTTCCTTCTCCTAACATTTGGTTCAGTGAAATGGAAGAAGAGAGAAGGAGGGGACTACCATTTACTGAAATGTCTACTTTAGACCAGCACTTCATATTGCGTCTCTGCAACAACAAAAAGAGTTTTTGTCTTCATGATTACTGATGAAACAGGTTCAGAGACCCCGGTGACAGCGCTTACAAGCAGCAGAGCTGACATTAGTACCTAGTTCTGGCTGTGTTCCAAAGTCCTTTCCACTATGTCATCAGGTGACTCATATAGTGAATTTGCCTTCACTGAGCAAATCCAACAACACTCAACAACCAGAGAAGATGACACCTAGAGCATGCTAGGAGATGAGCGGGAACTCGCCTGATATGAAAACTCACCAACAGTGATACCAAGGGTGTATCTGCTGGTTGGTGGTGATACTCTTTTTGTCATTGCATTATCCCAACTTCCTTCTCCTGGGTTTGCATGGCATTTCTTTATTCTCCCCATTACCTTCCCTTGGGCTCTGTTGCCAGCTCTTTTCCCATCTCTTTTATCATCTGTGCTGCCCTGCTTGCCCCCTTTTGTATTTCATGCTGACTGTTACTAAAGTGTTCCTCTCTTCTGTCCTCCTTTGCATCTTCCTCTTTATATTTTCACACCTCTCTAGACTGTCCCTTCTTCTCATCATAGTTTCTTCAGCCTCCTGTATCACATCCTGGAGAGCTGATTTTTGAAGCTATGGAGGAATAGTATGTTATATATCTAATCACACTCTAACCTTCAAATTCTGTACCACACTATCTCCATCGGCATGTCCCCATCAATAGAGGCATTCTAAGCCCTGCAGCCTCCTTGTCTCCCTACTTCTTCCCTCCAGAAAATATCCTCTCGTTTTAGGATTTAGAAATGGGATCAGAAAGGGAGGCAGTTTCTACTATAGGTATTAACTAATTCAATTAATTTAGGTTTGAAGGCATTCCTGAACCAATCACTGTGCTGTACAGATAAATAAATAGGTGGATAGAAATAATGAGTGATAGTACCAGCTCACTCTGTCCCAGTATCTGCCCATCATGCTCAAGTGCTATGTGTTGGGAGAGACCTGTATGCAAACAGCAGTATCAGCCTCAGAAGCTGAGGTTAGGCTGGTCTCTAAGCCCACACTCATCTTGGACATCTGAACTAAGTACATGCCCAGCATAGAATTCTGAGATGGAGTGAGAGAATCAGGCACAAGGGTGTTTGAAGATGCTGCCAGGAAAAAAAGAGGCATCATTGCTTTGTGGAAAGTGGGCTGAACTGGGAAGCAAAAGGCATAGAAGCCATTCTCAACTCTGCCACTGACTCGCGGTGACCTTAGGCACATTTCTAAACCTTGCAGGACTTTATTTCTTTACTTATGGAATAAGGATGTTATGTTAGTTCCACATGTCTCGAACTAGTGTGCCAGGAGGTACTCAAAGCCACAGGATTAAGTTTAGTGCATTTTCCTGAGATAATCAATTTTACTCAAAGATTTTGAAGTAAAATATTATATTAATGTTAAATAAACAACGCAGTGGAATAAAAATTTACATGATTTAAAAGACAAAAAAGATTTCAAGAATGTCCAATGTGTGGCGCATCCCTGTATCTTTTGGGGTATAATTCCCTCTCCTCTGTCTTTCAGAAGGAATTACAGGGTCAGTTTGGGAGGCCCTGTGTTTGAAGATTATCAAGGTCACGTTCTGCTTTAAAACTGCATGTCTAGCCTCACTCCCTCCCACTGCAGTTTGGACACATCCCTCCCACTGGCCTCAGTGGAGAGAGGAAGCAGCTATTCAGCCTTCTCTCACCAACCATGTATCTCTTTTTGTGGATACAGAGCCCAACTTGAACAGCAATCTTGGAGGCCTCCAAAAGATCAGCTTGCATTGGGGACTGAAAAGAAGCATGTCTGACTTCCAAGTGTTCTTATAAGAAAGAGAGGGGAAAAGAAGAGAAAGGAAAGGAGTGTAAGAGGAAGGCTAGTAAGAAAAGCACTGCAGGATTATGTAAGCCCCCAAGGTTGGAAAAATAATGGAGTTGGGTCTGGGGTTCTTTCCAAATTGGATGTCTTTATTCATTAATCTCCCTCCTGTCCTGCCCCAAAGAGAAATAAACAATTAGAAATAAAGCCAGATGCACACAAATCTTGAAGTGGAGAAAAAGAGAGCAGTGTGTGTGTCCACGACCTGCCTTTCCAGCTGAGTCACTGTTGCCTCTGCCCCCCACCCTTAGGTCTCCATCCCCTTCCCTCCTATCCTCTAGCCTCAGCCTGACACCAAGGCCCTGGCCCAGGAAAGAATGGGCTTTTCTTCCCTTGTGTTAGTGTTTGAAAAGTTCTCATAGTCTGATCAAAAGAAAGGACAGAAGCTTTCAGAACATTTCCTGGGAGCCTGTGACCTCTGCCTGGCCCTCCCGACCCTCCTGTGTATTTTCCAGTCCAGAGAGGGAGGGACACAGCGATGGGGCCACGTCAGATGTTCTCCTCTGTGCAGATACCACACCGGCCTGTCAGTGTGGGCTGATCAGGACCACTGCCCCTTCCTCCACCCAATCCCCAGGCAGTGCCTTCTGTCCCCTGCAGGAAGGGACAGTGTTCCTGCAGAGAACTGCACAGAGGGAGGCATCTCAGTGACCCCCTCTGTCCCCAGCTGGAGAGGGAGGATGACTGACTTCCTGGAACATGCAGCAAAACATGCCTCTTTGGTACACCTGCCCCCCCTCCACCCACCCACAGCACCACCCTCCCACCCGAGTCATCACCCCACCAGTGTCTGTTCCTCCCCACCGTCTGGGGAAGCAGGCTGAACATCCTGGTCCTGTATGAGGAGCTTGGCACCGGGCAGAGTTTAGCTGAGGACAAAGGATGCACCACTGCCTCCACAGCCCCAGCTCCAGCAATTCTGAGAGCCTCCTGGCCTGGCCCCATCTGGATCCTCACTGCAGAAGAACATCTACTCGAGATGTTAACCCATACTTCCTCACCTCCACTGAAGAGCCAGAAAAATCAGTATCAGTGCTAAGATACAGCTGGAAGCAACAATATTAATAGGAATAACTTCTATTGCCATTGTTATTCTAGTATCAGTGAGACATGAGACACTGAAGAGGATCCCAAAGACCCTGGAGGAGATCTCAGACACTGAGTTAGCTAGAAACAGGGTATTAACGGAGATGTCTGTTCGGGCTTTCTTGTTCATGCACCAGTGTGCCCTGCCTACGGTTGAGGTATCACACTAGTTTAGAGGTTAGAAGTATTTTTCCGGACAGAGGCCCTCAGGAGAGTTCACACCCCACCTCAGCTGCACTTAAAGCAGAGGGGACTGTAAAGATTACAGATGGGGGCAAAGGGAGCAGGAGATGAGCGGGAACTCCTGCAAACTTGAAGCTTCACCAGGTATCTACTTGTCTCTGCCCAGCACTGAAGATTTACCTCGCCACCACCAGGGGGCAGGGCTTATCTCTGCAGTTTACCTTCTCTTACAGTCTCTTCCCGCCCAGTCCCCAACCCAGCCCACCCTTTTATTATTTGGTTGAACCATATGAAATTGCCAATTAAAAAAATTGGGTCCCATGTCAGCGATATTAAATGGTTCAATCTACTAATATATAATAAAATACTATTAATATATAATAATAAAAATAAGAGTATCGGCCACCTTCAGACCATGAGGCTCTGCAGTTTACAAAGCACGCTAGAAACAATTCCATTTGACCCACACAGCCAGGCTGGGTGGCAGTTAGAGCAGCACAACCCTCCCTCTGAAGTCACAGCAGACCTTCCAGTCATTAAATCCAAGGGCATTTTCTCAGTCCTTGACGCTAGCGGTCTCTCTGCAGCATTTGAAACTGATGACCAGCCCGTCTCTTCTTGATACTTTTTTCTTTGGCTTGTCCTGTGATATGGTGGGAATCCACTGATTTTTGTGCGCCTTGAATAACTGTTCAGTGGCCCTGCCACTTCTAGGCTTCGTGATTTGGGGCAAATCAGTTAAGCTCTCTGAGTTTCCATTTTCTTTATTTGCAAAAAGGACCTAATAATACCTACCTCACCATGGTATTGGAAGAATGAGATAAGATTATATACGTAAGAGCACTTCATGGGTTGTGAAGCACTGAGTATGTGAAGAGCCTCATTGTTACTCTCTGACATTATCCTCCAGGTTCTCTCTCTGTTTACTTTTGATCTATCTCTCTTGATGTAGTCTCTCCTCTGCCCCTTACCAGTTGGTGTTTCTCAGGGATCCACCCTTGGTTCTCATTTCTAACCACTCCACTCTCTCTTCCTTGGCTATTTTAACCCCTCTCATGGATTTCACCTCACCTCTGCCTGTCCAAGTACTGACAGGCTCCCCCTATGTGGAGCATTCCAATTTTAACATGTTCAGACTCATGTCCTCTTTCCTCAAAATGAAATCTCTTCTGTATTTCCCCTCTTGTTCACAGCATTACCATCCATTGGGTACCCTGGGTTTCTCTCTTGCCCCTCATCCACTTGATCACTGGGTCTTATCAATTCTGCCTTTGTGGACTCCTCTCCATCTCCTTGGAGGCTGCTCTAGTTTAGCCTCATACTCTCTTCCACCTGAAATGTTGCAATGATCTCCTGCCCTTCCTGCCCAGCCTCACCTTCCTTACCACCACCCTGCCACAAGGGCCTTTCCCATCACTCCTGCTTTATATCCTTTAATCCACAGCTTTTGTAATGAAACCCAAATTCTTGGCATAGCAGTCAGAACCCTTCACCATCAGATGCCACTCTAATTTTCACAAACTCTCCTTTGATACTTCCCCCTAGGTACCTATCTTCTAGCTATACAGAAATTCCGTTTGTCCTTCAAGCATGGCTGCACATCACTTCCATGTTCCATGCTTTTGCTCATGCAGTTCCCTCTGCCCAGAATGTCCTCTAGAAGGACTTACGCTCCCTTTATGTTCCTGGGACATTTTGCCACATCATCAGTATAGTACATCTTTGTCCTTCTTGAGAGATGATGAGCTCTTTGAAGTCAGAGACTATATCTTATATTTCTTTTTAAACTAGTACCTTTGGATTTAACTTAATTGATTAGTATAGAGGAAGGACTTGGACTTGAAATCCTTGGTTTGATTCTGGGCTAAGAACGTCAAACATACAACATGTGGGCCACCACTCACCCTGTCCCCACGCTTAATGGATATCACTAATTCACCACAGTACTTTATTTCTCCCTGAGCCTCAGAATCTTTCTCAACACGGTGATACAGGCAGCCATTATCAATCAAATGGAGTTAGCCTAACAAATGAAACCTATTTGTTATTCTGGCATGTCTGGGTCACAGCCAAAGGTCCCTATCTATTCTTCTTTCCCACTATTTGCCATCCTAGTCTGTGTCATCTACTAGCTCTGGAAACTTCAGTCAATCTTTCAATCTCTCTAGGGCTCAGTTTCCTCTCCTAAGGAGGCAATAAAACCTTCCATTGTGTGATAAAGTACATGAAGTAAAGTATGTGAAATCTGTAAGGCCCTTAGGCAAATATAAGATATTATTATTACCCTACTTTGTAGATGAAAGAAAGTATCTACTGAATTAGAGAAACTAGGGCTCAAACAGGTAAAGTAACTTGCTTACATCTATTTAACTGGAATCTCTGTCTCCAGTCCTGTGGTCTTTGAGTCACATTGCCTCTCCACACCCCAGTGGGTTTGATGATGCTCAAGGTAAACCCCTGCCTTATTTCTCTTTTCTCTAGGGGAACAGTGATTTGTAGGGTAGTAGTTACCATAGCCGCAGAATTGGAGAAAATTTCCAACCTACTGTGCTTTATCCCACCTCCTATAATTCCCAAAAGGAGGCTCTTCCCTCCAAAACCCTTACAACCTGCCAAGAGATGGGAGAGGCATGAAGTGAGGGGTGCTTCATGGAGCCAAGTTCCTCAGCTACTGCCCTTCGGCCCCTTGCCCTCCTACTTGTCCCCAGCCTTGGTGGCACCAGGCAGCTGGAAGTCTTCTCAGAGCCAAGGATGGCCAGGCCCCAGGAGATAAGTTTTTTTGGGTGGAGGCCAGTGAGCCATTGAGCTGTCACAAGATCTGCAACCAGAATCTGAGAAACCAGAGAAGAGCTGAGTTGATGGGACCTGTTCCTGAGGGTTCCATGGCCAGTGGGGTCCTCTACCTGAGAAAAGAGAGGCAGGCCAACTAGATCCCAGCTGAAGGCCCCTTCTCTATACACTTTCTTATCTGTGATCTTAGAGGTTGCACTGGCTAGTGATAAGGAAGGGATTGGGCCTAGTTGGTGGGGAGCCCAAGGGACAGTATAGACAGGGAGGCAGGAGAGTCATTCCACAGTATGGAAGCACCCTCAGGAGCAGCTCCCATAGGGGTCATTTCATCTCCCCACTTCTTCCAGGAAAGACCATGCCCATCTTCCCAAACAGGAGAGTCTTTTCTGAACTGATTCTTAACCTATATTTTGTTCATCTTTGTGTCCTCCTCAGTGCCTGGTAGAGCTTTGGCTAAGTATTTCTTGGCTTAAAAGAGCCCATAGGATTGATCTACATTCCTTTTTCCTCCCTCATGCCTCCTTTTGGTGTGCGACATGCTTCCTCCTTGGGAATTTTTCCCTCCAAGCTTCCTATTGTTTCAACCTCCCAACAGTTGGGGGCACTGACTCAGTCTGCCCCACCAGCCTTTACTTCAAGCTTTCTTCAGCTTTTCTCATTTTCCTCAGTCCTCACTCCATGCTGCTCTCAGCCCACCTCCATCATTATCCCAACTGTCTGTAATGAGTGAGCCAGATGGGAAAACAGGTCCAAAGAGAGTGCACAATGTTTAACAGGAGGACCTTAATGCCAGACATCCAGAGGCTTCTTTCTGTGGGCAGTAGATTGCTCTTTCATAGTGGGAGAGGGGCAGAAATCTTCAGACCTGGGCCAAAAACTTGTCTAGAGTTGGATAACTTTAGACTTGAGCTTCTCCCTGGACCGAACAGGACCTTCTGAGAAGCCCAGTTCTTCCTTGTGCCCATGTGACCAAGGACAAGAGAACTGAGACTTGGGACATAGGGAGAAAGAATAGGAAAAGGAAGATGGAAGGGTAGCGGAGGGGCACCAGCTGTTAAATTCCTAGAATTACAGGAGAAAAAGAGGCCATAATAACCTGACCTCTGCTGACCTCTCCAGCATGAGTGTTGTCCACGCTCTATCCCCCACCTCACACACACGCACACAGTCTGCCCTCCAGCCACATTAAACTTCTCTCAGCCTTTGACCAGGCTCCGCTTTCTCTTACCAACAACAGTTCTTGGCAAATAACAGAACCTCTCCCATGGAGCACTCTTCCTCTCCTTACTTTGCTTGGTTATTTTCTATGCTTCCTTCAGGACTCAACTTAGATGTCACTTTCTCTGGGAAGCCTTTCCAGATGCCCACACACCCAGTGGGAGTTGTGGCCCCTCATCTGTGTTCCCACAGTGCCATGGACTGCCCCACCTCAGCCTCTACAATGAGCCAGGACTTGTGCTGAATGTTTGCACACCACCTCATCCTATCTTCCTTGGGAGGCACGTAGTGCCATTATCCTCATACTGATGGTGCGGAAACCAAACTCAAAAAGGGTAGCTGACTTGCCCAGGAGGACTAGGAAGTAAGGGGTGACTGCAAGTGGAACCGAAGCCTGCTTAAACCAAAGTTCATGCTTCTCTCCTTGCCACTGTACAATCATAGAACGGCCATGCTGGGAGGTCCTTACGGTCTCCTGGTCAATCCCCTCATTTCACTGAAGAAGAAGTCCAGGCCTAGAAAAGCTGAATAACTGTCCCATGACCACACAGATGGTTAGTAGCACATGTGATTTTAATCAGAATTAAAGCAATAACCCTGACTTTCTTCCTCATCCCAAACTTCCTCTTCCTACAAGATCCTTTCTTGATCCTGAGGTCCTGAAGGGCCAGGTGGTGTAGAGTCACCCTTGGGACATCATCCACTGAGCGCTTCCCCTGTCCAACCACAGCTGCAGCCCAGGAGTTGTCCACTGTGCCCTGTCCATCAGCAAGTGTCAGGAATTCTCCTCACCCCTGCAGCAGCTGCCCCAGAAATAAGCCAATAAAAAAAATCAAGAAAAAACAGCAAATTGCGGGCCCATAGGGAGGAGACAGGTTCAATAATGCTCTCTGCTGGAGGTGTGAAAATGGACAAGGGACTTCTTTGAGACAACTGGAAATCCCATGGCCCACAGAAGCTCCGAGTGTCTTTAGAACTATCTCCCTTCCCTGGTCACCAGCCTTCGTTCAATAGGAGACCTTCCTTTCTCACTGGGGGATGTAAGTTCTTCACCTCTTTCCATCCTTCCCCTTTGCCTAGTTAAACCTTATACTCATGATATGCTTCCTGTTATATCAAAACTTACCTGCTGTTACCTAAGCAGTTTATTCTTATTTTTACCTTGGTGGAGATGGAGACCCATAGGTACCCTGTACTTAGGATGCATATTCAGACAACTGAGCCACCTTCCCTGACAGAGGTCCTCTCAACTCCTTTTCTTTCTAAGGGCTCCTGGTCCCATATATGTGGAGCAACCTCTGACCCTTACACAGAGAAGTCTAAGGGGATCCCTCTGGGAGGGATCTCTCTACCCCCTCCCCAACTTTCCACTCATTTCTTATCCACTTTCCTTGTTTGAAGAGAAGGATGGGGCAGGGGTGGCATGAAGACCCTGACTAGATGCAGAACTAGATTCAGAGGTGGCTATGTCCATGTCCTCCCTCTTGCAGTAGCTAACTGCCTGAGTGTAGCTGGAGGGTTTGCAGTTATACTTGGGATGGGCCTCTTTGCCAACAAGGGACATTGGAAGGGGCATTTAGAGGCAGAAGAACCACACCAAGGTATAAGGGTTTGGGAGGCGTGTTCTGGATGAGGTGACTGAAACAGAATCCCGTAGCCAGACGGGGAGCATTCTAGGTGAGGAGTAGGGTTAAGGAACAGAAGGGTGTGTGCCATTCTGATGTAAGGGAAACATCATGAAGATCAGCATTTGACAATATTTGTAAATGAGCAAACCAATATCAGCTTAGCTCTCCATCTGATGGAGTTTCTACTGCTGTAACCCCATCCACCCCAGGTTCCAGCACAGCGTTGTACAGGCAGCCCTCAAATCCTTGAGGTCCTGATTGGTCCTCCATCTCCTCCAATTTTAGGGTTCCTGCTCCAGACTTCCAGAAGATACTCCAGACCAGAATAGTAAGAGAGACATAGACACCCCCTACAGATCCTATACAGACATAGGATATTAGCAGGGAGGATCAGAGCTAGGCATTACAAAGGACTTGCAATTAATAAAGTTCTCAAATGCTAAACCCTATCGAAAAGGTCATTGGCTTCTCTCTCCAGCCGTCCAGAGTCAGGAGGGAAGGGGGGCCCGAAAGGAGGGTCAGGAATGAAAGAAGTTAGCCTCATCCTGCCAAGAGGCAATGGACAGGTCAAGGTGACCTTCTTTATAGACCAAAAATCATATTTAAGATCCCTGTAATTGTTGTTCACCCTCCCTACCTTCCCACCATGTCCCCATTCCTTCCCAAGGAAGGTGGGTAAAACATAGCTCTGTGAAAATTCCACATTGCGGGTGGGTCATCTGAGTGAAGCCAAGAGGCACATAATGACACTCAAAAAAAAAGAGAAAAAATATCCTAGAGGCAGGAAACCTCCATTCTAGTCCCAGCCTTGCCACCTAGACACATCATGTTACCTCTCTCAGGGAAAATGATAACTGTCCCATCTATCTCACAAGGCCATGAGGGGCTGTGACATATCCACATGCACTGGGCAAATGCAAGGATGGTCCCTCTGGGCCTGTGCTTCAGCAGGCCAGGGTTTGGTCATTCACACAGAGCTCCTCCAGGGTACCTGGCTCAGCTCTGCGGGGGCAAGGATCCTGGCCCCTTCAACTCCTCCATAGTCGGCGGGGTGGGGGTGCTGTGCTCAGAGTTCAGCAGAGGCCATGTCTGTGGTTAACGTATAAGCAGGTGGGTCAGGGCAGCGGGACATTCCCTGCCCCAGGGCCACATTCTCGAGGTCACAACAAGTGCAAACTTGTTATAACCTGTGTCAGAGCAGCAGGGGGCAACGAGGGCACGAGGGGGGGATGGTACTGAGCTGGCAGTGGCTGGCAGTGAAGGGGGGGGGCTGAGGGCCGGTGTGCAGGGGCATCTGTAAGTGGATTGTGGCAGGCAGGTCTGGGTCTGTGGACCTACGGTGGCTGCTGTGTTTGGGCACATCTGCTCTCTGTGCAGTATGTGGAGCTGCATAGATGAGTGTGTGCCTGTGTGTCTCTGCATATATGAGTCCTAAGGTGGTAGGAGGAGGAGAGGTGGCAGCCTGGCTCAGCTGGGCAAGTTGAACTAAGGAATGGGCAGGCTGTGCTCCCTTCCCCTTCTCTCTCTGGCTGCACAGAACCTGCATTCCAACTCCATCCACAGCTGCCCCCGCCCTGCCAGCTGGGGCCTCTCCCCGCTGTGTGCCCATTTCCCCAGCCTGCCTTAGGGAGTGTGTGGGGCGGTGGTGCTCCTCCTGCCCATCCCCCCTGGCCCTGGGCCAACTCCCCCACACTCTCTGGGCCCTCTGGACACTGGGGCGGGTGGGGGGAGGCTCTGAAAGCAGGTGACTGTTTGGGGGAACTTGGGGACAGAGCCCCCATTGTGCCTGCCCCAGAGCCGCCTCAATGGAGCTCTCTGGCACAAAAGGGCTTTGACAATGGGTAGGACATTAGTATGCAGAGCCAGCCCCTCAGCCTTCTCTCTCCCTGTCCCACAGCCCAAGGGCATGAGACAGGGGGCTGCTGACCACACCAATGAAGGCAGGGGGTGGGGCAAGGCTGAGGCTGAATCATCTTAGACCATGGGGGTGTTCCTGGGGATACGCCCAAGAGTCAGGGCAGGGAGACTAGACCAGGGTCCCTAAACCTGCCACTCGCCAGAAAGGACTTTCTAAGTGGAAAAAGCCATGGGGACTGGTAGGGATGGGGGAGGAGGAGCTGTGGAGGTCAGACCCCTTCCTTCCAGGCAAGCTCTGGAAAGTAGTGATAGGCAGTCTGAGTCCACCCACTTTTTGCCTCAGTTTTACCCTTTTATTCAAGGGAATTGTGTGGGCAGAAGAGAAACGGAGCAACAGACAGCAAGATCTCAAACTGAAGCCTGTGGTGTCTCAGAGTTGTCTTGGGGGCTGCGGGTGGGATCTGAACCTCTAGAATGCAGAAAGGGCATGTGCTCAGGACTCGGGTATCTAGGATTCTGAGGAAGGTGGCTTCTGCATCCCAGCTCAGGGAATTTGCCTGATGGGCCCAAGAGCCAGGACTAGCTCTTCCCCAGAACTTGTATCTGTCTGTCTCCTCATCTGCCTCATTCCCTTCCTCATGCTGTAGGGAGAGGCTTCTCTTCTCCTGCCCTGAGGACCCCTACCCCCACTAACACCCTCAGCACCACCGCCTTTCTCAAGGTGCAGTGCCCTGTCCTATGGTACCTCAGCACAGAGGGCAAGTCAAGAAAACCTGGACAAAGGAGAGGGGCTGAAGTGGTGGTAGCACTGAGAGCAGGCAGTGCTCTGAGAAGGGTCTTCAGGTCCCACATGAGAAGCAGTGTTGCCCAATCAGAGATTTCCTCTGCCCCGGACCAGAAACCCATAGGAGAGAGGCCTGGGGCTACTTTACAAAACTGTTCCCCACAAGGCAAGACAGAAAGATCTTCTGGGCTTAGCAATGTCTTCTCCTGACTTTCTTTCTCCTCTTTTCAGTTGCTGTGATGTCAGGAAGTCCTCCCTGCTACCTGCCCTCAAGGCTTCCTGCTATACTACCATAGGCCCTGGATGGCTCACCTGGATTGCTGGGGGAAAGGTAAGGTCTGCTTCCTTCCCCTTCTCAGGACATTGTTTTCATCCCCATTTATCCCCCACCCCCGCCACACACACACACACACACACACACACACACACACACACACACACACTGGAAAAGTCTGGTGAGAACATAGGGCTAGGAATTAGAACTCTTGGGTTCAGGGCCTAACACCCCTGTTAACTTTCCTTGGGACCTTGCACAAGTACTTTCCCTCTTTGGGCCAAGAAGCCCCATCTGTAATGCGGAAAGGATCACCTCTGTAGCTCGCTGCCTTCTGGGTCAATGGGTAGTGAACTCAGGGGCAAGGCTCTGGAATTTAATAAGAGCTGACATTATTCAGCACTATGCTGAGCCCTTTTCTAGTATTATGTCATTTAGTTCTCAGCAACTCTAAAAAGCAGACACTTCCTCAAAGCCTTATATTATAGATGAGGAAACTGAAACACAGAGATGTTAATAGTTTGTCCAAGGTCATACAGCTAGTGAGTGGTAGAACTGAGATTCAAGCTCAAGTAGGTGGTCTGTCTCCAGAATCCACATGATTAACTATGGCCCCATACTTCATCCCTAGTAAAAACATTCAAAATACCATGTGCAGCTGGGGGAGATCAGTCAGGATGTCCAGATTGGCCCGGGAGTTTTGAAAACTGTTTCCTGAGGTTCCTCTAGGTTAGTAATTCTCAAAGCGTGGTCTGGGACCCCGGGGGTCCCTGAGACCTTTTCAGAGGCTCTCTGAAGTCAAACTTATCTTCATATTAATGTTAATATGTGGTTGGCTTTTTTCACTTCATTTCTCTCATGAGTGTTCAGAGGAGTTTTCCAGAATTGTACATGACATACAATATTGCAACATGTTGAATGCAGACATAGCTATGAGAAATCAACTGTCTTCTATTAAGCCAGACATTGAAAAGATTTGTGAAAATGTGAGACATTTTGCTAGTCTTCTTACTAAACATTTTGTGTTTTTTAAATATAGTTATTTTTCATTACAAATGTCATTTATGTTGACATGCAATGAGTTTGTTGTTATTTTTAAATGAATTAATAACTATTTAAGTCTCCTCGGCCTCATTTCTAACATATCAATAGCTATGATCCACACAAGTAAAAGCTCTTTGGTATATTCGATAATTTTTAAGAGTGTAAAGAGATCCTGAAATCAAAAAGTTTGAGAACCACTGCCCTATACTCAAAAATACTCACCCTCTCTTCTTCCCAGTTGCCTGTGTCTTTTTTATCAGAGGGTCAAACAGGGAGGTTTAGGTGTGGGGAGGAGGTATGTGCCAGGGTCTCGTGGTTGGTACTAGCATCAGGGGTGGAGATGAGGGGACAATCCTGGGGGAATGTAAAACTAACAGGTCAGGCCTACACCCCACTTGGGAGGTGTCCACACATGTCTCTCAGCTTTCAAAACCTTGCTCAGAGGTATGCTTGAGACAATGGGTCTATCTTAAACTGGACTCTGACCTTTGCCATTGTTCCACTTTGTATACCTGCTAACAAGCCCAGCATCAGGTGGAGTAGACCTCCCCGGTGAAAAGAGAAAGGCTCTGTGGAGCCTGCATACCCACACGGATTTTTGTGTTTGGGCCAATAGCCCTTAAAGGACTGGAAATTGGGGGTTCTGGGGTCTGATGCTTATAATCTTCAGTGACACCATCTCCACAAGATGGCCCTGTTAGTAGGAGAGGTTGGATAATAGGGTCTTACACACTCATAACCAGAATCCTCCCCTCCAGAATCAGCAATCAGAAAGGTCTCCTAGTTAGAGCCAAGCTGGTCAGCAGATACTCTGTGGCTGAGGCTCTGGGGTGGAAAAAGACACTTTTACTTCAGGGAGTCTGCAGTCTGACACAGGCAGAGGCCCAACCCCAGAGAAGCCCCCATGTAATGAAGGAGACAGGATATCCCCTCCAACATCATTACTGCATTGGCATCCTAGGCAAAGTCACAGACACAAGGGACAAGGGACAAAGGATGCTGAGGAGAAGGGGGTTCGAGACGACAGAGCAGACAGGGAAATAGGGGAATGGAGATCGGCAAGAGGGGTAAGACTCAAAATGGTCTGTGTGAAGGCCTAGAGTGGGAGAAAGAATGGGGCTCAGAATTGCCATTGAATATGTTCCTCTAGAACAAAGTCTGAATGGGGCAGTCCCCAAAAATGGTGATGCTGGAGGGGGCAGGGAAAAAGGCTTACATAAAGTATCTCGAAGACTATGATTGGGAGTTTTCATCTGAAAACCAATGGTCTCGGTAGGAAAGGAGCAAGATAAAACTGATGCTTCACAGTGAAAATTCTGTGGTAGAGTGGAGAAGAAATCTGTAAGAGACACAGGTTAGAGTCAGGGAAGTCATAATGTGAGTGTCAAAGTTGATGTGATGGACAGGCTGACGAGAGGACAGAATAAGAGGAGGACACACACTTGAGAGAAGATATGGGGGGAAACATGGGCAGAGAGAGGAACAGGTGAGGTTGTAGGGGTACAGAGGTGGGAGATGGAGTAGAGAAAAGCTGACAGAAGTTGCTCAGAATAGAGAAAGAGACTATCTGGGGGAAGCTCAAGTTATTGAATCTGAGTTGAAGATAGGACTTCTGCTTGGTGAAAAGCATGAGAGGAAGGGCTATGGTATGGGAACCCAGGCCCTGGTGCTGTCCAGCCTATTGGAATAAAGACAGGAACCTCATCTTAAACTATGTGATAATTCTCCCTCGTTCCCAAACTCAAGAAGGGTGGAGGAATGGAGACCTAGGACAGAAACTCAGAAAAACCACAGTGAAGGGCTGGGGCAAGGCCCAGGAGCCAGGAAAGATGACAGAGTAGAAAAAGTCAGAGCTCTTTCTCCAGGCTAAGCACCATTCCAAGCCTTTTACAAATATTGACTCTTTCAATCCACAACTATTATTAGCTCCATTGTAAGGATGAGGAGACTTGTGTAGCTAAGTGGTGAAACCAGGATTTAAACCCAGGTAGTCTTACTCCAAAGCTATGCTCTTAACCACTACACCTACTGCCTCTCAGACAAAGCCAGAACAGAAAGGAGCCAGAGGACAGTGCTGTGGCAAGGGATAGACACCCAGGAGAGGCCTCATGACAGCTGCCACAATAATCCCTGTGTGTATCTGAGCTACATCTCCCCTCAGAAGCCTTAACAATTGGCATTTTTGTTTTGGGATTTATGTTTTTGTTTTATTTTTTAGTCCAGAAGGTGGTCTCCCTTTCTTTCCCAATCTTCATTTCAGGTTTCTTTCTTTTAATGGGATGAGCTTCTTGAAATCCAACCTAAGTCCTTCCAGATGAAGCCTCACCCCTTTCCCAGGTCTTCTGCCATTGGAAGAGGAGCAGATGGCCATATACACCCTTTCTATGTCACACCTTTTTATAGGCCTGAAGTACTAATTCAAGTCTCTCAAGGTCCTGCTTCTTCATCCTCTTTCTCCAGGCTACACAGTTCAGTTCTTACTTCTCTCCCACATTCCAGAGTCAGCCTCTCCCGCCTCCCCACTACCTCAACTCCAGCTCGAAGCTGGCAAACACCCATGAGAGAGTTTTTCCCACAATCCCTTTCTCTTTGCTCTTTCAAGGTTCTGATGAGGAGGAGGGGATGAAGAGGGGATACCTAAATGCACTGTCTCCATGAACAATGGCGGCAACACATATGTTAAACTCAGATGAAGGAAGATAAGCAATGAACTCAGGCTGTGGTAGAGAGGGGTGATGTGGTAAACTCAAAAAGTTCAGCTTCCCTGGCCAACCACCCTTTGTTGGGTGCTAAAACACTTGGATTCCAATCTTCCCCTTCTCTCCAGTCTTTCTACTGTTTCATCTCAATGGTGTACTTCAGACTATCCTTTCTCTCTGCCCCCTTCCAGGGCCTCACCACTATCCTGGACAGCTTGGCTTCAGCCTGGACAGTAGCACTGACCAGTCAGGCAAGAGAAGAATCTAGGCCAGAAAGGGGAGGGAGAGTGGAGGTTTTTCCTTCCATCCTAAATAACCCTTGGCAGGAAAGCTGAGGGGCTGCATTGCCCAACATCTCTTTCCTTCCCCACCAATGCCAGGGGCTCAACCTCTCTTCCATCTTGTGTGCATTTTGCTAGAAGGCTCAGGAAACCTTTTTTCCTCTGAGAAGGTGGGTGTTCCTCCATGACTCACCACAGGGCCCTAAACCCTTTATCCCACTACTCCCAGGATGACCCCAGAGGACTTCATCTGAGCCCACCCAGATCCTAGTGACCCAGCCTCTCTGGTCTCTAGGGAGAGCAAGGGAAGAAGGCCTCTAGGTCTTCTGCCAGGCCCTTCCCTTATAGTCCAAGCCAACCAAGCTGGAGCTATAAATGAGCTCATGCATAGAGGTGCAGGTGTGGGGCACAGGTGCTGTTCAGTAGGGCACAGGGAGTAGGTGTGGGATGCCAGAGGGCAGACAATGAATTCTTCCACACAAACGTGTCAATAGACTGCATGTGGGGGTGCATGTTGGGGAGAGACTTTTTCTTCCTTAGGGTAGGGGGCAGCAGTGGGATTCTGCATTAGAACCACAGGAATGGGTCCATAACCCTCCCCCCTCACACACACACGGTGGAATCACTGCCATTTGATATCCACTGAGACAAGTTGGCTGCTCAGGCTCCGGGTGGGGGCTGGGGGGATGGCTCAGAAAACAGCAGCTCCTTTCAGGACCCAGGTTGGCAAAGGCTTTGGGAGGCTGGACTGGCCCAGATCACCCCCCAACACCCCTTTTCTCCCTCCCTTGCCACCACCACCAAAGGACTTGGTGGGGGGGTGGGGGAAGAAGTTGGCACTGCCTGGGCCATGTCTATTGCCTCCGCAGACCAGCCCTGGCCCCTCTGCCAAGCATGGCATCTTCCCTCCCCCTCTTCCTTCATTTCCTCCTCCCTGAAAAACTAGCTATGAGCCAGGACACCTGCTTCCTTCTACACTTGGTCCCCTATACCCAGCCTATACTCTGAGGAATTAACAAGCCCTACTCCTCAGGAGGGTGCCTTCCATCATGCCAGGAACAGGTTCAGAAATTCTTGGAGATTAGAGTGAGGGTTTGGAGATGAAACTTAATGGAACCAGTTGTGGCTGCTGGCCCTTCCTCAGGCTTGTCTCTTGAAACCCGCTCCAGGCCCTCCTTAGCACCCCTAAGCAAGTGGCACTTCTCACAATAAAGATACCAAATCTCCCATTTTCATCTCCCTCCCATCCAGAATTGCCTAAAGCAGTCCTGGTGGGAAAAAATTCAAACCCTACAACCAAGATAGACTGCTCAAAAATCTTTAGCCAGAATTCTTATGATAAGCAACATGATCAGGCTTTAAGCCTTGGCCTCCTTTGGGTGCAAATTTGTACTGGCTTCTTCAGCATCCCCACTACCCCATTTGCCTTACTCTGCCTGGGGTACTTCATTAACAGGAATGAAATCTCGAGATAATAGAGGTCCTATTCCCACTTTTGTCCAGTTTTGTCCTTTTATCCATCCTGGGGTTCAGCTCTCCTCCCCCAAACCAGGAAGTTCCAACCCTCACTTCTTTCTGAACACAGGTGCCCTTAGTTAGTTCCTGGTGGAGAGAAGGGGTGGGTTGAAAAGGGCATCTCCATCTGAAGGTGAATGTTAGAGTCCAATCTACCCTTCTTCCCCTAGCAGGGACCCTGCTGCTTCCTTCCTGGGGATCTCAGTGTAAAACATCTGGGGGAGAGGAGTAGTAATGGGGAGGAGTGTCTTGAAGTAGAAGGTAAGTCAGAATGAAGGGAAGAGACTGGGTGAATAGGGGTCCCAGGCACAACAGGCTACGTAGGAACCCTAATATAAGCTGTATGTGTTTGTCTTCCCAGGTGTGCACTAGTGATCAGTGAGTGTCATTATGTGAGTGTCCCTGTGTAGGGAAGGGGACAGGGGCTAATTATGGCAGTGGAAGTAACCTGATGATCTTGGGAAGAGGGGGCACTGTCTGGAGTGCCAATGTGGGGATGCATGGTTTCCCAGGTGGTGGCCACTGTATTTGTTGGAGGAGCTGTGATGCAACTGTCGGTCTTCCCTGTGGGAAGGAGCATCAGAAAAGCCCCTTCCTTAGTCTAAAGGACTGTGGTGACCAGCTTGGGTAAAGTTACCTTCTTGGGGAGCCCTTCCCAGGAAAGTCAGTGTGGGGCGGCCTAAGGCGGGAGGTTGGGAAATAGGGCCATACCACGGAGGCCCGGCAGGGTAGGGACCTTGGGGTTTGGGGCTCCGATATCTCTGGAGAGTGAGTTGGACAGGACTCGGGCAGGGGCGGCAGCAACTCCCTCATCAGGGCCTGGGGCTTACCTTGGGTCCGCGTGGAGTGGCCCCTCGGATGGGCAGCGGGACAGGCAGGGACGGGCAGGAGTGAGGAACGGAGCTGTGCGACGGGCAGGGCCAGGACTCTTAAACAGGAGCTGGGATCAGATAAGGGCTGGTCCCAGGGCCGGAGCCGGGGTCGGGCCGGCTGGGGGCAGAGCTGGGCCGGGCCGGGCCGCCCCCTCCCTCTTCAGCTCTGGAGCCAAAGTTTGTGTGAATGGAGGGCCGGGAGGGGGGCCGGTAGAGCAGGGCGGTGTGTGTGTGTCGGGGGTGGGGGGGTCGACCAATGGAAGCGTGGAGCGCGAGCCCGCGCTCTAGGGATTGGAGAAACTCAGACAGGGTGGGGCGTAGGGGGCTCCGGAGCGGAGCCTAGACAGGAGACGCAGGGCAGAGCGCAACACGCGAAGACAGAGACCCAGACAGGCTCGCGGGAAAGAGAGACGAAGAGACGATCCGTGAAGCGATAGAAGCCTGAGATGGCAAGATGACAGGGAAAAGAGAAGGAAGAAGGAGGCGGTCATGTCAGAGTGGGGAACAGAGCGGGAACCGGTGGGGGCGAGCCTGAGCTGAGCTACTGTGGAAATGCATTCAGGGCAGCCCAGTGGGGGCGGACTGGGGCTGGGCTCCGAGGGTTACAGGATTATTTTGTTCAGCACAATTTCCATGTTATTCACCGTTCCCTAAGTACTGGGTGAGATCCGGGATGCGAGATGCAGCTCTGGGTCTGGAAGGAAAGACGCTGCAGAACCGGGAAAGATCATTGTACTTAGGGGGGTCCTGGCAGATGTGGAGGACACAGGTGACATCTGATAAGGGCTCTAAAGAATGCGGAAGACTTAGGTACTGGCGGATGGTGGGGAGGGCATTTAAGGCAGAGGGAACTGCAGTCATAAAGTCCGGGGGGCGGGGGCATGAAAATACAAGTCTGTGTGGGAAACTGCAGCAAGCTGGTACATTGGACTTGAGGACAGGGTGGTGGTTCTCAACATTTTCATCACCAAGGATTACATTATCATCTGAATGTACGTTCTGAGAGGTTTTTATTCACAATCTTCCACCCTTGGCATTTATTAAGGGAGAAAATAATTATTTTCCCATTTGTGTTCATCGTAGATATTTAACTACTAGTCAGTAACCAGTATTACCATATTGAGTTGATATACATCTTGGAAAAAAGGCAAGGAAACTTGAAATTTTAGCTTAGTTCAGCCTCTAAAAGCCATATGATGGGTAAATGTACATTTCAAATAGCACCTACTGGGTTACTGGTCAGGCACCATAGGCAGAGTGCCTTGGGAGGAATACCTGGAGTATACAGAGCTGTGCTAGTTCATGGTCAGTTCTGAGCTTCTGAAGGCAATGGAGAGCAATTACAGGTCTTGAGTGTTGGTAGTGGTGGGGGCGCAAAGCCATAGCAGAATTTTAGAAAGACTAATCAGGAGGTAAACAAAATGTTTTGAATCAAGGGAAACATGGCAGCAATTGTAGATTCTTCATTCTTCCTCACCTCATCTCCTTTATTTAATCAATGCATCTACTTTCTAAATCTCCTAAATTCTGCCCTCTTCCTCTTGATCTCATCATCATGGCTGTGGTCCAGGACACCATCAGATTACTACCCAGATTACTACCAGGATCAGGAAGATTGCTAGCAGCCCAGGAATCTGACCCACCTTTCACCCTTCTCTCTAGTCTCAAAGGGAGAGGCAACCTGTATTCGTTATGTCAATCCCTTGCCCTTGTATAAAAACCCCAAATAGTTGCCCCTTTCTTACTGATCACAGTCCAAACTCCTTTGGGTACTCTTCTGAGAGGGTAGGACCAGGAGCAGAAAAAGATACCTTGTGGTGAAGAAGTCTCTGGAGATGTTTCTTCCAAATAGTCTTTACCTTTTCTGTAGAACATAAGAGTCACTTAGTAAAACTCAGGGGTGGGACTGGGCAATTAGAATTTAGACGTTCAAGAACTGCAGGAGTGAGAGATTATGGAAAAGTACACAGATAGCTTGAATGGCACTGTAGTTTTCTAATTTTAAGAGTGATTTAAATTGAGTTTTTTTTTCTCAAATTACATTTTATAACATATATACATATATCCATCATGTATATTGCTTTGTAATATCAAATGTCAGTTTTTAATTTGGGGGTCTTTCTACAAAAGAGAAGTCCTAGAATAGTCACTAGGATCCCAATAGACAATCAGTGATAAAGGGCTTAGAAAATTAGTATTTGTGTGTTGACTATGCAAGATAGATATATTACTTGAGATGGAAAAACTGAGGTTCAGAGAGGGTAAGTGGCTTATCTATGGTAACATAGCTAGAAAGTGTTAGATTTGGGACTTGAATCCATGTGTGTTTAGCTGCAAAGCATGTCTCAAGGTAATACTAGAGTGAATCTACATGGTTTAAACATAATTTTCATTATCAACATGAGCTCCTGTTGGTATGAAAAATTTGCCAGTATTGTGATGTCCAGTGTCTACCATACAAAATGGCAGTTAGGGGAACTATCTTTCTTTGAGGACCTCTTTCTCTTCTCTCAGTTTAGCAACTTGTTTCTTTCTTATTCTTGATTGTTGCTTTCAGACTCACTCCTTCCGACATTGGCCTCATCTCTTCTTTCACTTTGTTCATAATGGGGCAGGGTTCCCTTAGAGCACAGAGGAGAGCAAGGACGAGTAATCTGTTCTGGAAGGAGAATCCACAGGTGGGCAGTAGTACGTATGAGGGGCTTCTGCTGGGAAAAGCAGGTGTGGACAGAAGGGACGAGGTAAGTGTTGGGGCAGGAAGCATGCTGAGGCTCAGAACAGGCAACACTTCAGAGAAGTTTTTGGAAAGACTAGAGACACTGACAATGCTCACTACAGGATTCCAAGTGTCATTTTAGTGTACAGGCCCCACAAGCCTGAACAATTTCCATGTAGTGGAGCACCTGCTAGCTGGATGATTCAAACCGCAGAGAAGAAATCCAAGAGAAGGGCTAAGCTATATATCCCCCCAGTTGCTAAAGATCATTATTTAGGTATACCACCTCCTTTCAATAAATGTGATTTACACAAATTCACATTTATAAGACACAAATTGGGGCATGCTTAATCACATTACTAAAGAATTCTTTCCAGGATTTCTTCAACTAGTACCTTTCCAATTGAGTCCAATAGATAAAATTCTATTAATACACAATGCACCATAGTAGGAGGAAGGAAAGAGGAAATAAACAATCAGGGACCAGGATCCAGGAGACCTAAGTCTTAGACCTTTCTATTCTCTTGAGACCCATCCCTTACCTATAAAGTAAGGACTAATTCTGGACCACCTCTGAATGCCATGACTTAAATCCTGGTCTACCTCCATGCCATCCTATAAAGTAAGATAGATCTATGTGTGAGAAATCTTCTCATCCTCTAGCTCTGCTGAAAACAGCCAGAAAGCCAGCAAGCCCCTCAGCCTCAGGGGCTCAAGGGCTCCATCTGTCTTGGAGTGGTCTTCTGCTCCTCCCATTTCACTTTAATCTCCAGCCCATCAACTGCTTCAAACATATCCTCCCTCTGCTCAGCGTTTTCAAGGGTCCCATCTCCCTTGAATTTATTGAAATTGTTATAATCTACCAGATCGGCCTCCCTGCTCCATTAAGCTCATAATTTCAACCGTCTCATTTTCCCCATCATGTTTCTTCTCCCACCTCCAAGCTTTTACTCAAGAAGTCTCATGATCTTTCTCAAGGAAACCTTTCCACATTGGTTGCTCCTGGGGCTGCCACATACAGTTGTACGTGCACAAGGCATCTGCTGAGGGGTCAAGTTGAGAACTGAACTGCATTCAGCTTACCAATTCTTGTACTGTGGCTCGGATCTGTGTCTACTGGAGGGATTCCCCTTTTATTATTATTATTGTTATTACCCAAAAGTACCACTTGCTCTCCAAGCTACATTCCATAAGGAACACATCTGTCCAGAGAGGTTCATACCAAGGTTCTTCATAGACCAGCAATGTGGCCCCAGCTGTGTCTCTCCTGCTCTCAGTATCCTCTAGTTCCAAACCCAATCTCCCATCATCACAACTTGTAAAGTTGCTTTCTTTATCTTATAATATCTGAAAGCTGGGATCATGCCCATTTTTTAGTGTCCTCGTACCTAGCAAAACTTTTTTTCCTCACTTGGTTCAAGCTCAATGATAATAGGAATTGAGGTTAGATACCAGGTAAAGTCCAGGACCTGCAGGATCAGTAAATCAGAGGAATGGCTGGTAGCCTCTCTCCTTGTCAGCAAGGCTAGGCTCAGGGCAGCCCCAACTGAAGTGAGGGGCTGGTTGATCCAACTTCTGCAAGGCCCTGGCAGCCCTGTGATATCCCCCTCCAGGAAATGGGGCCAGTTCTATGCAAATGCGTTCTTGCCCAGGAGTTTGGTTTCTTTTCTCGGAGCTCCTGGCACAGTAGAACCAACGTGAGCAGCCGCTTGGCAGGACAGAAAGGGGCAGGCTAGCAGTTCCAAGGCTCTTGTGACAAGGCCATGCCCAGGAGACGGGGTGTTGACTGGGGCTTTAACAGCCCTCTTGATGCCAATCTCGGCTGAAAACTCGATATTTCCACTTGGAACAAGAAACAGGGGCAAGAGAGCTGGGGAGAGGAAGGCAGTGTACCAGGAGTGCCCCCTATAGGTCTCGCTGGGTGGCACCAGAACAAAGGAAGAAAGGACAGGCTTGGTAGGGAATCTCTGTGAGGAGGAGGAGGAGAAAGAGGAGAGGAGGGGGAGGAGGGGGGGAAGGGAAGGAGGACGAAACGGAGGGGGAGGGGGAGGAGGAGGAGGAGAAAGAGGAGGGGAAAGGGGAGAGGGAGGGGGAAGATGTAGGGAGCTTTACTGAGTACTTACAATGTGCCAGGCATTGCCTCACTGTAATCCTCATAACAACCCCAAGAGTTGGATAATATGCTTATTCTCAATTCTTAGGTGAAGAAACTGTTTAGAGAAGTAACTTGCTCAAAGTCACCCAGCTGGTAGTAGACAGAGTTGGGATTTGAACCCAGGTCACTGCCTCTAGAGACTACATTATTCAGTACTACCTTTCCCAACCTGCCAGTTCATTTCAGAAACTGCTAACCCTCCAGTGTCCATTTCTATCTCTTCCTGCTCTTTTAGCACATATCTTCTTGTTCCAACTCTAACTCTTTTGCTGTGTTAATTGATTTCCAGTTTTTTTTCCAAAATGTGTCAGAAATTCACAAAAAAACCCCAAAAAGTTGATATTTTGACTATTTTATGCAATTAATAATAACAATTTGAGGTGCTTTGTACATAAATGACATTATTTTATGTATAAAAATTTCCTATTGTTATTCATTCTTGAAAAACACAAAAATATAAAAAAATGTACATCTGCTTTCCTAAACTTCCTTTCTGGAAATATTCATTCCAATATATCTGACCGTCGCAGCAAAAGGGTTAAGGAATCTGGAGAGAAACAGATCAATATCTTGGATATAATAATACTGGTAATGACAATACCTGGTATTTGTATACCACTCTCTGCTTTTAATTATTTCCCTCAAGAAAATGAGCATTGAAGTATTTCCATTTTTCCAAATTTTTCCTTGGTTTTGATTAGTGTTCCTACACCTATTTCTATAAATTCATGATCAATTTATACGAATATTTTTATGTTCTGCTTTTCTATGTAACAGTGTGCCTACATGCACAATTACATATATGAACATAGTAACTGATTATATTGCTATGCCACAGATATTACATTACTGAGGCAGTGTAATTATGAAAACAGCATGGAGGAGTGCCAAAGATGTGTGAGTTTGACTATTATCTCTGCCATTATCCAGACTCTGTGATATTTGGTAAATCACCTTTCTCAGTTAAGTTTTCTCATCTATAAATGAAGAAAATAACATGAGGTGTTGTCTCCTTCGTAGCTGATGATCAACAAATGGTTAGCAGTAGTGTCAGCATTATGTCTTCAGGTGTCTTTCTCTGCACTGGCCTATGAGCTCCTCCAGGTAGAGACTTAATTCATTTCTGTAACCACCCCCACCTAGCACATTGCTTGGCACTTGGATTCCATAAACATTTGTTGAATGAATAGTTAGTAAATCCTAACCTAGACTTTTCTCTCTGTTGGACATTTGGATTGCTTCTAGACTTTTAGCTATTAACAAAATATACTTCAAAGCCATTCTGTTTATATTGCCTCATTTGAGCTGCACACCTGTGAAGCAGGCCACTATTTGCATATGTCCATACTCTATGATAGATGGAACAACTGTGGCTAAGGGAAGTGAATTGACTCCTATGGGTCATGTCACAAATCAGTGACAAAGATTACCCTGCTTCCCTTCCTTGGGTGGATCTCTTTTCCCTCTAGCTACCTCTTTCTGGATCATGGTGGCCACTTCCAAAATGGAGACTGTGATGGTGGACCTGACCTAAGAGCAACACCTGTACCCAGAGGCCCCTGTTGGAAGGGATGAGCTGCCAGCTCCCAGATGGCCCTTTAAATCCCCAGGAAACCAAATGCCTTATTCCCAAACACGCCAGGGCCTGTATTTTCCCAGAGCAAGGAGCTTCTTAGAAAAGAGCCAGCATGCCGGCTTTTTTTTTTTTCCTGCGTGGGTGAGGAGGTGAGCCTCTGAATTGTCCAGGAGGAGGGAATTGGGCTAAAAATAGCGATAGCATGTGGATCAGCCTCTAGTAGTACCCAGGACTGGGGAGGGGAGGGGGATGCTCTAGAGCTGTCGCCAGACTGGTTGCTGTGGAAACAGGAGAGGAGCAGGGGAACCTGGGAAGTGGGGATGACACAGATAGCAAGTCCTAGTCAGAGCTGCTGCCACATTTAGGAGAAACAGCGGTGTCTGCGGCTCCCAATCTCCAAGGGGGCCAGGGGTGGGGGCAGTATCAGGGGCATGGATGCTCACCCCCAGGGCTCTTTGCTGCTGGCTGCTCTCCTCTCCACACGCTGTGAGTTGAGTTGTGGGGGACTTGGGTTTGGGCCCCTATTTCCAAGGCAAGCAGGGATTTGGGAGGGCTGGGTTCTGAGGGAGTTTTCACCAGATTCCCTTCCAAAAAATAAGCCTCCTTGCTAGCCAGCACTTCACACTCTGAGAAAGGGAGATTCAGGAAAATGTGGCATTGGGGTCTTCTGGAAAGGGGTTAGAGCATGCACAAGAAATAAAAAGGAATACGTTGGAGGAACAGGACTCTTTAGAGGGAAGGTGAAGAAGTCAAGTCTTTGATCCTGGGATAGAGGTAACAATTTCACACCTTTCCTTCCCCCTTGAGAATAATGCAGCTCCTTCTAAAGAAGACAGGAGAGGGGACAAAATCAAAGTAAGGCTCACCTAGACCCCTGGGGCAATGGAGAGCAAGTGTTCTGAGAGTGATAAGACTCTGCGGTTCCTTCCCTACCCCTAAGCAGAGAGGTCTGTCTCCGCAGGCCGACTGGGGGTCAGATTGCCTAATACAAGAGACCATCTAGAAGTCCACCTGGGACTGAAGCTTGGGTAAGTGAGACCCAGATAATTTTCTGCATGACCTGAGGCTGACTGGGGGTCAGATTGCCTAATACAAGAGAACATCTGAAGCTGAGATAAGTGGGACCCAAGTAATTTTCTGCATGATGGGTGGGGTCTCTGAACCCGTCAATGCTTAGAGATCTTGGGCTGCAGGAAAGGAAAGGAAGGTCCATTGTCGGGGGAGGAAAGACCCTAATCTGCCATTGCATTGGGACTCCTGGACCCTGTGTCCCCTGATTCTTCCTGGAAAATAAATGTGGTGGTGCCCCTAAGCTCTAAGCCATCTCTTGTTGGTTTCTCCTACCCCAATACACACACACACACACACACACACACACACACACAACCTCCAAAGGTTTGGCTGCAGAGCACCTCACCCCAGAACTTAAATTCTGGAGCATTGGGTTTGGGGTTACATACCCAGGTGGTTTTTCCCCAGGACCTGGTCAAACATCCAGACCACCTGTGGTCCTCATGTCACACTCCTCCCTTCCCATATGTCACCCCAGCAAGCTCAGATTTCCTTTAAGGCGGAAGAGAATGATTCCCAGGAAGAAGGAAGGTTGAAAAGTCTCTAATATTTTTTCTAAACCTTTCCTTATATGGTCCACATCTCCTAGGGGCCCCTGGGTGCCTGGGGGAGGGCCCTGGATCTCTCTTTTTCTCAGGGCAGATTGCAGCTCAGAGTGCCCCTCCATGTGAATTTGAGGCAAATTTAGCCGGGCTTCCCTTGGAATGTGAGCTTTGGGCCATATGAGGGAGTTGTTAGGATAATCAGTGAGAGGTAAGATGCTGGGGGTTAAGAACCAGAGGGAATGGGGAGGTAAAGGTGGATGCTTAGTGCTTCACTGAATCTGATTTAATGCATGTCATTAAGACTAGGATAGTAGAGGAATGAAAACCTAACGCATGAGGAATTTTGTGCTTCCTTTACCCATAGGCGGCTGTGTTGACGGCATATCCTCCAGTTCTCAGGCCCAGTTTCAGGCTGTCTCCACTGTGCAAAGAACCCAGGGAAAATAAGGTGATTCTACAGCAGCTTAGTCATCAGGGAGGGGTTGCAATGGGAATTTCCTAGTGTGGGAATTTTCAATCCTTGCCCACTGGAGATTTCCCACTTACTCTCCACCACTTCCATTTCTCCTTTGTAAATTTGCTGAGTGGAAGAACATGTGGGTGAAGGTAGAGTGAGGTCCAGGGAGAGAGGAACGGGAAAGATTTTCTGTGTATCAGTCTTGGAATGACCTTCAGAAGAGCCTGGTTAGACCATCAGGTTGAACCGTGGAGAACAGTGATTAAGGGAGTGAGCTGACGACAATACTGCACCCCAGGGAGGGGGTGCAGTAGAGGGAGAATAACTGCCTGCCGTCAAGGAGCCCACAGTCTAATAATGATTTCAGGAAACTGCCTCCCTGCTGGCGCCTCGCCTCATGCCCCGGGAAATCTGTGGAGTACTGCACACACCGTTTAAAGGTGGTAAGGCACCGCTTTATCCGGAAAAGAATCATCAAACTTGCATAATGCTATTCAGTTCCAATAAGTTATCCCATTTGATCCTCACGATTTTGTGAGCTACAGGGGCAGCGAGAGTTGTATGTATTGTTCCCATAATGCTGATGCGGAGACTGAGGCACTTCGTGCCTTGCTCAGGGCCACCCAACCCCTCGGTGCTGGCCCGGCTGTCTCGACCTATCCCGCGGGTGGATTAATTCTGCCAATCTTTAAGTCCTTGCAGGAGCTGCGAGGACGCTCAGGCGCAGGCCGAGGGGAGGTAGGCAGCGGCGGCGCGGACGCCAGCGCGCTGGCTGGCGCTGACCGGGACACTGCCCTGCGCGGCCGCCATGGCGCAGGAGAACGCCGCCTTTGCACCCGGCCCCGAGGAGCCGCCGCGGCGCCGCGGCCGCCAGCGCTACGTGGAGAAGGACGGCCGGTGCAACGTGCAGCAGGGCAATGTGCGCGAGACGTACCGCTACCTGACCGACCTGTTCACCACGCTGGTAGACCTGCAGTGGCGCCTCAGCCTGCTCTTTTTTGTGCTCGCCTACGCGCTCACCTGGCTCTTCTTCGGCGCCATCTGGTGGCTCATCGCCTACGGCCGCGGCGACCTGGAACACCTGGAGGACACCGCCTGGACACCCTGCGTCAACAACCTCAACGGCTTCGTGGCCGCCTTCCTCTTTTCCATCGAGACGGAGACCACCATCGGCTACGGGCACCGCGTCATCACCGACCAGTGCCCGGAGGGCATCGTGCTGCTGCTGCTGCAGGCCATCCTGGGCTCAATGGTGAATGCTTTCATGGTGGGCTGCATGTTCGTCAAGATCTCGCAGCCCAACAAGCGAGCCGCCACGCTCGTATTCTCCTCTCATGCCGTGGTGTCGCTGCGCGATGGCCGCCTCTGCCTCATGTTCCGCGTGGGTGACCTGCGCTCGTCGCACATCGTCGAGGCCTCCATTCGCGCCAAGCTCATCCGTTCACGCCAGACGCTTGAGGGCGAGTTCATCCCGCTGCATCAGACCGACCTCAGCGTGGGCTTCGACACAGGCGACGACCGCCTCTTCCTCGTCTCACCGCTCGTCATCAGCCACGAGATCGACGCTGCCAGCCCCTTCTGGGAGGCATCGCGCCGCGCCCTAGAGAGGGACGATTTCGAGATCGTTGTCATCCTCGAGGGCATGGTGGAAGCCACGGGTGCGGGCCAGTGGGAGGAGGGGAATGGGGTGGGTGGAGAACGTGACTTACAAGGGCCTGGATGGGGGCGGGCACAGCAGAGGAAGGCAGGGGCAAAGAGGAGAGGCCAGGTACAGGGAGAGTATAGGCAGAGAAGCTGGTGGAGTGTGAGAGAGTGAGGTGAGATGGGGAACCTCTGTTGGAAGGGGCATGTTAGCAGAGTGACTCCACAAAGAGCCCAGAGAAAGCTTGGATAGATTCCCGAAAGTGGCCCTGGCCTGGGGCCTGGGTCTGGGAGGTCTGTGTTGCTGGGAATAGGTGAGAGGGTTACTGATAGCTACTACTCAGTGTCCGGCACAACTCCAAAGTATCTTACCCCTCTGAGTTCATTTAATCTTAAGGAGAACTCCATAAAGGTAACTTCTTGTTATTGTGCTCATTTTTTAGAAAGGAGATTGCTCCAGTGAAAGGTTAAGTAAGTTGTCCGCTGCCATAAGCTATTAAGTGGCCATGTGTGGAGAGGACAAAGGCAGTCTGGCTTCACTGTGCTTAGTGGTATGGAGTTGGAAGTAGGGGTTAGGTTCGCGGTTTTTGTCATTCTGAAAGGTCCGGGCCCCTGGAATTTGGTGGGGAGTGTTGTTTATGACCTGAATTATTTGTAGGCTGGACTTTAGGGAGAGGTTGATATCTGGCCTCACCTCTGCCTCAGTTTCCCCATTCATCAAAAGATTTTTCAGCTTCCACTGACAAAGGAAATAGATGATACTAGCATTTCTAGCAGCTTCCCAGTAGGAACTAGCAATACACCTGTGATGTCAGTACCTCCAACTCAAGCCTACAGTGAAGGGCTTGGGAGCAGGTAGGGAAAGGCCAGTGCCAGGGAAGCAAATGAAGTCCTTCATGACATGAGATCTAGGAGTGGGAGAAGGATTAGAAAACTGCAGGTGGATAACCAAAGGCCCATGGGCAGGCTGCAATTCCTGTTGTCAGAGGTGACTGACTTTGCTGGCTTCCCCCACAAGCTGGCCCCTTCAAATCCCCTGCCTGGCCCCTTCAAGCTGAGCTTCTACACGCCACCCTCTGCCTCAGTGTTCCCCATTCCGTCTTCATCATCCCCTCCCTCCCCCCTCCCCCCCCACACCGTCTCCCCCTAGCTCTTTGCCTCCTCCATTCACCCTATCCTTTCCTCTCTATCCCTCCAGCTCACACCATTTTGCCAGTACAGGAGGCAGCCCCTCCCCTTACAGAGAATTTCCTACCCAGCCCACTTCTCCCTTTGTAACCCCAGACCCTCCCTCTCTTCCTTTCAACTCCTCTCTCCCCATTGTCCCTTTTGCCTCTTCTTCCCCTTCCCCACTGGATACTTCCTATTCCAGACTTCATCAAAGGAATTAAGGATACCAGTGACCCTAAAACGTCTTAGGTTGGGGATTGCAATGGTGGGAGCTGGTCTCTGGTTAGCTGATGTTCAATCTTCTGTTCCCCCTTGTTCTGAGGTGGACATAGGCTGAGGTAGATAGGGGAGACCCTAGGGTAGGAGGAAAATCACTTGCCCTGTGATAGGTGGGCACACCTGTGGGGTGTGCCCACCTATTAAGGAGGACAGGACACAGGCTCAGGGCAAGGAGGGTGCGATGAAGGTAGAGATGGGAGCTTGTCTGAGACAAAACTGGAAAGGATGGTAATATTTTGGGTGAGAGAGTCAGGATCCAAAATCCTTTTGAAAAGCAAATATAATGAGCCAAAATCCAACAAGATGACATTTAAAAGGAATAAATATAAATGTCTACATTTAGGCTTAAAAAAACAAATCACTTATGTAAGCACAGCATGGAAGAGCTCTGGTGAAAAAGAACTGGGGGTTTTAGTTGGCCACAGGCTTAATGTCATAGCAATGTGATACAGCTTCCAAAATGTTTATGTAATGTAATCTTGGACCCTATTAGCTAAAGCATCATGGCCAGAAAAAACGTGGTGAGCGCTCTCTCATGCAAGGATCAGGCCACGATTGGAGTATTTAAAACAAAGTGCTTAAAGGATCCTTCTTGGCCATTCTGGTTTACAGTCAAGAAAGTAAAATTTTGGGAAGCCACTTCACATGAGGAATGGTGGAGGGTGAGAGGGGTGCTCACCATGAAGAAGAGAAGACATGATAGAACCTGAGACTCCTGTTTTTAGATACTTAAAGAGGTGTTATATGTCAGGGGATTGAAACCAGGGAGTAAAATCCTGGGAGGCAGATTTTAGCTCTATATAAAGAACAACCCAACTATTAGAGCCATCATGCAAAGGAGTAGGAGACTTGTGAGGTGGTGAGCTCTCAATTCTGGGAGGTAATCAGGTACAAGCCAGTTGCCCACAATTGGGAATGCTCCAGTGGGAGCCCTATATGTAGAGGGAAGTTGCACTTGATCCCCAAGGTAAATTTCAAGGTTAAGCTCTGACTGGCATCTATAGTGGAGAGGAGAGAGTGGGTTGGAGATGAAGAGGAGCTGGGCATTGGAAATGAGGTGAGCTGAGCAAGTACAGAAGTTGGGAGGGGGAGAAAGTAGGCTGGACGGAAGAGGTTGGGCCCCTTGGGGAAGGATATAGGGAAGGGTCCTGGGAATAGGGCTGTGGAGTGAGAGGCAGGAGAGGGAAGCCTGGGGCTGGGATTCCCCCTTACCCATACCCCTCCCCCCCAGGAATGACGTGCCAAGCTCGGAGCTCCTACTTGGTGGATGAGGTGCTGTGGGGCCACCGCTTCACATCAGTGCTAACCCTGGAGGACGGTTTCTACGAGGTGGATTATGCCAGCTTCCACCAGACCTTTGAGGTGCCCACGCCCTCGTGCAGCGCCCGGGAGCTGGCTGAGGCAGCTGCCCGTCTTGAAGCCCATCTCTACTGGTCCATCCCCAGCCGGCTGGATGAGAAGGTGGAGGAAGAGAAGGGAGTGGGGGAAGAGGTACGGGGAGGGGCTGGGGCTGACAAGGGACAGAATGGCTGTTTGCCACCCCCAGAGAGTGAGTCCAAGGTGTGACCAGATTCCTCCACTGTGACAGGGCCAGACACAGGTACCTGGGGAGCTGGATATTGGAGGTGGAGAAGGAGACAGGCGAGGTCCCTGGGAATACACTACGTTTGGAGAAGCCCCTCAGAATCTTGAGTCCAGGATCCAATGTAGAAGGGACGGATCCTGATTCAGGAGAGTGGGGAATGGGTGAACTTACTAGCCTGTCTGTGTTTGACCATCACATCTGTTCATGGGTGGATGGATGGACAGAAGAATGGATTTATATGGGTTGGATGGAAAGGTGGAAGCAGATAGAGACAGCTGGTGCATAGGTAAACGGACCAACAGACAGGTGATACACTCAGGGCTGCTGCTAACCCATAAAGCACCTTTGTGCAAATTGTAAAAGGCATCCTTTTTCTCCAGACTGATGCCACTGCCAACCAGCATGAGTGGCTTTGGGAGCAGAGTAGGGGCTGGATTTTAGTTCCCACACACCTCCTCAGCCAGCCTCCCTGTGTATGGCACACCTGTCTCATTGGACACAGTAGCCCCAGCTGACGCAGAGGAGAGAAAGCTGGATGGAGGTGGGCAGAGATAAGGATAAGGAGGGTGCCCTCCCAACCCCACCCTCACCACTGTGACAGGCTGAGTGGGAGGAGGCAAGACTATAGAGATGGATCAGCAGGGTGTGAATTACCTTGTCTTCTGGGCAGAGAAACAGGAAATAGGAGCTGCCAGAGTTGGGTCCATGGAAATAGAGAGCTCTTTTCTAACAGTGGAATGAGATTTCATAGGTACCTCTGTAGATGTACAAAGGGAGAGAAAGGTTCTGAGGAGGAAGAGGGCCAGGGAGAGATGGAGAGAGTGAATTCACTAGTTCTGAGACATAGGGGCCCTTGGGAAAGCAGAATTAGTCTTAGCGCATAGTGAGAGGAAGTCATTCAAATCATTCATTGGGTGCCCATTGGGTACAGAACACTGAACCAGGCACCTGGGGGGTGAACAATCCAAGACTCTGGTCCTGCTCCCCGCATAAGAATGCAGGATATAGCGAGGCCAAAAAGGAATACCAATGGGGGGGGCGGGGTTCATACCACTATAGTCTTGCTGGAGGCTGGGTTGGAGATACAGGAAGCAGGCTCCATACAATGCGCAATCCGCCATCCGCTTCTCTGCCAACCAACCTACCCCACTTGCTAGCTGCAATCCGCCGTCTGCTTCTCTGCCAACCAACCCACCATCCGCAATCCATGCTTGCTAGCATAGCCATGGCAGTTATATTAGTGGCCAATGGTTAACTGGCTACAGCTGATGGCCAACTAGTTACAGCTGATGGCCATCTACTACCCGAGCCAGCACCTTTCCATGTGAGGCTGAGAGCCTGGAAACTGCTCTCTGGGACTCTGTCCCCACACTCTACCCCTCCAGGGTCTTGCTCACAACCCACGCAACAAGCATCTTCCGCGAGGGGTCCTGTGTCAGGAATCCAGCTCATGAGAAAAAAATTGAATCCAGTTCAAGTAATGTCCCAGGGGTTGTCCCTCAATGTCCACCTATTTCCTGGGCACAGCCATGGTTCTCAGGGTACCGTGCTGGAACAATAGTGGCTCACAGCCAAGGTGCTTACATATTCTTGACGGTGGATGTTGAGACATAGGAAGCAAACATCTGCGTGTACCCCAACAAGGGGTCTTCCTGCACCACAGTCTCGCTGGTGATGGGGCGAGACAAAGGAAGCAAACATCCGCCAGTTCCACTACATGGTGGTAGGTTCCCAAGCAAACAGCCAAGCGGTCCATCAAATCAGGGATGGAAGGCAATTCCCCATAGTCCACAGTCATTCGCCAGGGCTGTGCGTTGGCCTCACAATGTGTGCCCTCTCCACAGGGTGAGGGCTCCAAGTCCTCCACAACCTGGGGGTGAGGGATGACCTTGATGTCACCCGCATCTTCCACTGAGGACTCAGCAAGCGTTTTCTCCTGGGACTATTAAGTCCCGCATCTGGATCACCCCAGCAAGCACTTTCCAGCCCACACAACTGCAACGACCTTCACTTTCTCTAGCCTATGCTCGTTGGAGAACCATCCATGTCTTCCCACCCTTCCATGGGGATCCAGCTCTTCGGCAGCTGCACAGCTTTTCCTATACCGGTTGGAGAGCCATCCACATTCCTCCCATCCCTCCTCGGGGGTCCAACTCCTGAGAACAGTGGCTACCGGGTACCACACACAGTGTGGGGCCCACCTACCCTCCTGCTCAGAGTCAGACACAATTCCTACCTGGTGAGAATCCTGCTCACCTCTCCAGGCGTCTGATTAGGTGGAGGCCTCGATGTAAGATGTCCGCAACCCTCGGAGCCTATTGCAGCAGCAGACTACCAAAAGGAAGGCAACACTTTCTATGGCCAAGAGGATGGTGTGCCACCTGGAGACTCGAGTCTCCCAGGCAGAACTCGCCTTCCATTCCTGGCGCAGCTCCTCACAGGTCTCCCGAAACTGAGCTTTCACACGTATGAACTGCTCCATTACCTCTTTGGGGATTCTGGCCGGTGCTGTACCCTGCTTGCTGTGCCATGTGTCATGCAGGGACTCTGGTCCCGCTGCCCACACAAGAACGCAGGATATGGTGAAGCTAAAAAGGAACACCAATGGAACCATAGATAGGGGAGTCATACCAATATATTCTCGCTGGTGGCTGGGCTGGAGACACAGGAAGCAGGTGCCACAATCTGCACAATCTGCCGTCCGCTTCTCTGCCAACCAACCCACCAACCACAATCCGCGCTTGCTAGCATAGCCACGGCAGTTATATTAGTGGCCAATGGTTAACAGGCTACAGCTGATGGGCAACTAGTTACAGCTGATGGCCATCCACTAACTGAGCCAGCACCTTTCCACGTGAGGCCGAGTCTGGAAACTGCTCTTTGGGACTCTGTCTCCACAGACCCGTTTCCTATCTTGGAATACAGTGCACATGGGAGAAACAGAGAAATATGCCCATGGCAACTGTTTCAAATTAAGAACCTGAGCAGTCTCTCCAAGCAGGGGTAGGAGGGTTTGGTAATCAGAAAGCTAGGGATTGAGCAAGGCACAGAGAAGGAGCTAAGCCTGCAGCTATAACATCAGAGTCACCTGGAAGGCTTGTGGAAACACTGCTGTCCCACTCCCAGATCTTCTGACTCAATAGGTCTGGGATGGAGACCAAATATTTGCATTTCTAATAAGTTCCCAAGGTCATGCTGATGCTGCTGGAATGGGACTACAGTTTGAGAACCACTGCCATAAGCAAAGACCTGGGAGTTGTATCAGGAGATGGGGCATACAAGCTGAAGAGTAGCTGAGGAGAAGATGAGGATCCTTGGGGTGGAGACTGAAATAGAAAGGGTAGAGTCTATTGTGTAGGTAAAGGGTACCCTGAAACCCAGGCTGACAAATTTAACGCTGGGCCCACGGACTCATCTGTCAATAGAAATAGGGTAGTGACAACTAGAGATGGTGTTTGGGGAAGCTAAGTAGGCAAGATTGATAGGAGGAGGCAGTAAGCAGACCTTGAGGGGATTCCTGCAGAGGTGGTGGGGAGTTGGAGCAGGAAGTGGCAAAGGGGGGGAATCCCTTATAGGTTCTTACTTTCACAGGAGCATCTTTGCTGCAAGCATTTTGGCTGCAAACATTTTCACCACATACCTAATTGGTTATAAGGTAATTTTACTACAAAAAAGAACGCAACAAATTAAAGACTTTATTGTGAAATACAGAGTATTTGAATACATTTAAAAGTGTGTAGATTCATGGCAATACTGCATAAATAACTTATTTTATTTTGTGTTTGTACCTAAGCACTTGTCTTATTTCTGTGGGAAATGTGGGTTCAACTCTGCACTTTCAAAGAGGGCCCTTGGCCTCTCTCCTCCCAATGTAGTGTGTTTCAAAATAAGAAACCAACTGTTGGGGCATATCATCGTCATCTGGAAGAAATGCTAACTATTTTAAGACCAGCACCATCATGTCTATTCATCACTGTGTAGACCATTACAAGAACTACCTAAGATTTATATAATGTGAAAATGAGAGTAACTGTGAGAATTTCATCAGTGGAAAAATGAAACCAAAATTACAACTACCTTAAATATATTAAGTCCACTAAAGGTGGTTGATTTGTCAATGGACAAATTCAACCAACCAAACACACACACACACACACAAAACCTGTCAACCATTTATTTTTCTCTCTCTCACAGCAAAAATGGCCAGTTAGTTATGTGGTGAAAATGTTTGGGGCAAAAATTCTTGCAGCAAAGATGTCTGCAGGAAAGACGCTATAGTGAACATACTGGACATGCCCTTGTAGGACTTTGGAGGCAGGGTTAAATGTGGGAGAGAATGTGAGAGAGAAGGTGTCTAACATCTGTCTAGGTCTGTGGCCTGCTGTCTGTCCAGCTAGGACAGGGGCCCCTTCATACGCTATTCCCATCCCCTGACCACCCCTTTTGGTGTCATTTCAGTAACCAGGGGCAGCCCCCCAGGATGGTGAAGGGAAGATCAATGGCAAGCTGAGAAGGGACAGAGGTAGAGGGGACCTGAGGCTGGCCTCGTGGGAGAAAAGTGTGTGCCCAGGCAGGCATGCCCTCGAATACTGGCTACACCCCACTCCTGTCCTTTAATGAAAGTCCTTTTTTTTTTTGCCCTTTGGGGGAAAGCACCCAAGTCTGCTCCATTCCAGGCTGGGAAGCTAAGGTCCTGTGGGACCTGTGCCTCCTGGAAGCAGGAATGGGGGTCTTGGAGAGAGCCCATGCCAGTTTGGGTCCACTCAGAGAGGACGTCTTGACCTCAGGTCACAGGGCCACCTGAGACACCATCAGTCAAAGATGAGGTTCCGGAACACTGGTGTCACCTGTTTCCCCAAGAACAAATGTTGGGATGCAGGATGGAATGTCATGTTGGCTTAATTCAGTGAAAAAGCTGAGTCTAGGCAGGAGGGAGTGGGCTGTCTGTACACACACACACACACACACACACACACACACATTCTCTCTCACACACAGTAGTTAATCCATTGCAATTGAATGGGCAGAGAAACTGAGCCTGGATAGAAGTTACTGAGACCCTGCCATACCTTTCCTCGCTACTTACTCACCACTCAGGGCACTACTGCATACAGTGCAAGGAGTCAGGAGACCTGGATTCTAGTTGTGACACTGTCACTAATTAGCTCTATGACTCTGGGTAAGTCATATCACTTCTCTGGGCCTCACTCTCCCCATCTTTAAAAATAACACTAGCAAACTGATAATGCTCGATAAGTGTATAAATAAATGAATTAAAAGAGGTAAACTGAGTGCGTCTTAAGGTGCAATGCAGTAAGAATTCTAAGATCAGAGAATTCTTACGCAGAGGGGTGAGGCAAGGCCTGGGTGGGGGTGGTGTATGCAAGGGCTCCGTGGGCACACAGGCCTCCCCTGACTTACCCGCCATCCAGGCAGCTGTGTTCTGGGGCTTCTATTCTGCTGCTGTCAGACAGAATAATGAAGATCAGGGAGAAAAAGACTGAGGCCCCAGGGCTGGTGGGAGGAGTCATGTCCAAGACAAGCTGGACCAGCGGAATGAGAGGGCAGAGTAGTACAGGGAACTCAGAAAGGGCACTGCTGGAAGCCTGTGCCCTGTAACCTGGGAGAACCTGGGAGTGAGGACCCCCCCTTCCTGTGCTCCCCTCTCCAAGTAGAAGTCCAAATAAGAAATGGCTCAACACTGACAGTTCAGGCAGCAGATGGAATCCAGGTGTCCCTTCCTGGGGTGGGTGGCACGGCCCACAGAGGCCAGATGGTGTTTGTGGTGGAAAGAGGCTTGGGTCATCCAGAATAGTGCCACAACCCCCAGCTTCTTACAGCCTCATGGTAGGGAAGACACAGCCAGCCCTGGATTTTATAAAACAAGTTTATTCACATTTTAGAAAAACTAATGGTAGGACAGGGAAAGCCTCCCTTCAGGCTGGGTATGAGATCAAGAACAGAAGGCCGGAGGGAGGAGTCAGGAACAGAGTAGGGAATGGAGGCCAGGCCCCCCACTCTGGGTGGGAGTAGGTCAAATAAATTAAAGGAAGGTAGTACAGAGGGACAGGGTATCCAGGCAACCGGAGGTGGGCTTGGAGCTGGGCTGAACGACAGTCAAGACCTGCACGAACTGGAGAGAGAGCATGGAGTGAGCTAAGAGCCCTGAGTGGGGGCTCCGTCACAGCTCTCACTCACCTACAAGGTCCTGCAGAACCGAGAACTGGCTCCTCCTCCAGGTGGGGCTGGGGAACAAGCAGCTCATCTCAGAGCTTGGGAAGGCAAGGCCGGGAGTTCTTTTCCCTCACCTGGTGGGGTGTGTGTGAGGAATCACTGTTTTCTCAGTCTCTTCATGAAGCAGCAGGTGATGGTACCAAGGACAGTGGCGCCGGTGACTAGAGCAACCCCTGCACCCACCAGCAGGGGCACGAACAGGGTGTCCAGGGCTAGGTGAGAGAGGGTACCTTTCACCCACTCTCCCACTGGAGTGCCAGCACCTTCTCTATCAAGTTGCCTGCACCCACCTCCTCTCCATTCACAGACAGCTCTATCAGCCCACTCCCTGCCCTCTCTGCATTCAAGTCAAAAATCTACCAAGAACCCTGGTGCAGATGGGCAATAGGGGGCTGAAAGCTGGATTTTCAAGACTCTTTGTGTGAAGTGATGCAGAGAGAAAGAGGGGACACTAGCAAGAGGATCAGATGGACAGAGAAGAATAAGAGTATGGGGCTGGAGGAAGGCGGTAAGTGAAGAGGGGAGGATAGGAGTCACTCACCATGCGTGTATGGGTAGACTGTGACAGGCCCTGAGCGGGCACTGCCTGCCTGGTACCAGCTATAGTCGGCATGCTGCACCCAGGCGCTGGGGGCACAGTGGTACACGCCTTCATCTTCAGGCCCCAAGCTGTGTAGTCTCAGCCGGTGGCTTCGGGGCCCCACAAGCTCCACGCTGATAGGGCTTCCTCCAGGCCGGACCCCCAGCTCTGCCACACCATCCTGGCCCATGCCACCCACCAGCTGGGCAGAGGCCGAGCTCAGCTCCCCATCCTCAGGTCGCTCCACCCACCAGCTTGTGGCTAGCCGCAGCCCTGGGGGCCCACCCCGCACAGAGATGTTGCAGAGCAGGGAGGCGGTCTCCCCGCGGTACACTGTGCCTCCTGCCAGCCACGCCACAGCCTCCAGCACCACACCTGCACAACAAAGGCCATGGTATCATAGGATGCAAGGTTGAGGGAGCATGGGATCAGGACCGCTGTCCAAGCAACACCCCAGGAAACTCAAGGTGTTCCCACAATCTTAGAAGAAGAGTGTGAGACTGAGGTATGGAGGCAGCTGATGGAGAGGGAGAGAGGCATAGAAACAGAAGGAAAAGGGTTCTACAAATCCAACCCACTCCTCTCACCTTCCTCCCGCACGTGCACTGGGAGGGGCCGGGAACGGGCACTGGCTGCTTCACGAAGTCGGGCCCCAGACCCTCGGATGTAGGCCTTGGCAAGGCAGCGGTAGGTGCCTGCATCACTAGGCCGGGCAGCCTCCAGCCGTAGCCGATAGGTTCTGGATGCCACCTTCTCCATGGCAATGTGCCTGCCCTCATAGCCGGGACCTAGGCTGCCCACACCCTCTGTGTCCAACTGGGCTACCAGGTGGCCAGGCCCAGGTGCCCCTGCAGGTGCCATCTCCCAGCCCACAGAGTATGCAGCATGACGGCCTGGTGGGGGTAGTGCCCCTGACACATTGCATAGCAGTTCCAAGGGCTCCCCTGGGCCAATCCGACGTTCACCAGGCCCCACTGCCACTGCCAGCTGGCTGGCTGAAACAAAGGAGGGGGGAAAGGATATCACAGAGGCAGGAGGGGTACCTGACTCCCCAGCTGTAGTTTGCTTCACAGCAGCAACTTTGAGGCCACCCATCTGATTTTTGTGTGGTATGACCATCTCCTATACCCAGGGGCCCAACATTCCCCTCAGCCATTGCCCTCCTACCTCCATACCCAACTCTGAGCAGAGAAAACTGTCATGGGTGCTATAGAGGGAAGTGATGCTAATAGGACTGCTCACTTAAGGGAAGGTGGGCTCCCTGGTTTATGACCATCTGGTACCCCCAAGTACCCACTGAGATACCACGGCTCCCAGCTCCTGTACTCACACAGTGTCTGCACATCCACATGGGCCAGGACAGCTCTCTTCTCCGCAATCTGGGCCCAACTGCCATCAGGATCCTGAATCCACTCAGTGGCAGTACAGTGGTAGGTGCCAGCATCCTCTGCCTGGGCGCCCCCCACCACCATGCGGTACCGCTCAGCCCCCTCCTTGCCCAGCCGCAGCTCCCCTACAGCCAGCCGCTCAGCATAGGGAGCACCGGCCTCCACAGCCAGGTCAGGCCGAAGTCCCACCACTTCCTGCAGAGTCCCTCGCACCACCGGTGCATCGGGCATGGCTCGTCCAAAGGACACCGCCAGGTGTGTGTGCTTCTGTGTGCTTGACCGTGCCAGGCAGCCCAGTGCCAGCTCCTGCCCCTCGTGCACTGTTAGGCGAGGGGGAGAAGTCGGGGCCTGGCGGCCTCGGGGCCCTGGGGAGGTAGCAGACACCTGTAGCCCATCTGGAAGAACTGGAGAGAACAGCTGTAGTGAGGGAGGGAGGGGAGCTACTGTTTCCTACGTACAACCTATTTCCCTAAATAGACTGTGAGCTCCTACAGGGTGAATATTTTATGGTGTATTATTTCTTCTGTAACCCAGTGGTGCCAAGGACAGTGCTGGGTACATAACAGGTGTTCAATAAATACTTGTTGAATTTCATAGAACCAGCCCATCACCTTCATCCTTATGTTTAGGACTCACCTGTTTGAAATACTTAAAAAGTGGTTCTGTCTTCCTTCTCAGAAGACAAATAAGAGAGCAAGAATGTCACATGGTGTCACTCCTCCTACCATACCTCTGCTTTTTCCCCACAGCCCCCAAATCTGGATCCTGGAATCTCCAGGAACAGAGTCGATTCACCCTATCAGGGAATGGAGAAGGTACCAGACAGCTTAAGGACACTTCTGCTCTCCCGGGAGGTAGCTTCATAGAATAAGAAGAGCAGTGAACTAGAATGGTTTAGAGACCCAGACCAGTCACTAACTTGTTGGGTGACTGTGCAAGTCTTAACCTCTTTGGGCCTCAGATTCCTCAGCAGCAAAATCTGAAGGGTGGTTATAGGTCCCTCCTGGCCCTGACTTTCTGCCCTTTTTGTGGGGGGGTGGCCCTGCCCTTTCCTAGGGCCCAGTACCTCTCAGTTCCACCTTGCCGCTGTAGCTGCCCAGGTAGTGGGCATCAGTGGACGGTGTGTAGCACTCATAAACGCCAGCATCCTGGGCCTGCAGGCGGGTAATCTTAAGCACCACAGCATCACCCTGCAGACGTTGCACCTGTACCTCACCAGCTGCCACGCGGGGCCCAAAGATAGCATAGGAGAAGTGGCTATCCCTGGTACTGACAATGCCCAGTGCAGCCTCTGGGGCCTCGGGCCTGTACAGGAACCACTCAAAGTCCTGCTGGTCAAGTCCCTCATAGCCAGTGACATTGCAGGAGATGGAGATGGCTGTGCCAGCCACACGGTACAGTGGCCCCTCGGGGACCAGCACCTCTCGAGCACAGCACCGGACTCCTGTAGGGAAAGAGAGGAGAAGCTGGGGATCCTTGGTCCCCATTGCATACCCCCACTACCAGCACCATTATTGACCCCTGCCCCTGAAAGGAAAGGAAATCTGGAGAAAGTTGGTATGCAGCTTGGGCAGAGTTCTGAGAATAGGGTAAGGATGCTGGCAAGTAAGACACCTAGGTCTCAAAGAGCTGGTACAGGGCCAGGTTTACCTCAGAACCCAGAAATATGCCATTTCTGACAGGCCAGAAACAGAAAGAACATCTTTTTCCTGTTGTAACCATTTTCTGATTCCAGCTGTACCTTGATTCCCTCCTCCCAGCTTCCAGTCTCATGTCTGTGGTTCCCATTCTGGCCTGGTCAATGGAGCCTTCTAGCTAAGGGATTCTGAGACCACATATTCCCCTCCTTTGTTTGAGAGGAGCTGGCAAAATCTTGCTCAGAAGGGATGGTTGGCTTAGCTGTGTCACCTGGGCCAGGGGACTCCAGACAATGGAGCCAGTGGCCCAAGCTGGACAGGGCACAGACAATGTCATTTCTCACCACACAATGCCCTCCTCCCTCCAGCTGTGCCATGAGCTCACTGCTTCTCCTATCCCACAGGATTGCTGAGGCAGCTGAGGCTTATTGGGCAAGAACCAGGCTCTGCTCTGGCCTCTGGGGGCAGATGATCCCTTCCCCTGCCCCCTCAGTGCCTGCCAATCTTCCAGGCTAGCCCAGCTGATGCCCAATGCCCCCCCCCCCACACCCTCAACAAAAGCTTTTATTTACATATGGTTCCTTTTCTGTAGGGAAGCACAAAATCCCCAGCTGCCCCTTCTCTTCTTTTTCTCCTCCAGGCCCCACCCTGCCCCAGCAGATGCTCTGGCAGTTTGGAGGGCTCAGCTTCTCTCCTTCCATCCTATCCCCACTAGATAATATCACAGAACCCCAGAATGTAACGAGGGCTGGGACAGAGCCCTGCCTCCATTTTACAGATGAGAAAGGTAAGGCAAGAGAAGTACACTGTCTTGGCCAAGATCCTACTGTCCTTAGATGGTTCCACACATCCCTGCGGAGGAACAAAGCCAGAGAGGACGAAAGGGAGTGCCAAGGCGAGTGAGACCTGAGGAGATGATTTCACCAAACAGAATGTCACTCCCAGGGGCACCCCGACAGCCTGTCCCCAGGGGCTAGAAGAAAACACCGAGTTTGTGCTCAATTGCTGTCCTCCAGAAGTGCTCCCTCCTCTTGATTCTCCCACCTGAGCCCAGCTCCTTGCGCTTCCTCCTGTGGCTGAGTCATGAGGAGAACTGTGGTCACTTGGTTAGAGCACAGGCTGGGAGTCTGTCCCATTCCTATCCCCAGCTATGTGGCCTAGATCCATCCCTTCCTTTCCCTAGCCTCAGTTTCCATACTGAGGAGAGCTAAGAGCTTCCTTCAGATAGTGAGTGAGTGTGACTCAGGAGGGCCCTGCCTGAGAGCACTTCATAATCATGGCGCTGGCAAAGATGGCTGAGCTGACACCTTGCTCCAGGGCCTCCACCTTCCCCAACCATCAGGCTGACTCCCCTCTGAAGGGTCCCCTCCCACCTTCCTGGCTCCACAACTGCTGATGCTTGGAGATCTCATGGGAAAGTCACCCCCACTGCCTTAGGAATCCAGCTGCCTGGCAGTTTTCTCTCCAGCCAGGTCCCCTCCTCTGTGTTAGCAGAGAGGGAAGGGAGAACAGAGAGATTTGCTTTGTAGTCAGACAGACATGGGTTCAAATCCTAACCCCAACACTCACGAGATACATTCTCTGGGCAAGTTACACCATTTTCCTCATCTTTGAAATAAATATAAGTGTCCCCCGATTTCGGCAGGCTCTTCCATCTCTATGCATCACACTTACCCATCTCCTGTGGGCTTCTCTCTGCTCCACACTGCCCAGTGGGGAAAACAGGCCAAATGCTAGGCAACTGGTCCCTCTGACATCCTTCTGCCTCCCGCCCAGGGCCCCAAGGAGAGGACTCATTCTAGTCCCACAGGGCCTAGGGACCTGTTCAGCAGAGGGAGACTCTGCTGGTGCCGCTGTAGAACTCTGGTCTAGAAAAGGGGGCTGGGGCTACATCAGCCTAAGCCTAGACTATAGCAGCTACAAATCCTGGCAGCCAGGCTACCCCCACCTTCACCCTCGTCCCCCATGCCATGCTCTTATTTTAAGGGCTTCAGTCTCCTGTTCATCTGTACACACAGTCTCCTTGTCTTGATGCCACACTTCTCCCCCAGACCATCTCCTATAGGGAGCCCTCCAGTTTATGCCAAAATCAGTCCCATAGTCACTACCCTCATGTATCCATGCAACAGTGGCCCGGGACACCCCACCATGAACACCCACCATGACAGAAACAGGGCGTTTGGAAATCCCAGCTCAATCTCCATGGAGCCTGGTTTCTCCCCAGGCAGGGAAGCTTGGACTAAGGTAGTAAAGCTACCGTGTTTCCCCGAAAATAAGACTGGGTCTTATATTAAATTTTTTTTTTGTCTTATATTAATTTTTGCTCCAAAAGACGCATTAGGGCTTATGTTCAGAGATGTCATCCTGAAAAATCATGCTAGGGCTAATTTTGCGGTTAGGTCTTATTTTCGGGAAAATAGGGTACAGAGCCAAGTGCCATCTGAGAAAGGGCAGGTGGGGCAAAGAGGGACCCAGCCCAGGTCAGAGATGGGGGGTGAGAGAGAGAACAGCGCCCAACCTCAGATGATGAGGTGTGTGTGTGTGTGTGTGGGGTGCAATCAGGGGAGACTTACTTCAAAGATCATCAGCAGAACCGGCAACCGGGCCTCCAGCCAACTGCGGCAATTATGAAGGCCCGCAGGCACTGCCCACGCAGGGCGGGCACCCCAGGCTGGGCCTCAAGCTGAGTGTGAGGCAGAGAGGAGTCGCAGCATTTGGGCGCAGCGACCTTAAGATGTAGGTGTGCTTGATGAGAAATGGGGTCTGGCCCTCCCGGAGGCCTGGCAGTCGCTGGGGCAGCACCTCGATGGGTGCTCACTGTGCCCCAGCCTAGGGCCTACAGCTGAAGAGACTTCACCTCCCCCCCACCCCGACTGGCTGGATGATCTGGAGGTGCCGCTGACAGAGAAGGGGGTGCGAAGGGCTCCGAAATGCTAGGGAAGATGGCCCGGCTAAGCGCCTGGTGGCAGGCACCTGCCGGGCAGGGCTGAAGGCTAGGGCAGAGGCCGGGCTTACCTAGCATTAGCAGCAGCAGCAGCAGCGGCGGCGGCGGCGTGGGACCGAGGGCACCCATCCTGCGCGGCCGACTCTCGGGAGGTTCCGGGGGGCGGCGCGGGCTCTGGGCTGCCAGATGCTCGGGGGGTGCATGCCCGGGTGGAGGGCGCAAAGCAGAGCCGCGAGTCGTGGGTTCTTCCAGCAGAGCTGAGCCCAGCCGAAGCAGCGGAGTCCTATCTCTCCTCCTCCCACTGATTTCCCTCCCTCCTCAGCGACTCAGGAAATCATTCCCGCCCCGCCCTGCCCAGGCTCCGCCCCTGCCCCGGCCTCAGGCTGCCAGGCCCGCCCGGGTTCCGTCCCAGTCCCCAACCCCGCCTCCACCCCTCCCGACCCTGGCCCCGCCTAAGTTCCGGGTGCTGGACCTCGGTCCGCCCCCCTTCCCGGCTCCGCAGACTTTGGTCCCAGCCCTGACCCCACTCCTGTTTCTGGCTCCCCCAGGGGTCCTGGGCCCCGGCATCTGCCCCGCCCATCTCGATCCTGGTCCTGCTCTCCTGGCCTCAGCCCTGTTCTGGACTCCGCTCTGAACCCGGTCCTAGACTTGGGCTCCGGCTCCGCCCCCTGCCCAACCCAAGTAGGGTGGCAACACCTGGGCCCAGCCAAATCCCCACCCCTCGCGTAACGGAGTGAATCCCAATCCCACACCTGCCAGCCTTTCTATGAGACTTGGGTGCAGGGGCTCTAGGGTCAGTGAGGTGACTGTGGCCATACATTTAGAATTCAATTATTTGCTCTGGGCCGCTAGGCCTCGCTGCAAACGCCACTGAAGTGCGCATGGGCGGGAACCATGAGTTCCCGTCGCGCAGGATCTGGGCAGAAGGGCGATTCAGAGCCCAGAAGGTCACTGGAGACCTATTTGCCACCCCCTTGGGGCAGAACTAGAGGAAGTGGGTTGGGAGGGTGGGCCGGCTGTGCACCATCGCTTCCTGGTTGGTGATCCTGGTCTAGGTTGCTTAACCTTCTTCTACTCCAGTTTTTTTTGTTGGCAAATTGAGGTGGGATGACATCCACCCTAAAGGGTTTTTGTGAGAGTTAATTGGGATAACATACATAAGGTGCTTGGCACAGGATAACACGGAGTAGGAGCTACCCGTGTGTCCCCGAAAATAAGACCTAGCCAGACAATCAGCTCTAATGCATCTTTTGGAGCAAAAATTAATATTGCACCCCATCTCATATTATATAAGACCCGATATTATATTGCATTGTATTATTATATTTATTATTTATAATTAATATAATATTATATTATATTATAATCTATAATATAATATAATATTATATTAATTATACCTGGTCTTATAGTAAAATAAGATGGGGTCTTATGTTAATTTTTGCTTCAAAAGATGCATTAGAGCTGATTGTCTGGCTAGGTCTTATTTTCGGGGAAACACAGGAGCGTGTTCTTGTTCTGTTTTTAAATTGTTATTTAAACTGCTTGCCAAGAGGTTTAGTTTAGGCTTGAGAGGGTGAGCCTGTGGTGAGTGAAGGAGTCTCTATTTTCAGTGAAGAGAGATGGACTTCACTCTGTACTGGGAAGGGTGAGGCCTGCCCTGAAAGTGTGAGAATGGAAGAGTCCTCTTCTCTTGGGGCTCTGTCTCTTCCCCACGAAGGAAAAGGTGGGGAATGGCGGGGCAAAAAGGGTGGGGCCAGAATGTGGATAAGGGAAGCTAGGTCTGCAAAGCTAAGGGTGTCATAGTGACCCTCGTTGGGAGGTGACCCCAGAACTCATCTAGCATCTTCACCCTCTAACCCCCTACCTGCCCCTACTCTTCCCCCCACCCTCTCACTCATTCCCCACCCCCTTTCGCAGAGGAGGAAACAGACCCTGAGAGGGCAAGTGGCACAGGTCAGACCAGATCTTCTTGGGCTTCCTACTCCTGGTACAGTGCCTGGCTCAGAGGAGGTGTTCAGTTGAAGCCACATTCAGAGATAGACCAGAGAAACTCTGAGGTAGAATGCTGGGGACCCCCAAGCGAAATCAGAGGTCCAGTCCTCCCCGCCAGTACTTCCTGGGGGTCCCAGGAGCAGTGCAGCCGGTGCTGCTTTCTGCCCACTCTGACATATGCACACCCTAATTCCCCTAGATCCATTTCACCTAAATCTATGCACAGGCCAAGTTGAGTGAAAACTGAAAGGCACAAGGAAGTTCTTGAAGGGAAACCACTCCCTTTATTTGGAAGTGGAGTGGCTTTAATGCCTTGCTGGTGCTTGAGAGAGATTGCTGGTCCTCCTCTTCCACATCATAGATGCCATTTATGGGAGGCCTACATGATAAGGCCCTCAGGATAAGTCGACATAAGAAATGTCCAAACCTGTAGAGATTTTTTGAGTTTATTTGAGCCAAACGGATGATAACTGGAAGCAAAATCTCAATGGATAGAGAAAATGCTCCCGAGAATGGCAGTTTTGCAGCTTATTTTTTTATACATTAGAATCAAAGGAGGAGACATAAAGAGGGTTACATGAAATCCACTGGTGGCAGATTAAGGGCATGGGAGAAAGCAAAGCGGGGAAATCGCTGGAATTGGATAAAAAGTAAAACAGAGAGATACTTCTTTTACATTGGTGGGTACAGGATAGTTAATAATTAACATTTACAGCACATAGAGATGGTATGTGGGGAACAAGATAACAGTGATGGGTTCTGTGGTCTAGTGCTCTTGTACAGTGGTTGTACCCTGAGAGGACTAGAAAAGAAGATTACTCTGACATTTCAAAGGTATGTTATCTTAGATGCAGAAAGACAATAGGCAGGCTCACTTAAGTTAAAGATTGACATTTGTCAAGGAAGCTACAAGCCTAGAGTGTGACTACCACCATGACCCACTTTTAATTATGAATTTTTATGTTCAGACCATCCTATGTGGTTACTTTCAGTCTCTGAGTTTGTAGGGGTTCCCATTCTGGCATCCCCCTGAGCTTGTCGGGTTTAGTGTATGGCCCCTTTTTTGTCCTCAGATATTATTTCTAGATATTTCTAGATATTATTGCAGCATATTTTGTCAGGTGATGTCATTTAACAGATGAGAACCCTGAGGTTCAGAGGCATTAACCATTTCGCCTAAGGCCACACAACTTTTAAATGGCCAAGGTATGAGGAACTCAGGCCGATTTGTTCCCAAAGCCCCCAATTTTCCCACATCCCATTGTCTCCCTAACTAAGCCTCTCCACCCTATAAACTCATTCATTCAACAAATACTGATGGGGCCAGACCTGGAGCTGGTCACTGGAGATAAGTGGTAAATCCAGCATGGTCCCCTGATTTCAGGGAGACACACCATAAGTAAGGGCCAACCCCCAGTCTGAATGAGAGGGGACACTTAGGGAGATGGGGGCGGGTTTGTATTGAGGGCAGCGCTGGTGTCTCCAGCGCCGATGAAACCTGGGGAAACCGCAGCTTCTTACCGGTGCTCCTCTCCAGACTGTGAGTTTCAGAGGCCGCCAGCAGGGGGAGCCCATAGCCCAGGCCCGAGTCTCCCTTGGATGCTTATGTAACAGAAAACTGGGGGGAGGAAAGCAAGCCCCAGGCACGAGGCTTGTCACACATACAGGCAGCCATATGTACCCCAGATAACACAGGAACTTCAAACAGAAAGACGTCATACACACCCCCAACAGAGCGATGCACAGACACGCAAACAACAAACACACATGCTGCCAAGGAGGGATATGTGGTATAGACTGGAGAGCACTCCTGTACCCTCTCCATCTGGCCCATTTAAAAAACCACTAGGGCTAAACCAGCACCACGGCTGAGGCTTGTGGTGGGGTGAGCAGAGAAAGGAGGAAGGTAACCTTTCCATGAGCTTTAGGTCAGTCTGAGACATGAGGGAGGCAGGAAGCCTGTATTGCAGAAACATGAGTGAGGGGTGTACAGTGACCATGGGGCCTGTCATCACTGCCATCACCTGCTTCCTGCTTGCCCTCCATGTGCCACCAGGTGTGGGCATACATCAGAGATCAGGTCTGTGTTTCACATGCTTATTTAATAATTTCTCCTCAAGATGACATATGTACAGGCACCAAGGTGGCACTGAGGTGTCCTGAGTATCATTAAAGATAATAAAGACCCATGCTCTGCCCTAAAGCAGTTTATCATGTGGCGGAGATGTCACACCATGAGACATGGTTCTCAGACAGCCACATTCAAAAACAGGCTCATCAATGTAGTTGGACCTGTGCCAGTTTCATAACATGATTTTATTTAATCCTCACCAGAACCTTGTGAGTTCAGTGCTATTATTATCCATGGGAAGAAACTGAGGTATACAAAATTTTAGGAACATGTGCAATATTAATGGATTAGTTACTATCCAAACTTGAATTTGAACCTAGGATTGTCTGAGTGTGGAGGAACCTCTGCTTCTAACCTGTGTTACATGGCTTCTTAAAGGCAGACATGGACCCAGCACGCACAAATACATACCCAGCTATTGACGTAGACAGCATCTTAGAGACAGAGTGACAAATACATCAAAGAAACAAGCACACATACCCACCAGACGTTAGACATAGAAAAGCTGCAAACATACACATAGTATTCAGCTCTCTCTCTTTCAAATGTGTGTAAATCCCAGCTTTGTGGGAGCTAAGGATCTCACACAAGAATGTCCTATGATTTGTGTGTGTTTATAAAGCCTTGACCCATACTGCCATGATGAGCCATATTTCCCCACCCTCCCAAAAGGGAACATTCTCTCTGCTGCCTTGTTGAGAGGCTCAAGCAAAGAAACAAGGAGGAAGTAGAGCAGAAACCTGCCTTCACCCTGACAACCACCTCACACAGTGACGCACTGAAATAGCTGCACGCTCAGGGGCCCAGGTGCATACCGAGGTAAACACATAGACATCATGCAGGCCCAAACGCACTCACAGAACCACAGAGCCAAAAGTACACACACACACACACACACACACACACACACACACACTCCACATGCACAATTCCCACCTTCCTTCCTAGCTAGGCACCTGCACTGTCCTGGTATCTTGTGTGTGTGTGTGTGTGTGTGTGTACTCCCTGAACCCTCCTCTTGCCCTGGCTAAGCACAAGTTCTCAAACCAGAGTGTGGCATAACTGTTAAAGAGGAGCCACAATGCCACTGTTGGTCTTGGCATAACCTGGTCCTGACTTATGAGGAGGCCCTGCCATTTCCATGCCCAGGATTAGTGCCAGCTGCCACCCACTCTAGAATGCCATGGATGGAACCCTCTGAGCTGGAATCCCCTCATCCTCCCTCTACTGACAAGCCCCTTGTTCCTCAGTCCCATAGTGTTAAGTATCTGAGCTCTGCCCCAGATGCAGCCCCCACATCCTTCTCCATTTCCAGTCAGTTAAAGAGGGAGCTGATGGCACAGACATATGTCTGGAGGGTGGCATGAGCTGAGGCAACCCCACTGTGTGATATGTCTTCCCCAACCAGGCAGCCTGGGGTAGGGGAGGGGGATCCATCAAGGGCAGAAGATGGCAGTGATTTGGCTAGACAGAGGTTTTCAGGCTGCATGTTGTCGATGAACCTCAGAGGGCAGGAGGTGGTTAATGCCAGGTGGCTGTCTCTGAATCACTGAAGTTGAGCAAGAGATAAATTTGGAGAACAGGTCATTTACGAGTGTCCAAACTGCAGCCCGCAATCCATTTTTAATTGCCCCGCAGCAAATTCCAAAAATATATTTAGTTTACTTAAATAAACCAGGTGAGGCAATATGTACTTCACCTCGAGTGAGTGGCCCGGCTGTTTGTGTATTTTACAGCATATGGCCCTTGGTGAAAACCGTTCAAAAAAGTTTGGACACCCCTGGTCTATACCCAGGTCTGAGCAAGGTGAGGAGGAAGCACCAGTACTGACTAATATTTACAGAACACCTCTTGTGTACTGGGCTCTGCTCTGAGCACTCTGTACACACCTGCTTACAGTGCTCACAACAACCTACAGGGGAGCACGATTGTTACCTCTTCTGCAGATGGGAGAAGGAGGCCCAGAGACGTGAGTCCACTTACTCAAAGTCATCTGGCTAGCAAACGGTAGCTTTCAGATTCAAACACAAGCTGTTTGACTCCCGAACTTAACTGCTAACATTCTTCCTCTTCCTGCTTTTCTAACCTGCACACACGTATTCATACATGCAGACATGTGAGCACACACACACACACACACACACACACACACATCTGGTGTCTATACAACCTTTTGAAATAACTGTCTTTTTCCACAAATATATCTCAAGCTCCTAGCACATAGTGGGAGTTCAATAAATATTTGTTGAATTAATAAACGCAGTGCTGGAGGCCCAGGAAAAGAGGAATCAGTAAGAGGGTTGTGTGTGTGGTGGTATGAGGGGGAAAAGGAATGATGGGGGATTTCACACACACTCTCACTTCTAACTCTGGGGTCCTAGCTCATCAAAGCACCCTGGGCCAGAAAAGAAAAGTCTGGTTCACAGTGTACCCCTCCAGTCAGAAGAGAGGGCAGGGAAACTTCAGGAGAAATCTAGAGAGAGGGTATGGGAGCACACAGCCATCTCAACTTAGCTCGGGTCTTACTTGTCACCATTCCCTGCTGGATGTCACATGTTTTTCGAAGGCCTCTCTCCAGACAGCCCCTGTGTCCTCTACTGTCTACACCTGGGCTCTCCAGGAACCTGGCTGTCCTGGCTGTAGAGTGGACCATTCCCCCTTTCCCTAGTCCAACTGAAAAAAGGGTGGAATTTTCCCCAAGACTCTATATTGGGAAAGTGAAGAAAAGAAAGCCAGAAATAAAGACTACAAAAACAAAGAAACAGATGGGACGGTGCGGGTGAAGGAGCTTGCTGTGGGAGCGAGTGGGCCCAGAGTCCTGACACTGCCATGACCCTTGCTCCCACAGCACCCTGTCCTCAGCCCTTTGATGGTATTTTCTGCTCTGCATTGTCATTCCAGGGCTTGTTTATATCTGCATCTCCATCTTGGCTGTGAGCATCTCAAAGCCACTGTTGCCTCCTTTGGGCTCTGCCCCCATGCCTAGCACAGTGCCTGCCAAGGGGTAGAAGTTCCACAGACATTTGCCAAGTAATTGAGCAAACAAGTGAGCAATGGGTGAGTGACAGAGAGGGAAACTGGGTCCTTTCTCTCTGGTAGCCAGACCATCTCCGTAGTGGGCACTGTTGCTCCCTCTGGAATTTGTCTCACACTGGTCACTTCCATCGACAGCCGACAGAAAGCTTCCCCTGTGTCAGAGCCTGAACCTTCCATCCTTCAGGAAACAACCTAGGCTATGTTCTGGGAAGGGAACAGTGCTGGAGATCTGATTCAGCTAAAACAGAAACTGCAGTCCCAAGGCCAGGACATTGAAAAGCAAGGACAGAAAACAATAGCTAACATACATGGAACCCCTGAATTCTCAAAACAGCCCTATGAGTTAGAGCTGTTAAGAATACCAAAGCTCAGAGAAGCTAAAACTTTGTCCAATGAGTGAGTGGTAGACTAGGATTTCTTATTCAGGCATTCTGACCTCACAGCACTCTGGACTATGTTGTCATGCTGCCTGTGTACAGGACAAACCATCACCCCAAGAAGGAGTTGGGGCCTGGGGGAATGACAAGTGTGCAGGCCAGGGTGACAGGGAATCCAGGCAAGCAGGTGGGGACCGAGGCTCCAAGCCTTGGTGCTGGGGATGCCAGATCCTGAATTAGATGTCCCTGGGGTTAGGGGATTAGACAGAACAAACCTAAAACTTAGGGGATAAGGCATGTTACCAATCAGGAGTTGAGGCATATGAAATAAAACTTCCATGTTTCCAACTAAGTCAAAAGCTTTGGGGCTAGGATTCCAGAACCAGACAGTACAACCTTGAACAAACCTGGGCTTACCAGCTGTGTAGTCTGCCTCCCCTACATAGGGAAGTCTCCATTTCCCCATGTATAAAATAGAGCTGTTATGAGGACTAAACTAGGTAACACATGGAAAGTGCTAAAATGCTTAGCATAGTGCATCATTGACTCTAGCGCTCTGAGGAGCTAGAGATCTTAGGGACAATCTAGGTCAGTGGTTCTCAACCCTGCCTGCACCCTGAATCATCTGGGTAGCTTTTAAAAGAACTGATGCCTGGGTGAAAACTCAGACCAACTGAAACATGGTCCCTGGGGGGTGAGGCCCAGACATGGGACATTAATATACAGTGGGTGTGGGAACTCCTACCCGGTCCCATGCCCTCACTTTATCAATGAGAGGTAAAGGACTTATTCAAGTTCACACAGCTAGTTAATGGTAGAACGAGTCCTATATGGCAAGCCTCTGCCCTCCCTCTAGTCCAGCCCAAGGTGATTTCGAGTACTCCTTGGCACAGGCTTTGTTCCCACATCTTTGGGATGGGAGAATCGCCTAGGTGGGAGGCAGAGCCTAATCCCACCCAATGTCACTCAGCAGAAATGGAGGTAAAGACGTGGGGGAAGCTTGAGGAAATAAGGAGGAGTCCCTGAGGGCTAGAAGCTGACCTTGGAGAGACCAGGTCAAGGGATGAGGTGGAGGGATTTGGGGACTAAATGGCATGAGATTCTGACACAAGGAGCATGACATGGGAAGGTTGTTGGCCTTGGTTGTAATAGTTTCTCAAGTACCTTGCACTGGCACACAGTAGGTGGTAAACAAATGTTGGGATAAAGTCTGAATGATGCAATGGCATGAAAATGAGCATGCACTATTGACTGAATCTGCTGGGGCACTCACGTTCCCATGGGGCAGCACTGAGAACAACCAGACAGAAGCACAAGAGTGAAAGGATCCTGGACATGCGGAGAAACTGAGGTACAGAGCAGGCCCAGCTCCCCGAAGCCCCAAAGAGAGCTGGTTATGTGAAAGTAAGCTTGTGGCCCTGTGTGCCAGATGTTTGCAGGGCATCTGGAATACCAAAGGAGACAGGCAGACAAATGGAGCTAAATCCTGGGTCAAGAGCAGGAGGTCTGGTAAGGAAAGAAAGAGGTAGGAATGGGGAGGCTGGGGGCCGAGCCAGGCTGCCTCTTGATAGGAGGAACAGGGAGGCGGAGTGCTCTGGGCCAGCGGCTGGGTCAGATCTCAGGCCAAAGCAAACCTGCTTCAGGAGGCTGGGGGGCCACTCCCTCCCTGCCCAGATTGAATCAAAGGCAAGCAGAAACCCTAGAGGGCCCAGCTGTGACCCCTGCCCCCACACTCAGCAAGGCCCATTAACCCCAGCCCCCCCATCACCCCTGATATGTTTTTCCTAGCCCAAACAATCTCTGGAAACAGATTCATCTGGTATTTGCTGATCAAATGCCAGCCAATACATGTCAGGTTCCTCCAGACTTGTCCCCAACCCAGTCCTTCTCCCCCAAAGCTATCCAGACCTTGTCCTCTCTCACAGGGGCTCATTGTAAGAATTCAGGGTATTCTCTGCCCAAACCTTGAGTCCTTCCTTGCTGCTATGCCAAGAGATAAAGGAATCAAACTCATTTCTGTGGGTCATACTAATAAACAAAATAGGAGAATCTGCCCCTGTGGATCTCCTTCTGAACCCATGTTTCCAATGGGTGGTTCTCGCACAGATGAAGGCTTTGGGAACTTCTCCTGTTCACCTGAGCTGAGCCATGAGCTGAGGACGAAGTAGTCTGGAATTTGGGGTTTATCGAGTTGCAAAGGGACCTCAGTAATTTTCTAACTCTGCTCCTCACTATTCAGATGAAGATGGCAAGGCCAGAGTGGGGGTGCTCCTTGTCCAAAGTCACACAGCTGGTTAGTGGCCCTACCAGGACCAGCCTCAGCTGGCCTGACTTACAGACATGCGCCCTTCACATTAGGCCATGGTAGGGGCCACAAGTAGGGCAGATGGGAAAACAGAGGCCCAGAACAGCCATGGGCTATCATGCTCAGGAAAGTGAGTTGACACAAACCCCTGGGCCACACCGTGGATCCTCTCCTTTTTCTTTAGACTTTCACTTGCTTGTCTAGGTGGGACACGAACATGGAGCTATCCAACCCAGAGAGCAGTAAGAGGACAAAAGATTTGGGATGGGAGCAGAGGCAGAGGGGCTGAGGGAAATTTTTCTGGGTGTTCTTTTCTCTCCTCCATTTTCTGAATTCTTTCTACAGTGATTTTAACAATAAAAAATGATAAGAATAATCTGGGGAAAAGATTAAAAGTGACAGAAGCAAGGAGAAACAGAGGAAGAAATTTTTAGAATCCATTTTGAATAGATGGAAAAGAAAGACCAGAAAGAAAACAGAGGAACAGATGTTAAGGGGGATATGGAGATAAAATCCAGCACTGCCCTGTGGTCCAGTGGGGAAACTGAGGAAGCAGCAGGACTTGGATAGTCACTCTATGGCTCTGAACCCAAACTTCCCACTACAAAGTCACTATAATCTTCAGGTAGTGGGAGGAGAGAGGTCTGGAGAGGAAGGAGGAGTAAGAGGCATCTTTTTTGGACATTTTTTGGACGTTTGTCATTTGGAAAGAGAAATTTTCACCCACACCCTCAGAAGGCTCTAGAAGCCTGGCAGTGGTGATAAGACCACAGGCCCTGAAGAATAAAGGAAAGGAGAGTTGGAGAGAACGGAAGGGGGAGAGAAAGGGAGACTGCCCAGAGAGGGCTGGCCACAGAGAGGAGGAAGAGAGCAAGCAAGGCTGGTGAGCTTGGCTCAAATCAGGACTGGGGCAGAGAAGTGGGGTGAGGGGGTGGGAAGGACAGTGGGGATGATAAAGGTTCCCAGTGCTCTTTCCCACCCACTCTCCCTCCTTCTCTCTCTTTAATGATCTTGCAACAACCTTCAAGTCTGGGCTGGAGGCCCCAGGAGGCCAGTCACTTAGGAAACAAAACTGTTTCTTGGAGACCTTGAAAACTCATCTGCAGCTGAGCTGTGACCCCACCCCTCCCTAGTGCACATGCACATTCTCCCATGAACTCTCACGTACACCCACACGAGCCACATGCACACACAAATAACTGAATTTTAGCAGAATGACCACACATCCAAATAAATGTTGCCCTCTCCTGTCTTGAGGGGTTTCTCCTCTGGAATTACCACTTGGTAACTTCACACTGTCTCTTCCCCACACACAGGATCCCACACAATCATGTCCGCCTCAGTCTTAACTAGCACACAGGGGTACACGCTCAGATGCATGGGAGTATACATTCCTCTGTCCCTCCCTTGGTCCCTCTGTCTCTCTGTCTCTCTCTTTCTCTCTATCTCTCTCTCTGTCTCTCTCTCTCTCTGTCTCTCTGTCTCTCACACACACACAGACACCTACTTCCCAGATCTCCCCATGCCGACCACACATTTGATTCAGGACCCCCCATCCTGCCCTTTGTCAATTCCCTCTCTGCCCTGTGACTTTCTTTCAAACCCACTCCTCATACCAGTCATCCTGATTCTCCCACGTCCTATTTTTAAGTCTTTCTTACTCTGCTTTGTTCCTCTCATTTCAAGGGCCTTGACCCAAACTGGCACCACCGGCTATGTTCAAAGGAAGCAGTAGCCCCACCCAGGCACCCAGAGCAAAGGACCGGGTATCTACACCCATCATGTCCTAGAGTCTGGGGGTCACACTGGAGGAGCAGGAGGAAGGCTCCTAGAGCTTCCACACTCACTTGTGCAGGGAGGGTGTTCGGGGATGCATGGGTGGGGAACAGGCCCTGGGTGTCCTGTCCACTCCTTCTTTTGTCTGAGCCCCAAATGTGGGAGAAGCAGTACCCTTGGGGCTGTGCACTGGCCCCAATGTAGAGCATGGCAGGGAAGCCCCACCAGGCTTCTTGTTCCTATGGGCACAGGAAGGGTACAGTTCTTTCTATTATAGGGCCAGGGACCAGAGCCAGGGCCTGGTACCAACAGGGTGAGGGTGGTACCAACAGGGTGAGGGTGGGGTGTAAAAACAGTGAGAGCCCAGTGCTTGATGCCTACATGCCTTCAAGTTCCACAGCTGGATTTCTTGTCTTTCTCACCTCGTGTCCTGGAGAGGGCAGGACAGAAGATAACCCAGGATCCCAACCCAGGAACTAAGGAACAGGTGCTTCCTAAATCCCAAGTCATCTTCTTGTCCACCCCAACTCCCAGGGCAAGGCTGCTCTTCACTTGCCCCAGTATTGAATGACCCAGCCACCTGTGGACCACTCTTCTAGTGTCTTCCCTAGGCAGTCTCTCCTGATGCCTAACCACAAGCTTCTTGCTACACCTTCAGATGCTTCTCTCACTCTCTTCTACATACAGAGTCTTGACCTAGAATCTGTTTTCCTCTCTTTGTTTCCACCCACTGCCTGTTCTCCCCTAGGCCCAAATTCAAGGTTACTTGAGAGACCCATGGAGAGCAGGTGTTTGCCCCATTGTACCCACCCTTCTAGCTGTAACCCAGGAGGAGAAGGAGGGTGGAAGCAGGATGTAACCTTCCAGATCCCTGTAATGGAAAATCTCCACTGCAGGCCCAGAGGGGGCCAGTTATTTAGGGAATTAAGACTTGAGCCCTGTGCCCTCAGAGTGGATTTGCTGGAGGACAGGTCAATAATCCCTCTGCAGGGAGTTCCTTCTGGGGCCAAGCAGGGACCCAGCCCAGCCAGAGGCACCTTTAGCCTCTGGACACGGAAGCCCCCATCCCCTCCCTCCTTTCTTCCTAGCTTCCTTTGGGCTCAGGGTGCTCAGACCTGCCCCTAATCCTCTGGCTTCCCTCCATACCCTCTGTGTGCCCAGAGAAATTGGGACCCTCCAGGAGAATCCTTCCTCTGACTGCTCCAAAGAAAAGGCAGGGGCGGAGTTTTCCTTGTGTCTCTACTTCTTCTGGTTCCTCCCTTCCTCCCTTTGCCTTTCATTCTTTGACTATTTTATCAAATGGACAGCAACAACATCCCCAGTCCAGCTGGTCCCACCCTGGGTCATCTCTGCCCCTGTGCTAACTGGTATAAAGTTACAGACTCTTCTTCTAGCATGGGTGATGACCCCTACCCTCTATCTCCAGACTTCGTGCTGCCTCTTGTGCCAACTTTGGCTCTCACCAGGATCCCTCTGAGGTGCCTCACATGCAAGGTCCAGGCCTTGTTTCCAACACTAGCTATTTTTTCCAGCTTCAGTGTCCCTGCAACCCCATACCGTGTTTCCCCGAAAATAAGACCTAGCCAGACCATCAGCTCTAATGAGTCTTTTGGAGCCAAAATTAATATAAGACCCGACATTTATTATGTTATGTTATATTGTATTATGTTACATTATACCCAGTCTTATATTAAAATAAGACTGGGTCTTATACTAATTTTTGCTCCAAAAGACGCATTAGAGCTGATGGTCCGGCTAGGTCAATTTTTGGGGAAACACGGTAGTAGAGAGAACAGTCTCTTTCTTTCTCTGGGAGGTCGGATGTAGGCTCAGGAGACCTGGGTTCTGGTTCTATTTACTCATATTGGGCCTCAGTTTCCCCACTGGGAAAACAAGAGGAAGGGTGGACCATGTGTTCTCTGGCACCCTGGGATGCTGGGAGGGACTGCTCCCCTCCACCCCCCCCCACTCTCCTGCTCATCCTAGGCCAGGGGGAAGGGAGAGTGCTGAGGGGAGCACACAGCAGGACAAACTGACTGCTACCGCCAGTTGCTTAAGGGGCGGGAGGGGAGGAGTCCTCAGGGATCCTGTTTCAACAAAGGTTTCTTTCCCAAAGAGTGGAAGGCGGGGGAGGGGGGAGAAGGGCCTATTTAAAGCTACCCTGTTGTTGGCCCGAGGTCTGGTTGCCTGGTCTCTGGCCCTCCCAGACCGCAGTGTGAAGCCTCCTGCTGATCTGTCCGGTCTAGACCCCCTCAGCCACTGAGCCCCAAGATGGGCCGTGGGGTGAGTATCCCCCAAAGAGTAAGGGTGACTTTGTGGGAAGAAGGGCTCTCTGGAGGCTGAGGGAGACTAGAGGGAAAGGATGAATGGGATAGGATGTGGAGGGAGAAGCATAGAAAAGCTGATCCGTGGGGTGGTTTAACTTGGAACTCAGTTTCCTAGCTACAAATTCGTGCGCAGGCCCACCGCTCATGCCCAAGTGCTTACCTCTTCAGCACCCCACAATCGGCCTCACAGCCCACCACACCCCCCCTCCAGCTCTCCCTCCACCCCACTCCGCATCTCTGTCCCTCCACTCTCAGTGCGTCCCCTAACCTCCCAGTGGAAGGGATATTTGGCACTATTGATCCTCCCTGCGTTTGCCACCCCCTGAAAACATTCATTTTTCTGGAAATCCCATCCTGAAAGGTTGGGGGTCCAATTACAGGTTAGAGAGGGGCAGGAGAGCATCTGCTCCAGAATCACCAAACAGTTCCGGACACCATCTCAAGGGTCTCTGAGTTCCTAGGACAGCTGAGAGGGGTGTGGGAAGAGTGATGCGCCCCCAGCTTCCATCCCAGCACCTCTGCAGATGTCCTCTGGGAACATTGTTCTGGCCATGGGCTTTGAGGACTTTCCAAGAGGCTGGAAAAAGCTGCCTCCCCATCCCCACCAGCCCACCCCTGCCTGTGTCATTCTGCAGCACTGGGTATGCCAAGGGGAATATTAACAACCATGGGAGGCAGGGGAGGCACCAGGCTTTGGATACTTGGAAATGAAGCTTCCATATGGAGGAAAGTGACCCAATCCTTTTATACACTGTGTGTACTACCTTCCTTTGTGCAATGCTGGGCGTGGATGGAAAGAGCCAAGGAGCTAGGGGGGGTGTCAAGGAAAAAGGGGGCCTGTGGGGAGTTTCTGAGCCCAGGAAGGGTCAGGCAAGGACATGTTATTGCACTGAGTTTAGCAACTGGGAAAACTCCAAGCGTGGACACCAGGGTTCTTGAGCTAGGGTGGGAGCTATAAATAGAACGTCTGCGCCCGTGGCACCTGCAACCCATGTGCTCTCCATAAGCTGGAACTGATACAGATATTCATGGATTAACAACCGAGTTGGTGTCTCAGGGGGCGTGTGTGGGCATCAATTTACTGTGTGGGGTTGTTTGAGGGTCTGTGAGAAGCTGTCTCTGAGGAGGCGCTTTATGGAGGAAGAGGTGACAACCATGGGAAAATACGCTGTCTTGGGATCTTCAGACTGCACCTTGGCATCTCTTGTTTCCCGAGGGAAAGGGAGTCCCAGATGAGTTACAAGACCTCTGAGGAGAGGCCAGGTGACCCTCCACTCCCCCATCACAAGTGAAGAGGAGGGATGTAGCCTTCTCCCCTGCTCCACCATAGAACAAAGTGGACTCAGCTCAAGATGTCCTGCTTGGGAAGCCATTTGACCTTGACTTCTTCAGGGGGTCCCAACTGCTTGGGGTATGTGCTTCTTCCCCAGCATCCATAAAATCCCCTTCCCTGCCACCCCCAGTAGCAAGTCAGGGAGGAGATCCAGTTCTGCTTGGACTGAGAGGCTGGGTGAAGTGGGCAGACTTAGGGCTGAAGCTTGGAGTTCAACCTACCAAGAGACCATTAAGGAGGGAAAGCAGCCCCATCCCCCACCCTCATCCTCCTCCGCCCTCCTCTGGGACTCATTTTGCCCCCATCCCTTTTTCCCCCTGCATCTTACCTCCAAAGCAAGGCCTAACTGTCACCCCATCACACTGTGGCCATGAAGGACAGCGTGGGAGCTGGGGGAAGGGACGGCACTGGTGGGAGGGAACCGGCCAGCTCCAGCTGCCACCGAGAGGCTGCAGTGGGGGGAGCAGTGGCTGATTTCCAGCTTCCCCCACTCTGTCCCAGCCTCTGGCTTCCTAAGAAAGAACTCTCTGTTCTCCTTTAGCATTTAAGCCCCGACTGGGACTTGTGGTTGGGGGAGGGAGGAACAGGGTTGGGGGAGTGGTCCTTGCTTCCTCTCTTTCTTTCTTGCCTGGGCAGCCTGCTGGCCCCAAATCTTTGCAGGTTCCTGGCGACAGAGGCTGAGATTCTTGCCAGGGCAGAGGGAGGGGGAAGGGACCAGAGGCTGAGATCCTTGTCAGGGCAGGAGGAGGGGGAAGGGGCCGTGTGTCCCAAGCTCTGTGCCTGCCTGCAGGAGGACAGGGTGGGGGCTGAAGGAAGGGGGGCTGCATAGGGCTACTAGTTCAGCCACCATCCAACACGCCCCAAGTGCGTGGGCTGGAAATTTTTTAAAACCATGCATTTGATTCTAAGCCTCATGAACTTTATTTTACACCTGAATGTACAGAAATTCTCAGGCCTCTGCTCATTTGCCCCAGCTGCACTCTTCCTCTGTGCACAAGCCTGGTTCCTGCCTCACTGAAGCTTGTGTAGCCCGATTGTTTGCCTTTCATCCATTTCTCAGCCCTGTCCCACCAAGGACATAGTTCATGAATTCATGAATCCAAAGCATTTCAATCCATTCAATGAACTCCCTTAAGTCACCTGTGGAAGGGAAAGGGGCCCTCTCCACTCCTCTGTGGGGCTGCTTCAGGATCCCCAAGGTAATCAGCCTTTAAGAAGCCAAAAATACAGGTCTGACAATTAAGTTTGCAAACTTGTTGCAATGATATTGTTAACCTTTTTTTTTATATCAGAGGGATTATTCATTATGAATTTGTACCAACTGGATAAACAGTTAACCAAGTTTACTATTTAGAAGTGCTGAAAAGGCTGCGTAAAAAAGTTAAACGACCAGAACTTTTCGCCAACAATTCATGGCTCTTGCATAATGACAATGCACCAGCTCACACGGCACTGTCTGTGAGGGAGTTTTTAGACAGTGAACAAATAACTGTATTGGAACACCCTCCCTACTCACCTGGCCCCCAATGACTTCTTTCTTTACCTGAAGATAAAGGAAATATTGAAAGGAAGACATTTTGATGATATTCAGGACATCAAGGGTAATACAATGACAGCTCTGATGGCCATTCCAGAAAAAGAGTTCCAAAATTGCTGTGAAGGGTGGACTAGGTGCTGGCGTCGGTGCATAGCTTCCCAAGGGGAGTACTTTGAAGGTGACCGTAGTGATATTTAGCAATGAGGTAGCACTTTTTCTAGGATGAGTTAGCGAACTTAATTGTCTGACCTCTGTATACTTGACTCATGGATGTGTCATATGGGGATAAATGCAAACTTTAGTGTCTAAGAGAACACGGTATCCACTCTCACTGCACACCTCCTCCTGTCCTGATGTCACCGGTGACTCCTCCCTCTCCAGGGGCTGAATTCATGCCTACGATCAGGGCAGCTGCTGCATTCCTAGGATTGCTCCTGACTCTGGTAGGAAATAAAGGCATTTTCATGGAGTACAGAGGGTTTTTAGGGCAGTGAAACTCTTCTGTATGGTACTGTGATGGTGGATCCATGTCATTACACATTTGTCTAGACCAGTAGAATGGACAATACTAAGAGTGAGCCCTAGTGAAAACTATGGACTTTGGGTGGTAATGATGTGTCCATGTAGGTTCATAGACAGAAACAAGTGTGCTACTCTGGTGGGGGACATTGATCGTGAGAGAGACTGCATACATGGGAGTAGGGGTATATGGGAAATCTCTGCACTTTCTGTTCAGTTTTGCTGTGAACCTAAAACTGCTCTAAAAGAAACACTTTATTTTTTAAAAAATTGCATTATCCTGCATAAAAAAAAGCAAATACCTTGGCCATATGTCCCATCCAGATACCTGTACCTTATGTAAAAAAAATTAATTACACCATAGTATAGAAAAGCTCTTCTCTCAACATTCAGCACAGAGGCAGCCCCTGAGACAAGGACATGATATCTTGAGAAAAGAGGAGGACAGGGGTCTGGGGAGGAAGAGGGAGTGAAAAAGCACTTGTCATGGACACCCCAGGCCTTCCCCAACCCCACTCCTATCCTGTTACCCCAAGACAGCCTCCCCTTAGAAAAAGAAATTTCCCACTCTCTCCTCCAGATGTTCCCTGTGAGACCTCGGAAGCCTGGTGGTGGTGAGGATACCACAGGCCCTGAAGAGGAAGGGGAAATTGGTGGCCTCATGAGGCTCCTGCTAAAATATTTACTTGACTTCACCGAAGGACCCAGGAATGCCTAGACTTAAGAACTATACGCATTTTAGTTTTAGATTTATCCTCAGAGACAATTTCTTTTATTTTGGGACAAATGGGACCCAGTTGTCTTCTTATCTAGTTGTGCTTTGGGACCACAAGTTCTGCAAACTGCTTCTTGTTGGATAGTGGGCAGGCCTGCCCAGCAAGATGGAGAGGACTCCCAGCAAATTCCATGTCCCCATTTCCTGGACATGCTCTGACCCTCCCAACTACTAACTTCTCTCAGTCCATGAGCCCTGCTCATTCCATTTCCACATGCCACTACTAGGCCCTGTGGTTCCACATCCTCTTCTAGACACTTCCCTGCCCTGATCCCTGGCTCCTCAAAGACTCTTATTTCCCTAAATTCTTAACTGTCTCTACTCTTCTCTGAGTAAAGTAGCCATAGTGTTGGGACAGAGACATCCCTATAGGTCACTTCCACCCTTCACTGGTTCCTCAGTCCTTCTCACCCCTTTCCAGGATTCTAAATGGTGTAAGGTAGTTGTTTAAAGTTTTTGTTTATTTTGGTTTGTATTTAGCTGCAGGGTTCTTTCAACAAACAAAATCTTAGCAAAAGCCTAACTACTAAACAACTAATGGTGGGTTGCTGAGTCTTTCAGCCTTCCCTGAAATTCAAACATAGAGCCCAATGGCTTTGCCAATTGTTTGCAAACTGAGGGCCTGGTGTCCCTTCCACTCTCTACGCCTTCTCTTCCCCTGGAAGGATCACTGCTTTGAATCCATTGCCCCCACTCCCAATGCCTGGGCTCCCTGCTGTGAGATAGGAATAGAGGCTCCAGCCTCCATCCTTCCTGACTCTCTGGGCTCTCCCTTCCTCCTGCAGGCTGGACGTGAGTACTCTCCTGCAGCCACCACTGCAGACAATGGGGGTGGCAAGAAGAAACAGAAAGAGAAGGAGCTGGATGAGCTAAAAAAGGAGGTGGCCATGGTAAGGCCCATAAGCCTGCCCAGCAGGGCCATGAAAAGGGGTCCGATGGTGGGAGAGATGCCCCACAGCTCTGATGCACTAAACTCATTCCCACCTTTTCCATGTCCTTGCCTCACCCCTCTGTCCCTTGGTGCCCTCACATGCATTCTACACACACACACACACACACACACACACACACACACACACACACACACACACACTTAGCCTCCCTCCGCAAAGTAACTCAGCTTCCCTTCCCCAGGATGACCACAAGCTATCCTTGGATGAGCTGGGCCGCAAATACCAAGTGGACCTGTCCAAGGTGAGTGGAGGGACTCTGGGGAGATCACCAAAGAGGTGAGAGTATTAGCAGTATGTAAGGGACCTTACAAATATAATCCAACCCTCTTTACAGATGGGGAAATTAAGGCCCAGAGACAAGTGACTAGTTGGTGGCAGAGCCAGAACTAGAGCTCAGATCCCCTGCTTCCTAGTCTATATCTCTTTTTCTATGTACCTGAAAGCCAGGACTCCTTAGAACCCAGGCCCCAGAGGGCCTCTGGGCACGGCTCTCCCTCTACCCCAAGCAGCTTCAGTGATGCACAACCTCTCATGGGACTGACATACATGAAATTGTGGGTTGACTCATTATTATTCTTAAAGTAGTATGTTGGGGTCCTGCTATATATGAAGCACATGATAGATGCTTTACATACATTTCTCTAATCTTTACAATAACCCTGAGAGACAGATGCTATGGACGTCTTTCTTAGAGCAAGGATGCTCAGGGAGAGAGAGAGAGCAGCTTCCCAAGGTCAGCTTGATAGGAAGCAGCACAATACAAAGATCACTTTGAAAAACAAAAATTATTAATCAAAAATGTAGTGATGTAATCTCCTCTTGCAGGCCTTCCCTGATTGCCCTTTTGAAAATTCTATGCCCCCATTCTTTTTACCTTACTTTCTTTTCCTTAATAACACTTTTTACTCTCTGGCAGTAATATCTATTGATTGTGTGTCACCTCCCCTAGATCATAAGCTCCATAGGCAGGGGCTTTGTGGTACTTGTTCATCTGTGGGTCCCCAGAGCTGACAATAGAGCTGGCATGTAGTAGATGCTCAATCCACATTTATTAAAAGAATGAGTGGACAGATAGAAAGATAAATAAGAAGTAGACTCTGCCTTCAAGGAGCTCAAAAATCTAGTAGCAGAAAGAAATACAAACATTTAATTGTAGTGCCATATGATGAGTGCAGCTCTAGAATCATGCCTGCGGTACAATGGGATGCAGAGAGGGGCATCTGAACCAACCTGGGGTTAGGGGAACAGAGCTAGGTGAAGCTTTCTGGAGAAAGTGACGGGTGATAGCCAAAGCTCTGTGACATTGATGGTCAATAATGTAGGACTCTTTTTGAATCCTTGGTGATGTAGGGAATCTGGAAGAAAGATAGGAGGAACCAATTGAGATGTCTTTCCAGGGAGCCTTAACCAGGCTGCCTCCTGAGGAGATTATTGTGGGCCCAAATTGTGTCTCAATCCAATGATGACCAAAGAAGGGGCCACACTCAAAATCCTCTTCAGCCTTCAAGGTCTCCAGCACCCACTGCAAACACCACCTCCTTCATGTGGCCTCTCCTGATGGCCCCTCACCCCTTCCAACCAGGTGGGATTTTCCTCTCCACCTGGACATTATTCCCTGCCAACGAGCTTGTAGGAAGTGAGGGGCCAGTTTGGTTCTGGATGCGAGCTCCCACACTTCTTCTTGCCTCCCTCAGGGCCTCACCAACCAGCGGGCCCAGGACATTCTTGCTCGGGATGGGCCCAACGCTCTCACCCCGCCCCCGACAACCCCTGAGTGGGTCAAGTTCTGTCGCCAGCTTTTCGGGGGCTTCTCCATCCTTCTGTGGATTGGAGCCATCCTCTGCTTCCTGGCCTACGGCATCCAGGCTGCCATGGAGGATGAACCGTCCAATGACAATGTGAGCTGGAACAACTGACCCCTGGACCAGCCCATAACTTTGCCCTCCAGTGTAGTTGGGGGGCAGGGAACAAGACCCCAAGGTCACAGTGCTCTTTAGGCTGAAAAAGAGAGAGGCATATATATATATGTATCTCCAACACACACACGCACACACCCACACCCACACAATATCACTCATGAATGAGAAAGCCCCTCCCTGTTCCTTTACACTTAACTGGGCTTGTCTGTTTCCCTTGGTCTTCATTCATCCATTAGAGAAGTCCTAGTCCTGGGAACTTCCTAAGACTTTCTCTGCACTTTCCAATATTAGGAGGCTGGGGACGAGTAGATTGAGGGAGAGAGAGAAGGACTTTACCATTCTCACTCCCATTCACAGATAACAATGGCATTTAATGCTCGTCCTGAGTGGCAGCTGTCCCTTTAGTGTTGGGAGATGATCAGGTCCCTCAAACCCTTTCTCCTTACCAGCTATATCTAGGCGTGGTGCTGGCAGCTGTGGTCATCGTGACTGGCTGTTTCTCCTACTACCAAGAGGCCAAGAGCTCCAAGATCATGGATTCCTTCAAGAACATGGTGCCTCAGGTAGATGGCCGGCTGGGCCCTGAAATGGGGCATAAGGTTTCTGGAAGGCTCCGGCTCATCCCTTCTCAAGTCCTTGTGCTCTGAGATGGAAGCTTGGGCATCCTAGCTCTCCACGCTAGGACCTACTTTTGTTGTTAAGGGTGCAGAGCTTTTTCTCCTCCTTAGGTGGGTTGGAGAAGAGGTGGGAGACCAGCAGGATAGAAAAGTAGGGGTAGAGACAAATACTTCATGACATGCATGTGGCCTCTCCACAGCAAGCCCTCGTAGTGCGGGAGGGCGAGAAGATGCAGATCAATGCGGAGGAGGTGGTGGTGGGAGACCTGGTGGAGGTGAAGGGTGGAGACCGCGTGCCTGCTGACCTTCGGATCATCTCTTCTCACGGCTGTAAGGTGAGAAGGCTATGCCAGAGCAATTGGCTAGGTCTAAGAGAAAGGCTGAATAGACCTGAGAGGGACCCAGTTAAAGGTTTGAAGATTGGGAGACCCAAGTCCAAATGCCAACCCCTGTCCCCATACCTCCCAGCTGTACTTTTTCTCATATAGAGTGCATCATCTCCTTATACCTATGTGTGATTGTGCCCTGAGTATTTCTTTGATATATACTTTATAACCATCTTATATTGAATACCAATTATTGTTAGATGCTTTACATATATTCACATATGCCATGTAATTTAACTCTGTTAGAATGGTCTAATCATTCAGGGCTATTGCATGTGGCCACACAAGTTATGCCATGCACGACCCTAAGTGGTGCCATTTTCATAGACTATAGTGTTGGTGGCACATCCTGTAGTTATGCAATGCAGAGATTCTCGTTAAATTTCCCATTTTACAGATGAGTAAATGGAGGCTCTGTTGGTTAAGTACCTAGTTTAAGGTCACATAAGAAGTTAGGAAGAGCTGGGATTCCAAAGGACAATATCTGAGTAATGCTATAAATATGTGATGAGGACAAGTGCAATTTTGTCCCTTGTGTCATGGAGATTGAGTGCGATTAGAGTCAGGAGACAGCAGTGTGTGCAGGAGTGCATCTGGCAGTTTGATGACCACACCACCGCTTTCTCCCCAGGTGGACAACTCATCCCTCACGGGCGAGTCAGAGCCCCAGACCCGCTCCCCTGAGTTCACCCATGAGAATCCCCTGGAAACCCGCAATATCTGTTTCTTCTCTACCAACTGCGTGGAAGGTAAGGATCCTAGTCCTGGCAACCGTTGAGGGAGGAGTCTGAATTCTGAATACCCAGTCATAATTGGGGGCTGTGGCTGTACTTATTAAAAGCCCTGCTACAGAGGAGGGAATTGAGGGTTCCCTGAATATTACAGAAACAGTCCCTTCCAGAGAGCAGGATATTGGCTAGCGAGGCATGACACTGAAATAGTTACCTCTCCGCAAGAAGATTTCTGTTCTGTTCAGTCCAAGACTGAGCAAATTCCAAAGCCTTCAGGTGTTGGAACAAGACCCCCTACACACACACACACACACATACACACACACACACACACACACACCACACATCATACACATTCACACACAGTACACATCACACTCACACACAGTACATATCACACACACATCACACATATTAAAACTTATACACACATCACATACACATCACACTAACACACACAAATTTCATACACACACATCACACACTCATACACACAAATCTCACACACAAAAGAGATCACACACGCTCACACTCACACACGCCGCAAGCCAATCTTGAATTCTGGGCATCTTTGACTTAACTGATGCCTCCCATTTCTCCTGAGTCTGGGAGTAGCTGCCTCCTCCTATGGCCCTTGCTTTGATCAGAGCCCCAGGCTGGGGGAGGTGCCAGAAAGCTTCCATGTCAAGTAGACACTTGGGTCCTCCTTCAGGCTACATCTAGGACTATGCTTCAACAAGAGAAATTGTCATGAACAGGCTGCCCATTTTGCCCCCTTCCTGTTCTGGGTTCTAGAGAAGACCAGAGGCCAGCAAGAGCTCTCAGGGCTGCCACAACTTAGTGGCAGGAGTCTGAGCACAACTGAAATCTGTGCCTTCTGTGGTCATGCCAGTGAACTGAGTGTGGGTTGACTCAGAGAAGGAGTAGGGGGCAAGAGCTGATAAGAGAAAGAGGCCTGACCAGACCACGGGCCTCAGAAAGTGAGTCAAAGAAGTTTTGTACACCACCTCCACAACTTTCGCTTCCTGTTTTGTTGTTTCTCATCAGTGTATTATGTTTCTCTGGGCTTTTCCCTCCTTCAGCAAGTTGGAATTACAATGAAAACCTCCACACTTTAAATTTCCTAAATTTTTAATGCGCTAAGATTCTGAAGTTTGCTCTACATTTCCCACAGTTGTTAAAAATGCCTAGCAAAATATTTCCATTGCTTACTCTGAAATTGTCTTTGAAGAGAGAACAGGAAATGAATGGAACTAACATTCATCTTGAGTGCCTACTATGTGCCAGGCATTGGTCTAGGTTTATTACAGCACTATGTCATTTAATTACTAAACCAATCCCCAGAAACTCAAACAAGGATTCAAACTCAGGTTTAGCTGGTGCCAGCATGCATGCTCTTCCCATTGTCCCCCCTTCCCTCCCCTGAAGGCCCTTCTCATGTCTACTAAAGTGTCAGTAATTGGCTAGCTTTTATAGAGATTCATACCTACTGTTGAGAAAGAAAATCTGAAGACTACACGGAAAATCCATAAGTGCTTTACTTTGTGACTTTTGGATGGTAAGTATGAGATTGATTTTACTGAAATATTTCAGACCATATTTTTCTTTCACTTATTGAATCTCCTCATTTTGAATGTTGAAGTCATTTGCAAGGTTTTTCCTTAGACACAAACATCAGAGAAAATAATTTGCTATTGTACCGAGTTTGGGATTGATGATCAATGCAGGGAGAGTAAGCCAAGTGAGGCACAATCTGCTGAAACTCCAGGATCAGAGTCTTTGGCCTGTTTACTCTGGTATGGTTTTCTTTTCTCAGGAAGTAAGGCAGGACCCAGCGTTCCCAGCTTGATGTCCCCTCCTGTGTTGCAGGCACTGCCAGGGGCATCGTAATTGCCACAGGTGACCGGACGGTGATGGGCCGCATAGCCACTCTGGCTTCAGGCCTGGAGGTTGGGCGGACGCCCATAGCCATGGAAATCGAACACTTCATCCAGCTGATCACAGGGGTGGCTGTGTTTCTGGGCGTCTCCTTCTTCGTGCTGTCCCTCATCCTGGGCTACAGCTGGCTGGAGGCAGTCATCTTCCTCATCGGCATCATAGTGGCCAACGTGCCTGAGGGCCTTCTGGCCACTGTCACTGTGAGTGCTCAGGCTGAATTGCCACCGCGGGAGCATCTTGCTACCCTTTCCTCAAAAGTCTAGAGGCTCATTCTTTCTCAGCAATTTTGGCACTGCCAGCCCCTAAAATCACATGTCAGATTTTCATTTAATACTTGGCTTGGAGTTTGAGTCTGCAAAAGATCATTTAATACATGGCTCAGAGTTTGAGTCTGGAAAATCTCAGGTTGGGCTATTCCTTGGCACACAGTTTCTCTCCCCGAGCTTGTCATGGTCATCTCTTTTCACTACCCATGTAATATTCATCTGCCCCCTGCAGTTTGGAGCTCATCTTGGCCAACTCTTCTGTAAAGGCTCTCCCAAATGTCACCAGTGACTGACAAATCCAGTGAGATTTTCTCAGCTCCTACTCTTAACTCTGCTGCTGAAATAGATACTGCTGTCCACCTGCCTGGAATCCTCTCCTTCACTGATCACTGTGACATGTCACTATCCTGGTTCTCCTCTCCTCTGTCCCCAGCAATGTCTTTTTCTCTCTGACACTGATTCTCAGGCCTCAGCTCTCTGCTTTTCTCCTTACACCCTTACAGTGAGCCCAGTTTTTCCAGTGCCCATTCTGTGTGGGTGACTCTCATATCCCCACTCCCAGCTCTACTCTGGCCATCTCTGGAGCTCTAGCCAAATGTCTTCAACTCCCTACTGGACATTTCACTGAAATATATCCTCATGATCTTGGTTCATCTGCTCACACTTACATCCTACTCATGTTTGTGGAGTAAGATAGGATAGGAGTAGGAGGAAGGATAGAGCCATGCTCAGGTAAGATCATAGACATCTCTGTCTGAGGCTTAGCCTTGTTTATTCTCCTCTCTCTCTACCAGGTGTGTCTGACCCTGACAGCCAAACGCATGGCCAGGAAGAACTGCCTGGTGAAGAACCTGGAGGCGGTGGAGACACTGGGCTCCACCTCCACCATCTGCTCTGACAAGACAGGCACCCTTACCCAGAACCGCATGACTGTCGCCCACATGTGGTTTGACAACCAGATCCATGAGGCTGACACCACCGAAGATCAGTCTGGTAACTGGGAACCCCAGAGGGGTGAGGGGGACTGGAAGATGTCCAGAACACTGGATGGTGGGGTGGGGCAGGGGAGGTATGGGCTCTAAAGTGGAACTGAGCCTCTGGTTCTCCTTCATTTCCTCCCAGGGGCCACTTTTGACAAACGATCCCCCACGTGGACGGCCCTGTCTCGGATAGCTGGTCTCTGCAACCGTGCAGTTTTTAAGGGAGGGCAGGAGAACATCTCCGTGTCTAAGGTAGGGGGTCAGGATCGTCTCCATATCTTGCTCACTTTGCTGATGCCCAGCTTCCCCTCTCATACGCTATGGAGGTCTCTGGGGCTTCAGTGCCCTCTTCACTTGGTCCTCCATCCTTCCCCAACCCCAATGTGACATTGAATTCTCTTCTTGCAGAGGGACACAGCTGGTGATGCCTCTGAGTCTGCTCTGCTTAAGTGCATTGAGTTGTCTTGTGGCTCTGTGAGGAAGATGAGAGACAGGAACCCCAAGGTGGCAGAGATTCCTTTCAACTCCACCAACAAGTACCAGGTCTGGTCAGGGCACTGGGACAGGGGAAGGAGAGGGACAGAAGTGAGGGGTTGCACAAAACTGCGGAGGAGTCATCAATACGAAGAGTGGAGACATCTGAGCATCATGTCCTCTCACCCCTGCCTTATCCCCCAGGGCAGCCTGGGTGACTTACATGTCTGGTTGCCATTACCCTTTAACTCCCAAACCTTCATACCTTCCTAAAACGTGTTACCCTCTTGACTCTTATTCCCAGAGTTCCCCACCCTCTGGCCCCAGTCGACCAACCCTTCCATCCCATTCAATTGAAACATACTTCTTCTGAAATTTCCTTAGGGTACCTCTCAGCCTGTAGGCATCTGTTAAATGCCAAGAACATAGTCTCAGCCGTGTCCTGTGGTAAAGCCCCCCTGAGGCCAGTGTGGTGGGGGGGGATGCTGACAAGAGAGCCGTCCAGCCCCCGGCACAGTGTCTGTCTTACCTGATCTTAATTAATATTTGTTGAGTCAATTAATGTCTTATGGGAAGGTGACTCTCAGGTTACAGGGTTGGGACTATGAGGTCCAAACACCGCTCCACACACAGAGACTGTCCCTATACTAACAAGCATTGATGAGCAAGGGGTTATTTCATTAAGGGAGGGTTTCTTACCAGCCTCTGCTCTGTTTGAGGCCCCAAACTGGGTACTGGAGCAACCAAGACAAGTATGTCCCCCCTGTAACCATCTGTCCTCTCTCCAGCTGTCCATCCATGAACGAGAAGACAGCCCCCAGAGCCATGTGCTGGTGATGAAGGGGGCCCCAGAACGTATTCTGGAACGGTGCTCCTCCATCTTGGTGCAGGGCAAGGAGATTCCTCTGGACAAGGAGATGCAAGATGCCTTTCAGAATGCCTACATGGAACTGGGAGGACTGGGGGAGCGAGTGCTAGGTGAGGGGCCAGAAGCAATGAGCAGGGCTGAGAAAGTGATCTCCAAGCCTCAGTGGTTTCCCTGGGGTGAGGAGCTTTGGGGGTGCCCAGACAGCCACTTTGCTCAGTTCTCTCTGCGCCCCTTCAGGGTTCTGTCAACTGAATCTGCCCTCTGGAAAGTTTCCTCGTGGCTTCAAATTTGACACAGATGAGCTGAACTTTCCCACAGAGAAGCTCTGCTTTGTGGGGCTCATGTCCATGATCGACCCTCCCCGGGCTGCTGTGCCAGACGCTGTGGGCAAGTGTAGGAGTGCAGGCATCAAGGTAATGGCCTCACTTCCTCCCCTCCATCCTCTCTTTTCACATACCAAAGGTCAAAGGACTGCAGGGGCTGCTGGCCTGGGGACACCCAGGCCACTAGTGGTCTCCTTTCCCACTGATTGTGAGAAGCTGTTATCTACAAGGAAAGGTTCGTCACTGCCTTAGAGCGCTCACCCTCATCCCTTGTGCTCAGAGTGCCCCATGTCACACACCCATCCTCTCCCTCCCTGGCATGGCTCATTCTATTCTCATGTCAAGCCGATCTGGCACCCCTATCTTGGAGATAATGATAGTCCTACCCTTCCCAACTATTGCTTACTCTCTTTAGCCATTTGAGATGGGATTATCAGGCTCCTGTCAGCACTACTCACTTCCCCCAGAACCCTTATATTGGGTCCGGTCCTCATCCCACCCAGCACATCACTTCCAGGTTCTCTTATCCAAACACAGTTGTTTCTCAATAGCCATTCCCTCCTTGGTGCTATATTTGTTCTTCATTTAACAAATATTTATGGTTTACCAGCTGTGTATCAGGCACTGTTCAAGGTGCTGGAGTTCAATAAGCAAACAAACAAACCAATGTAAATTCCTTGCATCTTGGAGCTTACTTTCCTATTTCCAAGATACAGCTCTTTACCACTCCCCTTAACTTAGCTACTGGTGACATCACTTGCTCCTCTTTTTTCAGCCTCTCCCCTATTACTGCATAAGTTCAATTCAACCTGTCTACTCAGAGGTAGGTACTGTGCTAGGTGCTGAGGATAAGATGAGTAAGACCTCTGGAGCTCATGGTCTCTCAGGGGAAACAAATGCCTTTACAATTAACCACAGAACAATCATAATAGCTAGGGTAATTCAGTACCTACGATGAGATACTCTAATAATAAAAACAGGCAATTTTTTTGTGAACCTGTATGTGAATCAGGCAGTACTGTTAACATGAAACTTGTATAATCTCATAACAATTTTTTCCCCTCTTTTACAGAGAAGGAAACTGAGGCATAAAGTAACATGCCCAAGACCCCACAGCTAGTAAGTGGTAGGGGCAGGATTTTAGCCAAGGCAGTCTGCTATTTCTCAACCATCACACTAGATGACTTTTCTGTATATATGTGATTTCTGAACCCCATAGCACTTTGTCTCTAAGGTAAACACCAGTACCTTCATTTAAAAATAAAACAAGCTAAGACTCAAAATGGGTAAGTAGCTTTCCCAAAATAAAACTGCTGGTAAGAAGTGGATTGGCTATATGAAGCATGGCCTGCTTCTCTGGAAGGCATATGTTCCCACTGCTCGTCAAGTTACCGCTTGCCATGATCTGAACTATCATGGAGGCCTGGGGAAAGTACCTCCATGGGACGTTAGAGTAGGGAGAAATTAATTCTGTCTCAGGGAACTGGACAATGTTTTACAGAGGGCCTGACATTTGATCTGGGCCTCAAAGGTTGACAAGTATTTTGTAAGGCAGTGAGGGAGAGGAAGGCATGTGAAGAGCAGAGAACAGTATGTACCCTGCGTAGTTAGACTGTACTTGGTATGTGTGTGGGTTGCAGGGAAAGGTGGCATATGAGCATTGGGAATTGAGACTGGAACCTTGGGCCAGGACCAGTTGGAAGGACTTTGTTTAAATGCCAGACTTAGGCTTTATCCTGTAGTCTATAGAGACCCACAGATATCACAGGGCAAATTTAGCTTTCAGGCGGCTACCTGGATGGAGGGCCTGGATTTGGAGGAGAATTGGAGTCAGGGAGACAGGCAAGAGATTACTGCAATAATTCAGGCAAGGGATGGTGACCCAGATGAAGGCAGCAACAAAGGAGTGGAGGGGAGTCATTACATTCGAGAAATGTTTTGAGAACTTGGTGACCAAACTGGATATGGGAGATAAGGAAGATATAGGAGACAAAAGGTCTGAATGAATGAGGGACAGTTTCTAAGGCAGGAAGTAGAAGAGTAGGCTTGGTGGGGGTGGTGGGAATAAAGAAATGAGTCCAATTGATCTTGCATTTAAAGAGTCTGCAGGACACCGGGGGTGAGATGTTGCTGGGAAAGTTATAATATGATTTAGAGCTCAAGAAAGAGGGTCAGGACTGGATATTTGAGTCTAATTATCCCATGAGTGCAAAGTACAGACATACTAGTACGTTTTATTATATTGCCCAAGAGCAGGCAACTTAGCTAAACAAAATGGATGTCAAGACAGCAATACCATGAAGTAGCTCAGTTAAATTCTTGATAATTATAAATCGTAATGTTTAACGTTGCCTAGGCAAAAAGCATGAAGCACAGGTCAAGAAAAGGGAGGAGAATGAAACCCTGAGCCACACCAACATTTAGGAGCAAGTAGAGGAATAGGAACCAGTTATCAAGGGAGAGGGTGTTAAGACACAGCTAACATTTATTTAGTATCCACCTATCGTGTTTCCCCGAAAATAAGACCTACCCAGACAATCAGCTCTAATGCGTCTTTTGGAGCAAAAATTAATATGACCCGGTATCGTATCATATCATATCATATCATATCATATCATATCATATCATATCATATATCATATCATAGACCTGGTCTCATAGTAAAATAAGACCAGATCTTATATTAATGGATGCAAATGCTATCCTAATCCATCTCTGACCTCTTAACTGGCCTCTTAGATGCCAACCACCTTCCTCATCCAACTCCATCCATTCTGCAACATGACAATGAACATTGTCATTAGGGCAGAAATCACCTTCTTCTCACATCATGGAAGAATGTCAGTGGGGAGGGAAGGAGGACTGTCTCCCTGTCATCCTTGTTCTGTCCAGTTAGATTGCCTGCAGCAATTGGACACTAATTGGACACTAATATTGGACACTAAGAAAACCATGTCATAGTTCTGGCTCCCTGTGACCTTGATCAAATCACAGGCCCTTTCTAAGCCTTTGTTTCCTCATTGGTAACAGGAGGGGGATTTTTGGGTCCTTTTACCTCTGACAGCCTTGTATTCCATGAAATCTAAACTCCTAAACAACCTTTGAGGCTTCTCTTCCAAGGGACCCTTGTCAACATGTTTCTCTGTCATGGCAGCTTTCCTCCATTTAAGCAAACTATCTCTGATCCCCAGAACACAACTTGTCATTGTCTCTCCCCCTCATCCATTTATGCAAAGACAGACAGACAGACACACACACACACACACACACATACACACACACATACACACACAAACACACATTTCCATTATTTTGGCTGGCACCTAGTGGTCTTTTTTTGACTTTGGGAAAGGAATAGAAGGGGGCAGGGAATCTTAATACTGCTGTCTTTTCCCCTTTTTTTAACTTCTTCCTGCCAGGTGATCATGGTGACTGGGGACCACCCTATCACAGCAAAGGCCATTGCCAAAGGTGTGGGCATTATATCAGAGGGCAACGAGACTGTGGAGGACATTGCAGCCCGGCTCAATATCCCTGTCAGTCAAGTCAACCCCAGGTGAGGCCTTTTCAGGACCCCCTGGGGTTAACCACAGGGTGCCTGAGTCTTCCCTGGAGTATCAGGATAGCACCTCTGGGAACTTTACAGGCCTTTCCTCTGGTTCCTCAGTCCTGAGTGTGTTCAGGCTGTGCCACTGTTTAGCTGGGTGACTTTGGAGACATCAACTTTCCTCCTTGAGCCAAAATTAGGATCCTATCTACACTGCAACATGATGTGTATGAGATGTGTATGAGAAAACAAGCACACGGGTAGTAAACTGTGTTAACTGTGATGATGACATGGCGAGGATCTAGCATCACTTTCTCAGAGAAAGAAATGGGAGAAACAGGTCACTGGGCTTTGAGTGAGAGGAGGATGAGGCCCTGGGGGAGACCAGAGGCCCAGAGGCAGTCAGGAGAGACAGCAGGCTGGTTAGGCCCAGAATCAGCACCTCTGCCCCTGCACCCCAGAGAGGCCAAAGCGTGTGTGGTGCATGGCTCTGACCTGAAGGACATGACATCGGAGCAGCTGGATGAGATCCTCAAGAACCACACAGAGATCGTCTTTGCGCGGACATCTCCACAGCAGAAGCTCATCATTGTGGAGGGCTGTCAGAGGCAGGTGAGCAAGGCGGTGGGAGGCAGGGTCGGGCGTGTGCAGGGCCTTCACCATCCAGCTTGGCTGTACCTTCTCCTAGGGAGCCATCGTGGCGGTGACGGGCGATGGTGTGAATGACTCCCCGGCACTGAAGAAGGCAGACATTGGCATTGCCATGGGCATCTCAGGCTCTGACGTCTCTAAGCAGGCAGCCGACATGATCCTGCTGGATGACAACTTTGCCTCCATTGTCACAGGAGTGGAGGAGGGTGAGGAGGCTATGGGCTGGATGGTATCCAGAATGTCTGATGCCTGCACACCTGCTTCCTGTGCCTTTTACCCCAACCAGAGTCAACTCGGGATTCCAGGTGGCCATCAACCAGCTTTAGCTTCCCTCACACACAAAATCTTCCTCTCTCAGGAAGCTGAGCAGCCACACTTCCAGGGCTAGGGGTGGGGAATGGTCCCTCTAATCTTCCTGATGCCTTCAAAACCTCCACCCAGGCCGCCTCATCTTTGACAACCTGAAGAAATCCATCGCGTACACTCTGACCAGCAACATCCCTGAGATTACGCCCTTCCTGCTCTTCATCATTGTTAACATCCCCCTGCCTCTGGGCACCGTGACCATCCTCTGCATCGACCTGGGCACTGACATGGTGAGGCCCAGGACTGGAGTAGGGGGCAGGCAAGGCAATCACATGGGCAATATGGGCAGGGACGGGCAGCAGATGGAAAAAGAAAGGCACCCGGGGCAGCTGACCAGGCTGTGCTGGTTGAGGAGAAGACAAGCACAAGGCTCCCTTCCAATGCCCTCCTCTTCTCCACTCTCCACCTCACACAGGTCCCCGCCATCTCCTTGGCCTATGAGGCAGCTGAGAGTGACATTATGAAGCGACAGCCGAGAAACCCACAGACAGACAAGCTGGTCAATGAGAGGCTCATCAGCATGGCCTATGGACAGATTGGTGCGCTGGGCCCTGCGGCTCTGGAGAGAATCCCAGAGAATTCTTTCCCCAGCTTTTGGAGGGAGGAACCCCCAGCAAAAGTCCAGGACAGGGGCCAGCTTCCTCAGGGTCAGGGATATCCATCTCTGGCCCATCAGTACTGCCGCCCCTCCAGCTTCCTTCTCTGACCCAGGCCCTGCCTTTTGTTCACAACCCACAGGGATGATCCAGGCACTGGGCGGCTTCTTCACCTACTTCGTGATTCTGGCAGAGAATGGTTTCCTGCCCTCGCGACTGCTGGGAATCCGCCTTGACTGGGATGACCGGTCCACAAATGACCTGGAGGACAGCTATGGCCAGGAGTGGGTGAGTGGCGCTGTGTATATGCGCACTTACACATACAAGAGAGGGGCAGGCTAAACACCTGGCACAGGTGGCCAGTAGTGGCCAACTGGGATTGGGGTCTAAGGGTAGATTTTGTGCCCAGGGTTTAACAACGGCTCTGAACTGTACAATACTCTGGTCCTGCACTTTCCTCTCACACTATCACCTCTCTGCCCACCCTTCCCCAGACCTATGAGCAGCGGAAGGTGGTGGAGTTCACCTGCCACACGGCCTTTTTTGCCAGCATTGTGGTCGTGCAATGGGCCGACCTCATCATCTGCAAGACCCGCCGCAACTCAGTCTTCCAGCAGGGCATGAAGTGAGCATCCACCCTCCGGGCACCTGCGCACCCAGGCTGATTGGGCTCTGGGTACACTCACCAATCCACAGAGGCTCTCCTCACCCTCTGGGTCCAGTTCTGACAGGGTGACATCAGGTTTTAGTTACCCAGCTGTATATCCATAACCATGTTTGAAATAGATAAGAGAAGAAGGAGTGATATGATTTTCTGATGAGTTTTATTTTGCTCCTAAAATGTACTTTGTTAAGGTTTCCTTCTTCCTTCCTTCCTTCCTTTTCATCTTCTCCCCTTCCTTCCTTCATTCTTTCTTTTCTTTCTTCCTGCCTTTCTTCTTTCCTTCCTTCCTTCCTCCCTTCATCTCTTAATCTAGTGACACCCACCTCAACCCTTTGTCCAGCTCTAAAACACAGGATCTCCCATGCTCCTCTACACTTGTAGGTAGCTCTTGTCCTGTGGTGTTATCCTTGTAGGGCCTGAGTTGCTCAGTGTCAGGTTTAATGCCTTATTATTTGTGAGTTACCATGTGCCAGTCACCAAGGTAAGTGGTTCAAACACATCATTTAACCTCACAATAGCTCTATTAAGTAGGTATTATTTTCAATTTATGGATGAGACCCCAAAAAGTATAAACGATGTGGCTGAGGTCACCCCCCTGGTAAGGATTAACGCAGATCAGTTTCTAAAGCGCAAGCTCTTGACCACTACACTGAGTGGCTCACCTATCACAGAGTCTGGCACCTGGGAGGTACTTAATAACTACTCTGTGATTGTAGCGTGGGTGATAGTAAGTACTGAAGTTATCACGGCTGTTCCCTTTATTTTCTTCTACTGGAAACGATGGGCACAATTCACTAAGTGAGTGTTGTCACAATTTGTTAGTATGGGAAAAAATAAAGATGCCAAAACCTTGGTGAAGTTAATAGCATTTACGATCCTAGGGAGAGGAAAGTTAAAGTCTGTTAGATAAATAAAGGTAACATGAAGGAAGGCGATTCCAGTGAGCTAAAAGCTCTAATGGGGAAAGTGCAGTAGGAAGAGAACAAGGAGCAGAAAGTCCAAGAAATTGGGTACAGTTCTGGGCCAGAACCTACTGTGCAGTGCATGCAGGCCACAGGAAGGTGGGAACATAACTGGTTAATCCAGTTATGGGCTGAACATAATCCAGCCCATTCAAGAGGCAAATGGAAAAGAAAAAGTCAGGCTGGGTACAAAAGAGTATTAATACCTACAAGTCACCTGGCCAAAGGCAGCCTCAGCACCTCGGGCCCCACCTGGGGTCCCTGCACCTCAGGGGTCCTCCTAGATGCTATTTGTATTGTTCAAAAAATGTTATGGAAATCAAGCACTTACCTGTGAGAAGGCTCCTAGACCCACTTAAGTGTCATTCTTAAGCAGAAGCCTAGGTATAAAGTAAAGTGAACAATGAGTAGTTCTGTTTGGAATCTAGGTATGTGTGTAATTACTTTTAAATGGGGAAATATATTCAATACTTAGTAACAAAGGCAGTTTGAGAGACAAAAATCAATTAAAATGTGACTATTATAGAAGAAAAATAGAGAGGTCTTTAGTGAGTGAAAAATTTGGTAAACAATGGCTTAAGCCATAAATAGGTGAAGTGCATGTTATAAAGGTTAAGTAATATGACTGAGAATTTTCCATGTTTGAGAGCTTTCCACATATTGTCTCCCATGATTTTCACAGCAATCCAATGATATAAAAGAAATATCTTCATTTTACGGAGAAGAAACATGAGTCTCAGAGAAGTTAAGAAATATTGCTTATAACCAAAAGCTAGTAAGTGGCAGCAATGGGACTAGACACCACCTGACTCCAGAAACTGCCCTCAGAGCCTTTTTCTATCTTGCTTTTCAATCCTGACATAGGAAACATAAGTGATCACTCAATCTTCAGTGAGCTCTCCCTCTGCTAAGTACTTTACAAATGTTCTCTTCTTTATTGAATATCTACAACCAACAGCTACCAGGGACTGTAGGAGATACTGAGAATGTAGAAAACATACATGGGCTCTGAACTGAAGGAGCTTTCTCTGCATCTTGCTCGGGAGATGAGACTTCACAGACCATTTGTCTGGAGCAGTAACACGATTATAAGATGCCTAAGGGCAGGCCTCCAGAAGAAAGCTTGTGTTGACCACAGCATCTCCAGAACAGAGCACATAACTCAACACATAAGAAACATTTATTTAACAAATGAATATATGTGTTATAGACAACAATCAAAGGTAAAATCAATAAGCATAAAAATTAAAAAAAATCTTTCTGAGGTTACACAACTATGAGAAGAGGGTGTCTGCAGAGGGCACAGAAGATGTCATTTATGACCCTACCTTCAGAGTTCTTCTTGCTTCTTTCCCTTCCACCACCAGGGGTTTCCCTGGATCTCTACCTCCTTGCCCTCCCTTCAGATGCTACCTATCCTCCTTTCTTTATCTTTCCAGGAACAAGATTTTGATTTTTGGACTCCTGGAGGAGACAGCGCTGGCCGCCTTTCTGTCCTACTGTCCAGGCATGGGTGTGGCCCTCCGCATGTACCCGCTCAAGTGAGTGTCTCTTTAGAAGGGCACCTTCTAGGATCCAAGTTATGGTCCATTCAAATCCTCTTTTATGTAACCAGCCTCTAATATTCCTAACACTCTGCTCTGCTTCTTTCAGGGTCACCTGGTGGTTCTGCGCCTTCCCCTACAGTCTCCTCATCTTCATCTATGATGAGGTCCGCAAGCTTATCCTGCGACGATATCCTGGGGGTAAGTACCTCCACACCTCACCCCACCCCCAGCAGATGCAACCCCCACTGCTGGCTACCCCTCCAGGCCTTCCAACCTAAACTCCATTACAACCATAGAGCCCTGCTCCTTTCCTCAGTGCGCTCAGATCCTGGGGTCCCAGGTCCTAGGAGCCCTGACTCTGTTGAGCCTGGTCTCCACACCTTCTTCCTCTCAAATTCTGGTACCACCTAACACCAACTGGTCTCTGAGGCCCTACACCTTCTACCCGGAATCACAGAACATCAGAATTAGAAAGGACCTTGATGTCATCTGATCCCACTTCCATATTTTACAGCTAAAGAAAGGCAAAGAGGTGAATTTATTTGCTCACGGTCATAAACCAAGGAGCAGCAAAACTGACACTAGAACCAAGGCCTCCTGATTCCCAAGCATCAACCAAATGGTGTTTGTTTGTTTGTTTGTTTGTTTGTTTGTTTGTTTGTTTCCGACAAGCACTTTGATCACTTACTGGAGGTTGAGAAAGGATGGCTTACAAACAAACATGGTCCATGGATAGTGTTTGATTTGCCCTGCCATATATTGCGCAGGTGTTGTTGTTTTTTTCAATTGGCCCAATACCTAAAATTTGGGGGCTTTCACATAAAATCCAAATTTCTGACTTCTGAAAAATTACTAGAGCTGCCAACCCCACAGCCACAATTCTGTTCAGCAACAACAGGTGGCTGCTTCTTTAGAAACTCATTTCTTTCCTGAATAACTGCTGTAGGCATTTGTATTTTCACCCCCACCTACTCTAGGCCAACCCTTCACTGTGCTAAATACAAGTCCCTCCTTTTCCCTAATTTATGACCCCAGCTCACTGGGTTTCCTCCCCTTCCCTTTTCACCTGCCTACCGCTACTTCCCTCAGCCTCCTTTCCCAGGTTCCTATCTACCTGGCCTCAACCACCCAAGCACCAAGAGGAGATTTACTTTTTGCCTGCTTTTAAGCTCACTTTGTAACCCCCACCCCGATCTCTTTAACAGGCTGGGTGGAAAAGGAGACATACTACTGAGCCGGTTGGAAAGAAGAACCAGGCATGGGAAAGATGGGATGCCCTGGAGGTGTTAGGGGATGGTGATGGGGAGGGGTGAAAAAACTGGAGTAGTTTTTAGGGGAAGATTTGGAGAGAGAGAATGAGGTAACTCAGCAGGCTAAGTTGGGAGGAGTGGGTAAATAAGCTGGGCATGATTGCCCCAGAGACCTTACTCTAAGCCATCAAATTAGGCCCCTCTCCAGATCCTGCTCCACCCCACTCTACTATGTTGTCTATTTTTATGAGGAATTGAAGGTCACCCTAGCCCTCCCCATTCCCTTTCCCTTCACCCCCACCTCCCACTAGAACAGATTAACAGGGGATTAGCAGGGACCTGTCTAACCGGAAGGAGGGAAACTATCTCAGATCACCAATGTCCATCTCTCCAGCCTCATCCCACTTCCCACCTTCACCCTTGGTTTGCTTCCTGCCTGCCTCTGTCCCCTGCTTCCCTCTCCAACCTGGAAATTACAAATGGTTCCTCCTGGTGAGGCCAGAAAGGGAAGCTGGTTGGAGACACCAGCTTATTTCCTAGTCAAAGCTAGTTATGAACCTCTAGCGGAGAGCTGGACAGACAGGTGGTGGGGAGGGGGTTGGGGTATGGTGGAGGAGGTGAGACAAGAAAGGAGAGTATCAATGACACGGCATTTGACATGTGGAGTCTCCAGATAGAAATCTGGGCTCCAGCTCTGTGTCCCGCTCGTTTAGTGTGCCCTGCCTGCAAACCAAATTCAAATGTCATCAGAGTAGCAGTAGAGGCAGGACAAGAAGGCAATCTGGAGAGCTTCGCTGAGATCTCACATTCATGTGCCACAAAGTTCCCATTGACCCTTGCTTTGTGGTTTGTTTTGTCCATGAGGCCCAGATGTTACAGATGCTCCAACTCTCTCAATCGCACATGCTTGGTAACACACACCATTTAGAATGCTAACAATTTAGAAATTCTACGTTGTTCCAAGAGGGATAGCTACCACCAGTTCATTCCCTGCCCCTCTTATCTCCTTCCCCTTCATGCCCACGCTAATGAATCTGCCTCGTTTCTAGGCACTGCCAAACCAGGAGTTCCCTGGCCAAAAGTTGGAAGTGGGCTGTAGATGTTCCCAGAACCTTCCTGTCTTCCAGGGACATGCAGAATCAGCTTTAGTCATGAATGTGGTCAGAATCTCTGGACAAAAGAGAAAGCATTAGGAGACCTGCCTTTGACCTCTCAGTCAGCAGGGCTATCCCTCCCAGGCAAATGCCCTTCATGTTGATGTTCATTGTGACCACTTTCCCTGAGATGGCAGTGGTTTCTGGTTCCTATGGAAGATACTTTTCCTTCCCTTACCCCCTCCTCTGAACCTAACACTTCTTTCTGCTCTGCAGGCAGCTCTGCCCATTCTCTAAGACTGGCTTAGAAGGCATTGGGAATGTTCTGCAGAGAGAGATCTAGGTAAACAAAGCAAGTTAGAGACGCCTAAGGAAAATGGAAGACCTAAGGCAGAAAGCAAGGAAGCACAAAAGATAAATGTTAGGTCAGGCCCCTAAGCCACCTCCCAAGGTCTGTTACTTCATTACCCTGAATTTTACTTTATCAGAAGTACCTTGAAAAAAGTGAGTCATTGCCTTGGGCTTAGAAAATTAAGTGGAAAATCATAGTAATTTGGGCCTTATTAATTTGAGATTTATTGACTGTGAACAAAAGTTTATCTTTGCACAATCAATAAAAATGGCATTTGTTTAGTAAATTAAGAACATAAACAATATTTCTAATGGTGGCATATTTAATCTACCTAAAACAATACTTTTCAGGCACTTTAAGAATCTCCATTTACAAGTAGTGAGTGTGTGGGCTAATTATTATCAATTTGTATGTATTTGTTAAAGAAACATCTGCAAGACTTTTACTTGGTGACCTTTTGTAAAACATTAGTTTGAGGCACTACATATGTACTTGAAAATAATAAAGTTGCATTTCTCTATTAAAAAAGAAATTCCTTCCATAATTCAGATTTCTATACTTAAAACTTGCTTCCCTCCCAAATTGTGGCATTGAAATATGTGCTGAGGCAGAACTTGGTTTGTAGAGGAAACAACAAAGAGAGGCCAAAAAATCAGGATAGAAGGGAAATAATTTGGGAGCAGATGATGTCAGTGGAGAAAGCTGGAGGAGAAGAAGTTAGGTTGCAAAATGATCTAGAATAAAATATAGTAAGGTCTCCTTCCTCATGGTTGAACCCACCCTAAGGGGTTGTCCAGGATAGGGAAGGGCCTATGAGTCTATTTGGGCCACTTCTGCCTTTTCTGTTTCAGACAAAAATCAGGCCATTCTCAATCTGAGGGTATGGGATAAAGAGATGGTGGGCTGAGGGGCCCCAACTGTCAGCCCCAATTAACAGTCTATGATGTGTGCAGAACACTGTTCTGGGTACTGTCTTTGGGGGATGGAGGGAAAAGTAGATGCAATTCTTGAGACTTACCCGCTCCTCCGAACCTAACACTTCTTTCTGCTCTGCAGGCAGCTCTGTCCCTTCTCTAAGGCTGGCTTAGAAGGCATTGGGAATGCCCTGTAGAGAGAGCCCTAAATAAACAAAGCAAGTAAGAAACTTCAGAAGCCTTCATGGACAGAGTGTGATAGGCAGGAGGGAGGGACCTTTGTGTGCTGGAGAAGGAGGGATGGATGTGTGGTGTGCGTTCCTCCAATGGTGCATAGAAATGGAAGAGAGGAAGATACAAACACAACCCTATGCCATGATCTTGGAGTTGCAGTCAGAAGTCAGTTCTTAGCCCCTTTGTTACAACTCTAACAGCAGTGTGATGGTGATTACAGCAGTAGTTATGAGAGCATTAATGGCAGCTCACTTTGTGCCATAACTATGCCAAACTTTTATTTGTACAGTCTCATTTAATCCTATCTCAGGGCCTTTTGTCTTGATAGTCCCTCTGCCAGGAACATGTTTCCCACAGGCCTGGCTTCCTCACTTGGTGATATGACTGAAATAATCCTCAAAATCCTCATAATTGAATAAGACGGAGACTATTGTTATTTTTAATTTACAGATGACAAAACTAAGGTTCATAAAGATTAAATTATGGATTCAAAGTTTCAGGAGTGGTAAGCATCCAGATCAGGATTCAAATCTTGACCAGTCTGGCTCTAGGGTCAGCCATCTTAACCACAATGCCACCCTCATCTGGAGCTGCAGGGACAGAAAACCTGTGGGCATGGAGGGATCAGCCCTATGGTTCAGTGAACTGGGGAGGCTGCAAAGGGAGCGAGGAATTGTGGATAACAAACCTTTGAGAAGTGGGAGCTAGATAGACTCTGTGATTAGAACCAGAGAAAGGGAAAGGACATTATCTTAAAGATGCAGTAGGGAGTTAAAAAAAAGATACGAAAACATTCATCAATCTGCTAGAGGATCTTAGTAGAAAGCTGAGAGAATCTTACTACTAGATGTAATGTTAGTTCAGGCCAACTTCTGGCCCAGGCAGAAATACTTCTATGGCATTTCCCTTTTATTCACTGAATAGTAAATGTGATGATTCATCAGAGACAGATGAGAAGCTAAATATTCATAATGCTAAGAATACAGAAAAAAATAGGGAAATAATTAGATCAATACCAAAGGAAGATATTTAATAAAAAATGAGTCTTTCAAAAACATCCTTGGCTCTAGTGACTTCAGTGTAGAATTTTTTTCCAAATTCCTCAAAGAACATCCTTACAGTGTTTTAACCGTATTAGAATATAGACAATAATTTCATATTGCCCTCCCTATTTTATGAGACAAATGTGATTTTGATAGAATTTAATTAAAAAGTATGTGTACTAACTTGACTACCACCAAACAGTGGAATGCAAGAATAGTACATTATACAGAAAACTGACAACTAGCATTCACTACAAAAATAAGTCAGACAGAAAAAGCAGAGAACCCTATGATTTCACTGATATGTGGTATATAAACCAAAAACAAGATTAACAAATGAGAAACAAAAACTCATAGACACAGACAATAGTTTAGTGGTTACCAGAGAGTAAGGGGGGTGGGGGGAGGGAGATGAGGGTAAGGGAGATCAAATATATGGTGATGGAAGGAGAACTGACTCTGGGTGGTGAACACACAATGGGATTTATAGATGATGTAATACAGAATTATACACCTGAAATTATGTAATTTCATTAACAATTGTCACCCCAATAAATAAATTCTAAAAATTAAATAAATAAATAAATAAATAAATAAAAATAAAGAAACAAGAAAAAAAATGACTAAATAATCATCAGTAAAATTCAACATCTATTCCTAATTTAAATGTTAGAGGGAAATGCATATAGGAAAATGTAATCATGTTCAGAGAAGAGAGGAAGGGATAAGCTAAATCTAGAAAACTAATAACAATAACAACTATAACAAAAGAGATAACCACATTTGAAATCCTGAATAAGATGTTTGTATTGAAATGGTCTAAATAAAAAAAGCAAACTAGAAAACAAAAAACATATTTTTTTGGTAAATGACATGATTATATACCTAAAAAAAATCCAGGGAAGTCAACAAAAGCAAAGTAATGGCAGCAAGAACAACAACAAAATTCTAGAAGCAAAGAGTTCAGACTTACAGGGCACAAGATATCAATTTTTTATTTTCTTATCTCAGAATAATGTGATGAAGAATATCAATTTTTAAAAAATCTATATGTATCCCTAAATATTAGTGAGACAGAAAATACAGTATGAAGACCTTCTACTTACAACAGAACCAAAACAAATTACACTCTAGATTTAGCATATGTGACACATAGTATTTATTAAAGAAAATTTAAAAGCATAATATGAGTAAGAAAAACACGAATACATGGAGAGCTAAATTCAACTGGTGTTTGGGAAGACAGAGTAAAGATAAAGTAGTAAAGATAAAAATAAGTTATTATAAAGAGCCATTTCAATTTGTTTGGTGAGATGGAGGGCTGCTGTAGACCCAGACATCCTCTAAAAGGGCTAGAATACGGACACTTGCCCTAAGCTTCAGAGAAGGAATAGCAGCTCAAAAAGCACCAGGCATATATGAGGAGGGACTGAATTGTCTGGCTTCAGAGTGAGAGATGGAGGGACGACTCTCTCCTGGTGCCAGCAACAACATTGTTCCTTTGTTGAGCTTACCCCTGCCCTCGCTCACGCCCACCCTCCCCACCTACAAGCACAGGCAGACACTAAATCTGAGTCTTCATTAATCTGGCTAACACTGCTTTCACCCCATCCTGGTGATTCTCTGAGACCCACTCCCACCCAATTCACACCCCTTGCCTGAACCTCTTTCAGAGGCTATAGCCAGGCTGGGCCCACACTGTGGATATTCCTAAAATCTCTCAAAGCCCCAAACAAGGAGTGGCTGGCCTTGGCATGCCCTGTACGTCTTGCTAAGTGGCCCCAAGCTTGGCACTAGTGGCAGCTGACCTCAGTTCATAGCATAACCACTCCCTGGTACCTCCAAGCCCAGCACAGACAGCTACCAAACACAGATCACTTTGTAGCTCTTACCAGGTGGCCCTGGGCTGACACAGGCAGTCAGCCCCTGCACAACAGCTCCTCCACTGTAGTCACTGCCAGTCCTCCTGAGGGTCAATACCAACCACTGATGTACCAACAGTAATCAAGGCTCAACTACAACAGGAATGCACACATTACCCAAACAAGGGACACACCTGGAGCACCCAGCTCAGATGAACAGGGAGACTATGCCATTGGGCCCCACAGGACACCTATGACATAAGACCACTCTGCTAAGACTGGGAGACATAGCAAATCTACCTAATACATAGCAACAAACACGGGGAGGTAGCCAAAATGGAGAGACAAAGAAACATGTCCCAAATGAAAGAACAGGACAAAACTCTAGGAAAATAACTAAACAAAATGGTCAAGCAAGCTACCAGATGTAGAGTTCAAAACACTAGTTATAAGGATGCTCAAAGAACTTAAGGGAAGAATAGATTATTTCAGTGAGAACTTTGACAAAGAGATAGAAAACATAAAAAAGAACCAATCAGAAAGGAAGAATACAATAACTGAAATGAAGGATACGTTTGGTGAAGCAAAGCATCGAATCACCAATTTGGAAGACAAGGTGGTGGTAAACAATCAATAGGAACAGCAAAAAGAAAAAAGAATACCAAAAAAAAAAAAATGAGGATAGTTGAAGGGACCTCTGGGACAACATCAAGCATAACAACATTTGCATCAGAAGGAGAAGAGAGAGTGAGGAAATGAAAACCTATTTGAAGATATAATGATAGAAAACTTCCCTAACCTGGTGAAGGAAATAGACATACAAGTCCAGGAAACACAGAGAGTCCCAAACAAGATGAACTCAAACAGGCCCTCACCAAGACACATCATAATTAAAATGCCAAAACTTAAAGACAAAGAGAGAATCTTAAAAGCAGCAAGAGAAAAGCAGTTAGTTACCTATAAGGGATATACCATAAGACAGCTGATTTCTCAACAGAAACTTTGCAGCTCAGAAGGGATTGGCACGAAATATTCAAAGTGATGGAAAGTAAGGACCTATAACCAAGATTACTCTACCCAGCAAGGCTATCATTTAGAATCGAAGGAGACATAAAGAGTTTCCCAGAAAAGAAAAGCTGAAGGAGTTCATGACCACCAAACTAGTATTACAAGAAATGTTAAAGGTACTTCACTAATAACAACAAAAATTAAAAATATGAATAAGAAAATATCACAAAGAAAAACAATTCTCACTGGCAAAGGCAAACACATAATAAAAACAATGGAACAACCAACATTAAAACTGGAACAAAGGTTAAAAGGCAAAAGTAGGAAGATCATGTGTAATTACAACAGTAAATTAAGGGATACACACAAACACACACACAGAAAAGAAGTAAAAATAATGACAAAAACATAAATGTGGAGGGGTTGAGTGAAAATGGTAGGATTTTTAGTATGCGTTCGAATATAAGCAACCATCTTAAAATAGACTGCTATAAACATGACTTGGTATATATGAAACACATGGTAACCACAAACCAAAAATTTACAAGAGATTCACAAGAAATAAAGAGAAAGGAATCCAAACACAACACTACAGAAAGTCATCAACATACAAGAGAAGAGAGCAAGAGAATAAGGAAGGAACAGAGAATAAATACAAACAATAATCAGAAAACAATTAATAAAATGGCAATAACTACATACCTATCAATAATTGCTTTAAATGTAAATGGATTTAATGCTCCAATCAAAAGACAGATGAATAAACAAGAGGTGGTACACACATACTCGGCTGTTAAAAAAAGAATGAAATCTTACCATTTGCTACAGCATGGATGGAACTAGAAGGTATTAGGCTGAGCGAAATAAGTCAGACAGAGAAAGACAAATACCATATGATTTCACTTATATGTGGAATCTAAAATCAAAATAAATGAACAAACAAAACAAAAACAAACTCAAAGATATAAAGACTGATGGTTACCAGATGGGTGGGGGATGTAGGGCTGGGTGAAAAGGTGAAAGGATTAAGAAGTACAAATTGGTAGTTACAAAATCGTCATGGAGATGTAAAGCACAGGGAATAAGTACAGTATTAGAGAATAGTCAATAATATTATAATAACTATGTATGGTGTCAGGTAAGTGCAAGACTTATTGGGGGGAATCACTTTGTAATTTATATAAATGTCTAACCACTATGTTGTACACCTGAAAATAATATAATATTGAATGTCAACTGTAATTGAAAAAAAATTTAAAGAGTTAGTCCAATATTAATTAAAATCCTCACTATATTTTTTATAAGACATGCCATATTGGTTATGACATTCAGCTGCAAGAGTGATTGGACAATAATATCGGAGTTTTTAATAAGTAATTATGAAGCAAATGGGTAGATATTCACCCTAACAGATTTTAAAACATAGCAGACCCAAGTGACAATTATCAAAACCTTATAACATTAAGATAAAACCTGAAAATTCATCATTCATTCAACATATATTTAGGAACGATTTGTAGACCAACCACTCTGTGCCAGGCAGTATTCTAGGGACTAGGTATACAGCCATAAGTAAGCCAGAAAAGGTCCCCAGGGTCATAGAGAAATAGACAATTAACAAGTCAACAGATAAATGGGCAGGATAATTTCAGAGGGTGTAAAATACAGTGAAGACCACAAGTGAAGTGATGGATTGAGGGCTGTGTATGAGAGGGGTTCTTTTGGATTTGTCAATCAGAGAAAGCCTCTCTGAAGAGGTAGATTTTTGAGCCAAGATCTATGGGAATTCCAAAAATAATTTCAATAGAGTATGTGTGAATAAAATTGCTTGGCAGACCTCATATGTGCAAGGCTCGTCTGAATGCTATTGTTACATAGATGATACATAGATGACTTTCGCAATTTTAACTTTAATTCTAACCTTGCTCTTAAGGATTTTATGGTCTACATTAAAACAACAACAGAGAGAAAATATTTGTAATGTGTATGACAAGGGGTTCCTACAAATCAATAAGCAAAAGAAAACAATGAAAAACTGGACAAGTGATAAGAACAATAATTCACAAAAAGAAAAATGGACACTAAAAAGCCAATAAGTAGAAAAAATGCTTACCTAGACAATAAAGAAATGCAAATTAAAACTATACCATACCAGGGCTGGCCCGGTGGCTCAGGCGGTTGGAGCTCCATGCTCCTAACTCCGAAGGCTGCCGGTTCGATTCCCACATGGGCCAGTGGGCTCTCAACCACAAGGTTGCCAGTTCAACTCCTCGAGTCCCGCAAGGGATGGTGGGCAGCGCCCCCTGCAACTAAAATTGAACACGGCACCTTGAGCTGAGCTGCCGCTGAGCTCCCGGATGGCTCAGTTGGTTGGAGCACATCCTCTCAACCACAAGGTTGCTGGTACGACTCCTGCAAGGGATGGTGGGCTGTGCTCCCTGCAACTAGCAATGGCAACTGGACCTGGAGCTGAGCTGCGCCCTCCACAACCAAGACTGAAAGGACAACAACTTGACTTGGAAAAAAGTCCTGGGAGTACACACTGTTCCCCAATAAAGTCCTGTTCCCCTTCCCCAATAAAATCTTTAAAAAAAAAAAAAAAACACTATACCATACCAAATTTCACCACTTATAATGGTAAAAATGTAAAAGGTCAATATCATCCAATGTAATCAAAGGTGTGGGGAGTGGACATCCTTGTATCTTATCGCTGGGATATAGTAGATGGGAAGAGCCCTTTTGAAAAGAAATTTGGTAGAATCTTTCAAGATTTTAAATGATAGCATCCTATGATTCAACAACAGGAATTGATTCTACAGAAATTGAATCTCAAGGGCCTAAAGGTAGCTCTAGGTAAGGATGGCACTGCAGTAATGTTTTTAATGGTCAAAAAATTAGTGGAAAATATTCTGTAAATCCATCAGTTGTGGGAATGATTGAATAAATTATGGTCAATACAGAATATGGAATGCCTAACAGCAACTTAAAAGACAGCTTCACAGACATGACAGACTGATAAATGAATGGAGAGTTGAATGATTCTATAAAAATTTAGAATATGTCTCTGGGTATCTATTTGTATAAACATAAAAAAAAGACTGGAAGTCATGTCAGTTACTATGTTTGGAGAATCTATGTTTGGAAGGAGGAAAAGTGAAACTTTCATTTTTTATTTTGTACATTTTTAGTAGAGAAGAAAAAATCCAATCTATTAAAGAAACAGACTATCATTTTTCCCAGTTGGAAAGGCAACATTTCTATTTCTGAATACTGACAGAAGATTGCACCGGCACCAAGATGGATGTTGTCTGATACAGTCATATTTTTAAACTGCATGCCAAACCAAAGCACAATTAAATAAATATGTAACAATAGAAAGGGAAAATGTTTATGACATGCATAACTGAAAATAAATGTATAAATGATAGAAATATATAGCTGCTTTAGATCTTTTTTGGAAGGAGGGAGAGTATAACTTACACGTAAAAAAGACATGAAATTAATACCGTCGAGGCACTCACTTAGATGCTAAAGAAGTGAATGGAAGAGATAAATATAGCATATTAAGATGAGAAAAATACAGGGTTATCACCTCCAAAAGCATATTTTACTCTCACTGAAAAGAGCTGCACATTAAGCCACAAATAAAACTAATAATATTTAATTCAAGCTATTGACTGAGCACATACTATATACGAGGTCTGACAATTAAGTTTGCGAATGAATCCTAGAAACAGGGCTACATACCTCGTTGCTGAATATCACTATGATCACCTTCGAAGTACTCCCCTTGGGAAGCTATGCACCGATGCCAGCGCCTAGTCCACCCTTGAAAGCAATTTTGGAACTTTTTTTCTGGAATGGCCATCAGAGCTGTCATATGACTCTTGGTGTCCTGAATGTCATCAAAATGTCTTCCTTTCAATATTTCCAGCATCTGAGATGTCATCAACTTAGCTAACACTGTTCCCTCACCCTGAAGATTCTCTGAGACCTGCCCACTCCACCCCAACTTGCAGGCCCACCCAAGCTGCATCCAGTGGCTTTTCCACACAAATGGCCTGCCTTGACTCATACTGCAGATTTTCCTTAAATCGTTCAAAGGTTCACAAACCCCAAACAAGCAGCATCTGGCCTCGGCAAAGAATTAAGTGAAATGGAGATAAGCAATCTATCAGACACAGAGTTCCAAACACTGGTTATAAGAATGTTCAATGATCTCAGGGAAAACTTCAACAGAGAGATAGGAAGCATAAAAATGAAGATGAAAACCATGAAAAAGAACAAGTCAGAAATAAAGGACACAATAATGGAAATGAGGATTATATTACCAGGAATCAACAGTAGATTAGATGAAGCAGAGGATCCAACCAGTGATATAGAAGGTAAGGTAGCAGAAAACACCCAATAAGAACAGCAAAAAGAAAAAAAGAATCCAAAAAATTGAGGAGAGTTTAAGGGGCCTCTGGGACAATATCAAGTGTACCAACATTCACTTTATAGGGGAACCAGAAGGACAAGAGAACATGAAAGGAATTGAAAACCTTTTTGAAGAAATAATGATAGAAAATTTCCCAAATCTGATGAAGGAATACAAGTCCAGGAAGCACAGAGGGTCCCAAACAAGATAAACCCAAAGAGGCCAACACCAAGACACATCATAATTGAAATGCCAAAGGTTAAAGACAAAGAGAGAATCTTAAAAGCAGCAAGAGAAAAGCAGTTAGTTACCTATAAGGGAGCCCCCATAAGACTGGCAGCTGATTTCTCAACAGAAACTTTGCAGGCAAAAAGGGAGTAGCAGGAAATATTTCAAGTGATGAAAAGCAACAACATACAACCAAGATTACTCTACCCAGCAAAGCTATCATTTAGAATTGAAGGACAGATAAGGAGCTTCCCAGACAAGAAAAAGCTGAGAGTTCATCACCACCAAACCAGCTTTACAAGAAATCTTAGAGGGATTTCTTTAAGATGGGAGGGGGGTTAAGGATGGCGAAAGGGGAAGGGATTAAGAAGTACAAATTGGTCGTTACGCAATAGTCATGGGGATGTAGGGTATAGCATAAGGAATACAGTCAATCATATTGTAATAACTAGATATGGTGCCAGATAGGTACTAGATCTATCAGGATGGTACATGGGAATGTGGTTGGGGGCAGGGTGAAAAAGGTGAAGGTATGAAGAAATACAAACTGGCAGTTAATACAGTATGGGGAATATAATCAATGATGTTGTAATGATCATGTAAAGTGCCAGCTGGTCTCTGGACTTATCAGGGGGATCACTTCATAAACTGTGTCCAATGCGCTATACACCTGAAGCTGAAGTTGAATAATATTGAACGTCAGTGGCTCAGGTGGTTGGAGCGCTGGGCTCCTAACGCTGGGCTCCTAACGCTGAGGTTGCCGGTTCCATTCCAACATGGGCCTGTGAGTTGCGCCCTCTACAGCTAAGATTGTGAACAACAGCTCTCCCTGGAGCTGGGCTGCGGTGAGCAGCCGGAGGTCAGCATGAGCTGCAGTGGCCTGTCCCAGACTGCTGTTTGCTGCTGTGGGCTGCTGTGTGCTGCCAGGTGTGGCTGGCAGCCAGCATGAGTGGCCGGCAACCATCATGAGCAGCCAGCAGCCAACAAGAGCTGCTGTGAGCGGCTGACCACTGAGTGGCGACCGATTGCCTCAGCTGGGGATGGGGTGGGGGGGGGGTGCAAGGCTCATAATACCAGCATGAGCCAGGGAGCTGTGTCCTACACCTGAGAAACAATGGCTTAAACTGGAGTGGGGTGGAGAGGCGGAAGAAGGGAAAAAAACATTGAATGTCAACTATAACTAAATATATAGGTATATATAGTCACGGGATGTGTAATACAACATAGGGAAGATGGTCAATGGTATTGTAACAGCTATATAAGATGTCAGAGAGGTAGTAGCTTGAGGGGTGGGTTACTTTATGAGGGGTTTAAATGTCTAACTATTATGATGCTTTGTACACCTGAAACTAAAAAAAAAATGATTTTCCTGTTTCTTTATCGATGTTTACTTGGTCTACCATGCTTCTCACAGTCAGCCAACAATTCTGACATAAAATTCGACGAAGTTTTGCAATGTTTTCGCCAGTTCTGCTCGTTACTGGCCACCCTGACCTCTCTTCATCAGTGACGCATTCTCTCCCCTCAGAAAAACGTTTAATCCGTTTGTACACTGCTATTTTCTTCATGGTATTATCCCCATAAACTTGGACTAACATGTCCCTGATTTCACTTCCACGCTTGCCAAGTTTAACAAGAAATTTAATGTTTGTTTATTGCTCTAATTCAAGCTCAGACATTCTCACGATGACACGCAACAATAATGAACACCACTGAGCGAGACACCGTCACGCATCAACATGAACACAGCTTTGAGACACTGATATACCAAGATTATGAAACCTTACCGAGCTGTTTGTACAGTGCTGGCAACGTAAGCTCACGGTGGCAAATTCGAGGACTTGATTGCCATATCTCGTATGTCAGACATTGTACTTTACATAGAGCACCTCGCTTTAATCCTTGCTCTTGACATCTTGAAGAGTAGATGGTGTCCCCCTCTACAGATGAGGAAAGAGGCACAGAGTGGTTAAGTAACTTGCCCAAAGCCAAACAGCTGGTAAGCAGAGGAGCCAGGATTCAGAATCAGGATTGATTCATAAGTCCAAGATCTGATGTGTTCTGCTATCTGACCTCCTAAAACTAAAGTTCAAAATCAATGTTGGTAAAGTGTGCGTCAGTAAAAACATGCTCACACACAGAGTACCTGCTTTATTTATTTATTTATTTATTTATTTATTTATTTATTTATGTATTCATTCATTCATTCATTCATTCATTCATTTATTTATTTTTGTAAGTCAGCTATCTAAGGTACCTCTAAATACCAAGCTGGGACTTTGTTCTAGTTTCGTCCTCAGACTGAAATTCTCTTTGTGGTAGAACTGGCTCAAATCATCCTCACACCCAGAGACTGAGACTTCCAGATTTTTGGTTAGAACTTTCATGAGGCCTTTGTGATGACAGACCTGGACATTGCCCAGTGAAGCACAGGTCTTGGGGCTGACGGCTTCCAGCATACCCTGAAGCCAAGCTGGCCCCTTCACTCCCACTTGCTCAGCACCCTGTGGCATCTTTATCACTTAGGCACATAGGTGTCCTCCATCTCTTGTTCCCCCAGGCCCTCACCTTCATTTCCTCAACTCCATCTTCTCACCCTTTGGCCTTCTGGTAACTCTCTCCAGCCCCAGGCTCTTCTCACCCGGCCCTCCCTGTTCCTGACACTTCCTCTTCACACCTCTTCCTGCTTCACCCTTTTCTCCCCTCACTCTCTTTCTCTCACTTCTCCTCCCTCTGGCCTCTGCACTCCTCTCTCAGTTGTCTCTCTCAGTCCTTTCTTCCCTCACTCACCTTTCCCTTCAAATCTTCACTGTCTGACTCCTCCATTTCTTCCATTTTCTCTCTGCCACCTCTTTTTCTCCCCACCGCTTTATTCTTCTTCTTGCCCCATCCCCTCCTCTCTTCACTCCCTTGGCCACTTGCTCTCCCCCTCCTTCCTTTTTGCTCCTTTATTTCCCCTCACTCTGCTTTCTTCCCACTGGTTGAGCTAGGTCAGCTATATCCAGGGACAGTTATGGGACTTGGAGACAAAAAGGGAATGGTGACTCCACATGAGTGGAATCCAACCCCAAGCTCTAGAAGGGGACCAAAAAGAGGTAAAAGAAAGATAAAGAAGGAAAAAAAGAAGATAGATATGGAGGACTTTAAGAAGGAAGTGGTCATGGTGAGAACACCAAAATGGATGCTGACATATTGCCCTCTGAAAACACTCCTTAACCCTCAGCCTTTTAACATCTTACCCACAGGCCAGAGCCATCCCTCTTTCCCCAAGTGTTTCTTCCCCTCCCCTAGAAATGATCAGGGATCAGCACCTCTCCTTCAACGACTTGGCTGTCCCCTCAGAACGGTCATAAATTAACTTTGGAACAGCTGAGCACCAAGTATACTGTGGACCTGGCAAAGGTGAATGAAGGAACTCCCTGAGGGAGGCAGAGAGAGGGTCCCCGTCCTAACTTGGAGGCTACCAAGACAAAGGCCCCTAACCAATGTTCTTACCCTTAACCTCTGCCCAGTCAAGTTTCACAGGCGACACACTTAGAAAAAGATGATGATGGGAACTATCCCAAAGAAAGCTCAGAATTAGATAAGAGAATAAGAATAGTTTAGGGCAGCGCTTCTCACACCTTTGTCCCTAGGACTCTTTTACAATAATTAACTATCAAGGATTCCAAAGAGTTTTGCTTATGTGGGTTACATCACCTATAATTACAATATTAGAATTTAAAATTGAGAAATTAAGAAACATTTCCTAATTCATCTTAAAAGAAGAGTAAGCCCATCATAAAGTAGTATAAATAATATTTTTATGACAAATAATTTGTTTTTCAAAATAAAAACTTTAATGGCATTTAACATTTTTGCAAACCTCTTTAATGTCTAGCTTTTTAGTAGAAGACAGCTGGATTCTCATATATTTTCAGTATTAAATCTATTGCGATATAGTGTGTCATGTAGCCTTTGGAAAATTCCACTGTACAATCAAGAGAATAAGAGTGAAAAAGGCAAACAATAATTTAGTATTATTATGAAAATTGTATGAACTTGTGGACTCCCTGAAAGAGTCTTGGGACCCCATGGCTTGCCAGACCACATTGAGGACCATTGGGTTAAGAGTAAAATCATATATTACTACTATTAATATTACTACCCTGTTTCCCTGAAAATAAGACCCAGCCAGACCATCAGCTCTAATGCATCTTTTGGAGCAAAAATTAATATAAGACCTGGTCTTATTTTACTATAATATAAGACCCGGTCTTATCTAACATAATATAATATAAGACCTGGTCTGATATTAATTTTTGCTCCAAAGGATGCATTAGAGCTGATGGTCTGGCTAGGTCTTATTTTCAGGGAAACACGGTACTACTGTAACCACTAATACAATGACCACAAATAAAAGCCTTAAATACAAGCCCTCAAAATGTAAGCTCGTCTTAGCTCTAGAATTCCTTTTTTTTAATTCTTTTTTTTTAATCTTTATTGGGGAATATTGGGAAACAATGTGTGTTTCCAGGAACCAACAGCTCCAAGTCAAGTCGTTGTTTTCAATCTAGTTGTGGAGGGTGCAGCTCACTGGCCCATGTGGGAATCGAACCAGCGACCGTGGTGTTATGAGCCCTGCGCTGTAACCAACTGAGCCAACCGGCCACCGGTAGAATTTCTTCATTGAAGGGGTATCACCTGGTAACCAGGGAAGAGCATAGGAGGTTTTTCTTATTTTTATTAAAATTGTGTGTTTTTCAGAGGAAGGTTGGGGAGTGGCTGTTGGGGATTAAGGAGAGCTTCTTTTAAAGTCCTCTAGTAGGTTCTATTATTTTCATTCAAAGAAAAAAAGCAGAGATCAAAAAAAAATGGTGGCGTGAGGTGAGCCTCTGTAACGCTCCCCTGGAATTTACAACGAATCGGACAACAATAACTCCACAAAGGACTCCTTGCACAGCAGACAGGCAAGACAAAGAGGCCCACTACTGAATTCACCTCCAGGTAGGTGAATCGCCCGAGCTGGGGAGGAGGGAGAGGAGAAGTGCGGAGACGGAGCCACGCGGGCGCAGGACACAGACCTAGCTCAGTGCTCGGAGCCTGCTCCTCCCGGATCTTCCGCAGCTGCGGGAGAGGGAAGGACTCGGACTGCTAGGGCTCCGCTTACGGCCCACAGGGCTGAGGGGGCAGCATACAAAACCGCTGAACCCAACGCTCGCTCACGGCAGACCTCAGAGCAAAGACTGAGGGAAGAGGGCTGAAATCCGTGGTTTAAGCCCTCACTGCCGAGCGGAGAACAGAAGCCTTAGGCACGGAGACTAGCCGCCCCCTCCCTACCCTCCCAGAGCTCGCCCCGCCCCCACCTGCCCGGTGCTAGAAGCGATAAAGTAGCAGTGTCGGATCAAAGGACAGAATATTTGCTGCTCTGAGAACTGTGGACCGCAGACACAGATTCGCAGCTCAACTAGTTCCGGCAAAGGGGAGGGAGCTGTGGAAGCAGGACTGGCTGTGGTGGTGGTCGCCGCCATTGCTCTGGGCCACCTCTCACAACTAACCCCGCCCCTAGCCCCACCTATCTGGGCGGATCCCTGCAGGAGTAAACAGAACTGCTGAAACAAACGGGCTCTGAATCTGGTGCAGAAAGAGCTTTGGAACTCCAAAAGCTCTTCGCATACCTATCAACCTGTTGCAGAAGACACTCCTGTAGATGTCTAGGAAGAGAAATAGTAAATCAGTGATTGCCATGAATAACCAAGGCAACAAGATAGCTCAGAAAGAAAGTGAAAAGTCTCCAGAAAAGGAACTTAGAGATATGGACCTTTGTGATTTAAATGACAGAGAATTCAAGATCGCAATTCTGAAAAAACTGAACGAGATGCAAGAAAACACAGAAAGGCAGTTTAATGAACTCAGAAACACAATCAAAGAACATCATGAGCATTTTACAAAAGAGATTGAAATCTTGAAAAAGAACCAAATAGAATTTCTGGAGATTAAGAACTCAATAGAAGAAATTAACAATAAAATATCCAGCTTAGGTAGTAGAGTTGACCAGATGGAGGAAAGAATCAGTGACATCGAAGATAGGAACCTGGAATTTACACAGAGGGAAGAAGAAAGAGACTTGAGACTTAAAAGAAATGAAAGAACTCTACAAGAACTTTCTGACTCCATCAGAAAGAGCAATATAAGAATAATGGGCATACCAGAAGGAGAAGAAAGAGGGAAGGGAACAGAGAATATATTCAAACAAATCGTCGATGAGAACTTCCCAAACTTGTGGACAGAACTGGATCCTCGAATCCAAGAAGCAAATAGAACACCTAATTACCTCAATCCCAACAGGCCTTCACCAAGGCACATTGTATTGAAGCTGTCTAAAATCAATGACAAAGAAAGAATCCTCAAGGCAGCCAGGGAAAAGAAGACGGTAACTTACAAAGGAAAGCCCATTAGATTATCATCAGATTTTTCAGCAGAAACTCTACAAGCTAGGAGGGAATGGAACCAAATATTCAAACTATTGAAAGAGAGAAATCATGAGCCAAGAATAATATATCCAGCAAAGATCTCTTTTAGATATGAAGGAGGAATAAAGACCTTTCCAGACATCCAGAAGCTGAGGGAATTTTCTAATACACAACCTGCACTACAAGAAATACTAAAGGAGGCTATTAGACCACCATCAACAGGGACAACTTGTGGCAACCGAAACATAAAAAGGGGGAGCGTAAAGGCCTGAACTGGAATATGGGAATAGAGAAAGTAAGCGTACTGAAGAAACTGGAATACTCTAAATATCAAACTTTCTTTTACATAAACTCAAGGGTAACCACACAAAAAACATCCAAATCTGAAATATATACTGTAATAAAAGAAGAAACAGAGGGAAACATCATAGAATACCACCACACAGAAATAACAGACAACAACAAAAAGGCAAAGAAACAATGGAGACACAGCCTTACCAGAAAACTAAAGACAGAATGACAGGAAATCCTCACATATCAATAATCACCCTAAATGTAAATGGACTGAACTCACCAATAAAGAGACAGAGTAGCAGATTGGATCAAAAAACTAAACCCAACCATATGCTGCCTACAAGAGACACATCTCAGCTACAAGGACAAGCATAGACTCAAAGTGAAAGGGTGGAAATTGACACTCCAAGCAAATGGTACCCAGAGAAAATCAGGTGTAGCCATAATGATTTCCGATGAAACAGACTTCAGGGTGAAAAAGATAACAAGAGACAAAGATGGACATTTCATAATGGTAAAGGGGACTATACAACAAGAAGACATAACAGTCATCAATATTTATGCCCCCAATCAGGGAGCACCGAAATATACCAAGCAACTACTAACAGAACTAAAGGGAGAAATTGACCAAAACACAATTATACTAGGGGACTTAAATACATCATTGACAGCTATGGATAGATCATCCAAACAGAAGATAAATAACGAAATCGCAGCCCTAAATGACACATTAGATGAATTGGACATAATTGACATATATAGAGCACTTCATCCTAAAACATCAGACTATACATTCTTTTCTAGTGTACATGGAACATTCTCAAGGATAGACCATATATTGGGACACAAAATCAGCCTCAGCAAATTTAAGAAGATTGAAATCATACCAAGCATATTCTCTGATCACAAAGCTTTGAAATTGGATATCAACTGCAAAAAGAAAGCAGGAAAAAACACAAATATATGGAGATTAAACAACATACTTTTAAAGAACGACTGGGTCAAAGAAGAAATTAGAGGAGAGCTCAAAAGATACATAGAAACAAATGACAATGAAAATACATCCTACCAAAATTTTTGGGATGCCGCGAAAGCAGTTTTAAGAGGGAAATTTATATCATTACAGGCCTATCTCAAGAAACAAGAAAAATCCCAAATAAATAACCTCATGTTACACCTTAAAAAACTAGAAAAAGAAGAACAAGCGAAACCCAAGGTCAGCAGAAGAAAGGAAATAACAAAAATCAGAGCAGAACTAAATGAAATAGAGAACAAAAAGACAATAGAAAAAATTAATGTGACAAAAAGCTGGTTCTTTGAAAAGATTAACAAAATCGACAAACCCTTGGCTAGACTCACTAAGATAAAAAGAGAGAAGACACTAATTAACAAAATCAGAAATGAAAAAGGGGAAGTTATCACGGACACCACAGAAATACAAAGGATTATCCAAGAATACTATGAAGGACTATATGCCACCAAATTTAATAACTTAGAAGAAATGGACAAGTTCTTAGAAACATATAGCCTTCCAAGGCTGAATCATGAAGAACTGGAAAATCTTAACAGGCCGATCACCAGTAACGAAATTGAATCAGTCATCAAAAACCTTCCCAAAATCAAAAGTCCTGGACCAGATGGCTTCACCAGTGAATTCTACCAAACCTTCAAAGAGGATCTAATACCAATCCTGCTCAAACTCTTCCAAAAAATTGAAGAAGAGTCAGTACTCCCTAACTCATTTTATGAGGCCAACATTACCCTGATACCAAAACCTGGTAAGGATAACACAAAAAAAGAAAACTACAGTCCTATATCTCTGATGAATACAGATGCTAAAATCCTAAACAAAATTCTAGCAAATCGAATACAACAATGCATTAAAAAGATTATTCATCACGACCAAGTGGGGTTGATCCCCGGGGCACAAGGATGGTTCAACATTCGCAAATCCATCAATGTGATACATCACATAAACAAAATAAAGGACAAAAATCATATGATTCTATCAATTGATGCAGAAAAAGCATTTGATAAGATACAACATCCATTTATGATTAAAACACTTACTAAAATTGGTATAGAAGGAAAATACCTCAACATAATAAAGGCCATATACGACAAGCCCTCAGCTAATCTCAGAATTAATGGTGAAAAGCTGAAGCCCTTTGCTCTACGTTCAGGAACACGACAAGGTTGTCCCCTATCACCTCTGCTTTTCAACATAGTGTTGGAAGTCCTCGCCAGAGCTATCAGGCAAGAGAAAGAAATAAAAGGCATCCAAATTGGGAATGAAGAAGTTAAATTGTCACTCTTTGCAGATGACATGATGCTATATATAGAAAACCCTAAAGACTCCACCAAAAAGCTATTAGAAAAAATCAATGAATACAGTAAAGTTGCTGGCTACAAAATCAACGTACAAAAGTCCATTGCTTTCTTATATACCAACAATGAAATCTCAGAAAAAGAGATAGAAAAAACAATTCATTTTGCAATTGCAGCAAAAAGAATAAAATACCTAGGAATAAACTTAACCAAGGATGTGAAGGATTTATATGCTGAAAACTATAAGACATTTTTGAAAGAAATTGAAGAAGACACAAAGAAATGGAAAGACATTCCGTGCTCATGGATTGGAACAATCAACATAGTTAAAATGGCCATATTACCCAAAGCCATATACAGATTTAATGCAATCCCCATTAAAATCCCAATGGCATTTTTTAAAGAAATAGAACAAAAAATCATCAGATTTGTTTGGAACCACAAAAGACCCCGAATAGCCAAAGCAATATTAAAAAAAAAGAACAATACTGGAGGTATCACACTCCCTGATTTTTCCTTGTACTACAGGGCTACAATAATCAAAACAGCTTGGTATTGGCGGAAAATCAGACACATAGACCAATGGAATAGAATTGAGAACCCAGAAATAAAACCACATAAATATGGACAGATAATTTTTGACAAAGAAGCTAAAAACATACAATGGAGAAAAGACAGCCTCTTCAATAAATGGTGCTGGCAGAATTGGATAGCTACGTGCAAAAGAATGAAACTGGACTGCTATCTGTCACCATGTACCAAAATTAATTCAAAATGGATCAAAGACTTAAGCATAAGACCTGACACAATAAACTGCATTGAAGAAAACATAGGTACTAAACTTATGGACCTTGGGTTCAAAGAGCATTTTATGAATTTGACTCCAAAGGCAATGGAAGTAAAAACTAAAATAAACAAATGGAATTATATGAAACTGAAAAGCTTCTGCACAGCAAAAGAAACTATTGACAAAATAATGAGGCAACCAACTGAATGGGAGAAGATTTTCGCAAACAGTTCCTCTGATAAGGGGCTAATATCCAAAATATACAAGGAACTCATGAAACTCAACAACAAAAAAACAAACAACCCAATTGAAAAATGGACAGAGGACCTGAAGAGACATTTCTCCAAAGAGCATATACAAATGGCAAATAGACATATGAAAAAATGCTCAACATCGCTAATCATCAGAGAAATGCAAATGAAAACCACAATGAGATATCACCTCACCCCAGTCAGAATGGCTTTCATCAACAAAACAAATAGTAACAAGTGTTGGAGAGGCTGTGGAGAAAAAGGAACTCTCATACACTGTTGGTGGGAATGCAGACTGGTGCAGCCGCTATGGAAGGCATTGTGGAGGTTCTTCAAGAAATTACGAATAGAATTACCATATGACCCAGCAATCGCTCTCCTGGGTATCTACCCCAAAAATATAAAAGCATTTCTCTATACAGACACGTGTACTCCAATGTTCATTGCAGCTTTGTTTACGGTGGCCAAGACATGGAAACAACCAAAATGTCCTTCAATAGACGAATGGATAAAGAAGTTGTGGTACATATACACAATGGAATACTATTCGGCGTTAAGGAAAGATGATATAGGAGCATTTGTGACAACATGGATGGATCTCGAGAGAATAATGCTAAGTGAAATAAGTCAGACAGAAAAAGCAGAGAACCCTATGATTTCACTGATATGTGGTATATAAACCAAAAAGAACAAGACAAACAAATGAGAAACAAAAACTCATAGACACAGACAATAATTTAGTGGTTACCAGAGGGTAAGGGGGTGGGGGGTGGGTGATGAGGGTAAAGGGGATCAAATATATGGTGATGGAAGGAGAACTGACTCTGGGTGGTGAACACGCAATGGGATTTATAGACGATGTAATACAGAATTGTACACCTGAAATCTATGTAAATTTACTAACAATTGTCACCCCAATAAAATTAATTAAAAAAAAAAAAAGAAAAGAAAAAAAGAAAAAAAGCACACAAACCTAAAGTGAAAATCTATGTTTTCATGTATTTAGCTGGGTTTCCTCCACCCCTTTTCTTTTTCCTTTTTTTTTAAATTTATTAGTTTCAGGTGTACACGACAAGGTAATACTTAGACATTCATCATTTATATCCCTCACACTGTGAACCCCCCTCCCCGCATCCACTATCCCTCCGACCTTGCACCGAGCCATCACATTATATATATAAAACTATAGTTGGCATTCATTATTGTTTAGCTTCTGGTGTACAGTGCCATGATCAGGCATCTACAGTATCCCTGAGGTGGTCTCCCAAATGGGACACATGTCCATCGAATACCCAACAAAATCTTTACAACATTATTGATTACGATCCCCAAGTTAATTTTCAAAAACCCCGAGGCCATCTTGTGGTTACCAACTGTTTCCTAATCCCTTCACCTTTCCCCTTATCCCCACCCACCCCCGCCCATCTAACAACTCTCAGTTTTTCCTTTTTGTCCCCAAAACTGTTTCTGATTAGGTCATTCACTTATTCTTTTCTTTAGATTCTGCATATAAGTGAGATCATATGGTACTTGTCTTTCTTTTTCTGACTTATTTCACTTAACATAATGTTCTCTAGATCCATCCATGTTGTTGCAAATGATGAGATTTCTTTCTTCTTTATGGCTGCGTAATACTCCATTGTATAAATGTACCACAGCTTCTTAATCCAGTCATCTACCAATGGGCATTTCGGTTGTTTCCATATCTTGTAAAGTGCTGCAATAAACATAGGAGTGCATACAGATTTTTGAATTGGAGTTTTGGATTTCTCCGGGTAGATGCCTAGGAGTGGAATTACTGGATTACTGGATTACTGGAATTACTGGGAAGTTCCATTTTCAGATTCCTGAGATACCTCCATACTGTTTTCCATAGTGGCTGCACTAATCTGCAATCCCACCAACAGTGTACTAGCGTTCCCTTTTCTCCACATCTGTGACAGCGCTTGTTGTTTGTTGATTTATTGAAGATAACCATTTTGACTGGGGTGAGGTGTTATCTCATGGTGGTTTTTATTTGCATTTCTCTGATGGTTAGTGAGGTTGAGCATTTCTTCATATGTCTGCTTGCCTTCTGTATGTCCTTTTTAGAAAAATGTCTCCTAAAGTCCTCTGCCCATGTTTTAATTGGGTTGTTTGCTATTTTTGGAGTTGAGTTGTGTAAATTTTTTATAGATTTGTGATATTAATCCCTTATTGGATATATCATTGGCAAATATCCTTTCCCATTCAGTAGGATCCCTTTTTGTTTTATTGATGGTTTCTTTTGCTGTGAAGAAACTTTTTAGTTTGATGTAATCCCACATGTTTATTTTTTCTCTTACTTCCCTCACGCGAGGCGATATATCAGTGAAAATCTTACTCCGGGTAATGTCCATGAAGTTTTTTCCTATATTTTCTTCTAGATATTTTATGGTTTCAGATCTTATATTTAAGTCTTTAAGCCATTTTGAATTTATTTTTGTATATGGTTTAAGGAGGTGGTCCAGCTTCATTTTCTTGCATGTGTCTGTCCAGGTTTCCCAGCACCACTTATTGAACAGACTGTCTTTACCCCATCATACATTCTTGCTTCCATTGTCATAGATTAGATGGGCATATAGACATGCATTTATTTCTGGACTCTCTATTCTGTTCCATTGATCTATGTGTCTATTTTTATGCCAGTACCATGCTGTTTTGATTATTGTAGCCTTGTAGTATAGTTTGAAGTCAGGTATCGTTATATCTCCTACTTTGTTCTTATTTCTCAAGATTGCTGAGGCTATCCGGGGTCTTTTATGGTCCCATATAAATTTTAGGATTATATGTTCTATTTCTGTGAAAAACGTCGTTTGTAGTTTGATAGGAATCGCGTTGAATATGTATATTGCCTTAGGCAGTATGGACATTTTAACTATATTAATTCTTCCTATCCATGAACATGGAATGTGTTTCCATCTATTTATGTCTTCTTTCATTTTTTACTTCAGTGTCTTATAATTTTCTGAGTACAGATCTTTTACATCTTTGGTTAGATTTATTCCCAGATATTTTGTAGTCTTTGGAGCAATTGTAAATGGAATTGTTTTTTTAATTTCTCCTTCTGATATTTTATCATTGGTATATACAAATGCAACTGATTTCTGAATATTAATTTTGTATCCTGCTACTTTACTAAATTCATCTATCAGTTCTAATAGTTTCTTGGTGGAGTCTTTAGGGTTTTCTCTATATACTATCATATCATCTGCATATAATGACAATTTTACTTCCTCCTTACCAATTTGGATGCCTTTTATTTCTTTTTCTTGTCTGATTGCCGTGGCTAGAACTTCCAGCACTATGTTGAATAGAAGTGGAGAAAGTGGGAAAACTTGTCTTGTTCCTGATCTTAGGGGGAATGGTTTTAGCTTTTCCCCATTGAATATGATGTTAGCTGCCTCCACCCCTTTTCTAAGCTAGAGAGTCCAAGTGTAAATAGTCCGTATGTTATCAACATTCTGTATTGTATCCCATAATTACATTAGCCTTGCACATTATTTCTATATTATAAATTGTCCCCACTAGAGTTGGAGCTCCATAAGAGGAGGGACCATTCTTACTCATTTTGGTATCTTGCCAGGGTACCAAGACCCAAGATGGGTATTCAAAAAGGTTTGTAAATCAGTCCATGAACTAAAAAATCCATTCTATATTAGCATCCTAAATGATATCCCTTCTATAATGCAAATTTTTAAATCCCACTTGTTTAGGAAGAACTTCCAGTCTGACTTTCAGAGAACTTCTTTGGTCTCTAGACTCATCTTGTGGCTATAATGGCAGATCTGAGTTTTGAAGTGGGATTCCTCTTTGCTATAGCTGTTTATTTTTCATGATTTTCTACCCATCCTTATTTCTTCTCCACACAGGACCTTATTCCTGAAGAGACACAGGAAATTCTGACTAAAGATGGACCCAATATAATTACCCCACCCCCAACCATTCCAGAATGGGTCAAATTCTGTAAACAACTATTCAGTGGCTTCTCTCTCCTCCTGTGGACTGATGCCATTCTCTGCTTTGTGACCTATGGCATCTAGATGTATTTCAATGAGGAATCTACCAAAGATAATGTCAGTCTGCTTAACTACTGCTGCCCAGCCCAGTCTCTGCTTAGCCCCTGATACTCTTTTACTCAGCAGCTTAGCACTCCTGAAGTCCTCTGGCCCAAATACCTCGTACTCCCAAGACTTTCTAAGACTAGGAAAACCAGGAAGAACTAAGTTCAGTTCTTCCTGGTTTTCCTAGTCTTTTCTCTGGAAAGCTACTGATTCAGTTTCCCGACATGCATGGTTTGCCACAGAAACTTGCTCTCTTTTATCTTCCCAACTGATCATCATAACACTTTGGAGTCCCTTTCTTTTTCCCAGAATTTTAATCTCTTCATCTCCTTTCACCCCATCTCCCACACTACCCACCTCCTACCCCATGAATAGCCTTCCAGGAGAGGAGGATATAGGCCTTCAGGGACCTTGGATTTTGCTGGCTTCTCACCATAGTTCAGGAAGCCAAGTAAGCCAGCCCTATTTCAGATTCTTCTCAGCCCCTGTATTCTCCAACTGAGTCCTATGGTTCCTTGCAACTGGAGAAACGGCGATTCCCTTCACAATTTTCTGAGGATGAAGAGGAAGAAAAAAACCTACTGATAAGCCCTTTCTTTCCCTACCCCCAGCTGTACCTGGGCATTGTATTAGCTGTTGTGGTCACCATCACAGGCTGCTTCTCCTATTATCAGGAGGCCAAGAGTTCCAGGATCATGGAGTCTTTTAAGAACATGATGCCTCAGGTGGGATTGGTACGGGAGGATCTAGTTAGAGGAGTTATAGAATGTGGCCATAATTATTAAGTTCCCTGGAATATTATATTGTACAATGAGTGAGCCCAGTGAGGCTGGTTATGAGAGGTTTGCTTAGGTTTTACTATATCTGGCTTTAAAAGTACCCTGAGAAAGACACAGCATCACCTATGAAGTGGTCTGCTCTAGAATGCACAATTTGAATCTAATGAGCATAATATGAAACCCCAAATGAGAACAATCTATTTTTTCAAAAAAGACAAAGGAGGTTGGGGAGGCTGGATTCTCCAAATGTTAATGACCTTAAAGACAAAGTACCACTGTGGAAATGTTCCAGATTAAAAGAAGATTAAACAGACTTGACAACTAAATGGCATACCTGGTGCTAGACTGATTACTGTGTTGGAGGAGGAAAAAAAAATACTGTAAAAGATATATTGGGTCAATTGAAAAAACTGGAATACAGACAGTAGATTAAAATATTGTGTCAATGTTAAATTTACTAAAATTGATAACTATTTAGTACCCTAACTCTTGGGAAATGCACACTGAAATATGTAGAATAAAAGATCATGACATGCATAACTTAACCTCAAATGGTTCAGGTAAAAATTTTTTTACATACACACATATGTAAAGACAAAGGACAAATGACAAAGCAAATGGCATAAAATGTTGATAGGTGAATCTGGGCAAAGATTTTACTGGTATTCTCGGTACTATCTTTACTCTTGCCACTTTTCTAAGAGTTTAGATTATTTTCAGGTAAAAAGGTTTTTTTGTTTGTTTGTTTTTTGTTTTTAACTACCTGGAAATAATATGACAGTAGAAAGAGGTTCCTAGGTAAAGGGCTGGAAACTTGAAAAGAAACAGGTTCCAGAATTTCCAACAACACAATTATGTCCTAACACTGTGGCCCAGGATCATCATCTCCTTTTGGTATGAACATAACCTCCTTCCTTCCTTAGGTAAGCGTTAAGGTAGAATGAACTAGGAATTTGGAGACTACCAGTTGCTTTTGCTGCCTCACAAACAACCCCAAAACTTAGTGGTTAAAAACAACGAACATATTATTTCTCAAAATTCTATGGCTGGGCTGTTTTTCTGATCTGAGCTGAACGTAGCTGATTCTGGGTGGTCTAAGATGACCTCATTCACATGTCTGGGGCCTCAGCTGAGATTATTAGGACATCTGGGACTTTTCTCTTTATGGACTTTTCCTCCAGGAGGCTAGCTTGGGCTTGTTCAATGTGGTGACAGAAGGGTTCAAGGCAGCAACAGGGCAAGCTCTAATGTGCAAGCATTTTTTAAGCCTCTGATTGCATTATAATTGCTAATGTCCCATGGGCCAATGCAAACTATAGCCAAGCTTAAGTGTAGGGATGGAGAGGTAGAAACCATTTCATAGAGTGGGAGAAGCATTAAAGTCACATTGCAAAGGGCCCTGCAGACAGCAATGGTAAGAATTTGCAATCTACCAAAAAGCCCTTCAAGAATTATAATCTTGTACACCTGAAAATTATATAATGTTATTAACCAATATTACCCCAATACACTCAATAATAATAATAAATAATTATGTAATGAGTGATAGTGTAAGAAAGGGGCGTCAGAAGGAAGGAAGCCAGGAACAGGAGTTTATAGGCCAGGAGCAGGATGGGGGAACAGAAAGCTTTGGAAATGACCTTACACTGTCTTCCCACAGCAAGCTCTGGTCATTCATGGAGAAGAGAAGATGCAGATCAATCTACAAAATGTGGTAGTGGGAGACCTAGTAGAAGTGAAGGGTGGAGAGCGAATTTCTGTTGACATCCGGCTCATCTCTACACAAAGATGTAAGGTGAGAGAGCCAAGCATGGCCTTTAGGGTATTGTGGTGACCTTGGCTCAATGAAGGAAAGTGATTGGCTCAATGATTTTAGTCAGAACCTTGAGAAGTTACAAGTGCAAATTTGAAATTAGAGACAATAAGGTGCTGGTGTGCAAATTTATTATTCTCTCCGCATGTAAATAATGAAGATGTTGCTGGCAGATAAAAATGTGTCATCTTTACAAATGAATCTTTTTTTTCCCCTGCTCACTTTACGACCCATCCTGCCTCCCATGCCAGGTGGACAACTCATGCTTGTCTGGAGAGTCAGAGCCCCAAACCCGTTTCCCTGATTTCACCCATGAGAAATCTCTGGAGACCCAAAACATAGACTTTTTCTCCACTAACTGTGTAGAAGGTGAATATCGTATCATAAATAGCCTAGGTTCAAAAGCAGAGATTGAAAGATTTCTAAAGGTAGTAGGGTAGGTAACAGTGGTAAATAATCTAGGCTCTCCATCATTCATAAGCTGTATGACCTTTAGTAAAAGGTCAAAGCCATCATTTTCACAATTACACAATGATGATACTAAAAGTCTTCACCATTTAGATTTTTATATAGATTAAAGGAATAATACACATAAAATACTTAGCACAAGGCCTAACACATTGTAAGTGCCCTATTATTCTAGCTAGTGAATGGACTATGCTGTATGAGCTGAAAATAGCACAGAAGCGAAGAAAATTATTCAGCCCTGAAAATTATTCTTCTCCTGAGGCAAGCCCTATCTTCTCCTCACTATTCCAAAAGAAAGTGCAGGCACTGGAAATTTGAGTTCCCAGAAGTGTCATTCACACTTTGGATTTGCTCCTGGTATCTAAGACATCCTTGAACTGGGAGGCAGCTCTGGCCAAAGTGATAACAATGGACTCAATATCATTATGTCAACTTCTTCATCCTTTCCCCTTAAGGGGATCTGTAAGACTTTCTGGAACACACATTAAAACCATTGGTCATACTTAAGAATAAATGTTTGGGCATCTAAAAATAGCTCAATTTAAATTGAATGCCTAGTATGTGTCAAGTGCTATAGATAGCTCTGATTCTCACAACACTATATAACATATATTATCCCTATTTTACACGGAAAACTAAGGTTCAAAGAACTTAAATGCAGTATCCAAGAGCATATCTCAACAGAAAAGAAGAGAATCAAGAATTCTAATGTAGGTTTGTCTCCAAAGCCCATGCTCTTTCCACAGACCCTCCTGTGGAACAAAGCTTGCTAATGACCGCTCTGGTAGTAAAATTAGATAGTTTGGAATTACCTTAAACGATAAGAGTGATATTAAGACTGAAGAAGAATCCAACTAGAAAATAAAATATACATTAAAAAACATTAAAAATTTTTTTGATTGGATAGGACAGAAATATGCCAGTTAACAAGCTTTCTCCAAAAACACTAGATTTCTATTAGTGTTTTTTAGAAAGAAATTTGCTCAAATTTGTCCTTCCAAAGTAGGGTTTTCATCAGCAAAGTATATGCTGCAGATAAGGGGAAAAGTGGATGGTTGCATTCCATCTGAGAAACAAGGATCTTGCTAGAATGCAGGAGGCTTTAATAGGAGACTAGAGGGATCCAAGATGTGGCCAAGAGGGTGAAGCTAGCTTGAAGGAGCTCTTGACTTTTAAAGTGAGAGATTTCTGTGCAATCTGCAAACTAGTAGCATAACTTTAATCTTTATCCTAGAACTTTGCCTCCCTGCTTTCATCTCTGTGGATTTTGACAGGACTGCTGATACAAACATCTCTCTTTGTGTTCTCATGCAGCTTCATGGCGGGGGGGGGGGGTCCAAAGCTATTTCTCTGACACTATCTAAAAGGTTATGAAGGAATCAGTCTGGCCTAGGATATGGGAGGCTAGGCCTTCTTAACCTTCCCCAAAGTTGCCATCATCCCACCCTGTCTCTAGACACATTGGGACTAGTCATTAAATCCCATCTCTCCAAGCATGAGGAAACTGTAGCAGAAGGATGAAAGTGAAGAACTAGACTAACCCATGGAATAGTCTATAGATACAGGTGAAATAGATACAGGTGACACCATAGTGTACTCTTCTCCCCAAAAATATAAAAACCTTTCAGCACCTCTCAATTATTTTAGTAGCTTCCTTTCACAAGGCTCAATGAATGCCTCTGACAACCAGTTTGAAGCTCATCTGTAGAGTGCCTCATGTTGGCAACCTTTCTAGAACCTCCACCTAACATTGACCTGACCTTTCTGGTATCTAAGCCAGGACCCTGTTGTCAGACTCATCTAGCTGAAGTTGACCTTGGAGATCGGTGTTACAATGTTTATTGGAACTGCCAGATTAGAGCTCACTCCTACAAATTACACATATGGTTTTATATTTGTCCTTCTACAGACCCTAAATTCATCTAAATGAAGAAAAGAAAGAAACTAATATTTGAGTGCCTACTATGTACTCTTCTAGGCTCTTTTAAAAACATTTATTCCTCATAGCTCTGTAGGTGTTTTCATCCCATTTTAAAGAGGGGGAAACCTGAGTCTCAGAGTGTTTAAGTAATTTGCCCCAGGGCAAACAGCTAGAAAGTTGGGAAAGTTGAACTTTCAGCCCTACGTCTTTCTGATTCTAAAATCAGTGCTATTTCTACAATATGTTGCTTTTCTGGATGATTCTGGCTGTGACTTTAATAGTAGGAATTTCAGCAATTATGGTGAAGCAGGAAGAATTACTTTGAGCAAAGAACCTTGCCAGGCCCCTCATTTCAAGCCATGTAGGTGAGTGGTCTGCATCATGTGTGTGCAGAGCCAAACGTGATGTCCCAGTTCCCAGTGCCCCTCCAGGTCAATGCTGGTGGAGGGAAGAGCACAGAAGCCCAGCTGTGATGGCCTATGCTACCCAGCAGGGGTCACAGTGGCTCCAGTCAGCAAAGCAGGGAGGGGGTTCAGGGCAGGGCACGGTTTCTCATCTCAACACTATTGACATTTTGGTCAGGATAACTCTTCACTGTAGGGGGAGAGAAAGGCTGTTCTGAGGATGGCAGGATGGTTAACAGCATCCTTACCCTCTACCCATTAGATGTCAGTAGCAACCTCCTCCTACCCAGTTGTGACAATCAAAAATGTCTCCAGACATTGCTTAATGTCTCCTGGGGGGCAAACTCCTCCCGATTAAGAACCAATGGGTTAAAATATTGGGGGATATTGGAACATAGGACTCTAGCAAATGGATAACCATTATTCCTGGGAATTTAGAAAGTTTCAGCTGCTGAAGGCAAAATAAAAAATATAGAAGATATTTAGATCAAGTAATGAAGACCTTGAGAGTGAAGGTAATCATGCAACAAAATTGGGCATCTCTGGAGAACTATGAAATTTCTTCAGAGATTTTTCAGACTAGATGACCCTTGTATAAACTAAATATGAGGGGAATAGAACATAATGACCTCTCAGAGAGCCTTGAGTTTCCACCTTGTTTTTGACTACTGGCAGCTTTGTCTTTGTAGAAAACAAACCGAACATCCTTCCCAACTCAGACTTCCCCTTTCATCTGCAGGAACAGCCAGGGGCATCGTAATTGCCACGGGAAACTCCACAATGATGGGCCGCATTGCCACCTTGACATCAGGCCTGGAAGCTGGCAAGACCCCCATTGCTATAGAGATCGAACACTTCATCCATTTTATAACCTCGGTGGCCATTTTCCTTGGTGTCATTTTCTTTGGGCTCTCCATTATCTTGGACTACAGCTGGCTGGAGGCTGTCATTTTCCTTATTGGCATCATTATAGCCAATGTGCCTCAGGGGCTGCTGGCCACTGTCACTGTGAGTAGCCAGGATGGAGGGTGGTCTTGGAAAACAAATCACTCCAAGAAAGTGAAATCACTAGTATCTTTTTCATTGTTGAATCGCTCAAAAGCAGAGTACTCCTGATGTGCATACAGGTGTCAAATTGTTTAGTTCCCAAATTACATTGACTTCCTCTACCCATATTTTCTGGAGCCTTCTCTTTCTTCTCAATAAGAAAGGAAGTTAGTTGCAATCCAGAAAGCATTAGATTATAACTCTCCAGGATGAGTTCCAGTCCTGGGTGTACTGGCCGATGAACTTGGCCAAATCACTTACCTCCAGGCCATAATTTATTCATCAATTTTTAGAGGAAGATTAATTAAGAATCATAGAATCTTATTGGAAAGGACTCAAAGCCCGTATAAATTCAACCTTTCAACCAATGCTAACTATCTTATACAAAGTTAATGGGAGATGATGATTGTTTTTAGTCATAAGAGGACGACCCCTTTTTGTCTCAGTTCATTTCATTGTTGGGTTCCTCTAGTTCAATTGCATCATGTTGAGCAGAAATTGATTCCATGTTTGGACCCACTTTTTCCATCTGAGGAAACACAAAATAAGTCAATTCTCTCTCTTCTACAAACCACCCTTTAGATTTTTGATAGTAGCCATTATGTCCCCTCAAACTCTCCAGGTAAGAATTAAAATAATCCCTTTCCCCCTCACCATATGACAGTCTTCAAGTCCTTTGTCTTGGTGATCACCTGTTTGGTGTATGCTCTAGTTTACCAATACCCTTCCTAAAACAGGAATGAGAATAATACTTTGGTTGTGGTTGGACTAGCACAAAAACATCAGAACTAGTGATGTTATGTAAATAAACCATAACCCCATGATTATGTAATTCTGCACTTACATTACCCTCAGCCTAAGAATTCATTAGCTTTTGAAACAATCTTGTCACACACCTGACTTTTACTGAATTTACGGTCAATATAATTTATGGTCAACAAAAATCTTCTGGTTTAACTGATTCTGCAAGTCATCTTCAGTGCTGCAATATTCCTTCTCAATTTTGTCATTCTCTGCATTATTTAAAACTATTGGTATTATACAACCCCTCCTCCACATACAGAATCTTATACTATAATAAAAGAATCTTATACTATAATAAAAGTCAATGTGGTCTCTGGAAAGATTGGACTTGAGAAAGAGATGTGGCCTGACTTGAATGAAAGAGGCTGATGAAAAAGATGATAGGATCATGGGGGCGTGGAATATTCCTGGGACAATAAGAAAATCATTATCTATTATACCCTGGTAAAGTAATACACTCTGGTTTTGGAACTCTACAATAAAGTACAAACCAAAATCACTTCCCAATTTCCTTTACCATAGTCACAGATGGAGTTTCTAAAGACTAGGTCAGAACAAAAGGGAAATTAGTACAAAATTTTTTTAAAAAAATCAGATATCCAAAACACAGAGTGGTATGAATAGCCAATATCTTCTCTCCACTTATTCTTTGTCCTCTTCATGGTCTTAGGTGTGTCTGACACTGGCAGCCAAACGCATGGCCAGGAAGAACTGCCTGGTGAAGAACTTGGAGGCGGTGAAGACACTGGGCTCCACCTCCACCATCTGCTCTGACAAGATGGGCACCCTCACCCAGAACCGCATGACCATCACCCACTTGTGGTTCAATTTAGACCACCTATGAGGCCGACACCAGCGAAGAACAGATTGGTGACTAGGGGAATTGGTGGGCCAAGACTAAAAGGATTTGGAGGATGTGATGAGTGAGCTGAGAGGGAATGGTGAGTTCAAACAGAAGACAACTGGAAAGTGAATGAGAGAAGAGAAGTATGAAGAAAAGGAGATGTCTCTGTGAAGTTTTGGGGTATAGAACAGGATGGGAATAACTCCCTGCTTTAAACTCTCCTCTCCTTTGCTCACAGTCTGTTCTTTCTCCCTAGGGAATACATTTGCCAAGGGCTCTGAGACCTGGTTTATTCTGGTCCGAATTGCTGGACTCTGCAACGGGGCTGACTTTAAGGCTAATCAGGAGATCCTTCCCATAGCTAAGGTGTCAGGCCTAAGAGGGTAGAGGGTACTTCAGTGTTCGGGGTATAACCCACCCTCTCCCAAAAAAATCTCTCCTGGTGCTCAGTGATTTCCCCATCACCCCTCCCCACTCTGCCCCTCTCCTGTCCCACGGACAAGGCCAGATGCCCAGGCCCTCAGGCTTATATACAAAACCCCATCTTGGCAGCGGGAAACAGCAGGGCATGCTTCTAAGTCAGCTCTCCTCAAGTTCATTGAGCAGTCCTACAGTTCTGTGAAGGACATGAGAGAGAAAAGCCTCAAGGTGACAGAGATTCCCTTTAATTCTACCAACAAATACCAGGTACAGAACCGACAAAGATAGAAGAATGATTGGTGGGGCTCATCATTTGGGGAAATGAGAACTTTGCCTTTGTCTTCAACCTCACCTCTGAGCAGGAGCATAGACAGTGGATAACCAGCATCCTCACTAGGAGGAAGGTTCATCTCAAGAGATAGTGACAAATAGGTGCTGAAAGGAGCAGGTGATAAAGGGAGAGGCTTCAGTTCTAAACAGAACTTGAGGTTATGCCACTTGTGGAGACAGCAAGTCATAAAACACTCTCTTAAGGCTGGTTGGTGAAAGTCACGTTATAGTCCCTGCAGGAGACTCTGCTGTTAGGAGACATCCTTGTGGCTACTGCAAGGTTACCTGCTGAGGAATAAGGCTGGATTTATAAGATACTTCCCAGACATACCTATTTCATTAGTTATCAAATGTTTGTTTTCATTCCATGCCTGCAATTCTAGCAGCTGCCATCAGATCAAGAGTCTCCAGTATGTTTCTGAAGTTAATTTCCTAGGAGCATTATGTTCATTAACCAGGGAGAAATGGCAAGGGAAGGAAAACTGTTGAGTGAGGGACACTGGTGGCACTAACAATAAAATCCATGACAAGGACAGAAAACACAGTATTTCTCTCCCACATGAGAACCCTGGCACACTTTGAAGAGGGGGGTTATGGTGAAAAGTAGGAAGCGGCAGCATTGCCATGACTGGAATGTACCAGCTAAGGTTTGAGTTCTATGGGACAATTGTGATTTACTCAGGGGAATGGGATTCTACAAGTTCATGCACTGTTGTAAAGGTCAGTCATTCAGATGTGGGTAATGGAGAGAAAATAGGACTCCCAAAATTCCGTTTTGTTTTGGGGTCTTAAAAAACATACAATGGTGCTCACGTCTGCAGCACATCTACTAAAATTGGAAGGAAGAAGCGAAGATTAGCATGACACCCGGATAACACACTAATTTGTGAATCATTCCACATTTTTATGTTCGAAAGTTGCTTATGAGGGTAGATCTTAAAAGGTTTCATCACACGAAAAAAATATTTGTAACTGAAAAGAATAATAATAAAATAACAAAAATTATATAGATTTTTAAAACCCAATTACCTATATTGTCACATTGAATACTGAACAAGTTTAAGAAATAGATCCATAGTTTTTGGCCTCAACTGGCTTTTGGTCAGTGTAATAAGATAGGGTCTCCCAGGCCCAAACTTAGTTCCACTTTTTTTTGACCTCTTGTTTAGTGACCTCACTAATCAGACAGGAACTTTCTGCTAGGCAGGGTCCAATAAAAGCCTTGACCAGAAATAATTAGGTAACTTTTCCTCTACATGATTTAAATAAAAGCAAAACATAGCCATGGCATTTGTTAGGATGTCCAGCAAAATAGCAACTTTCCCCAGAATGACCACATTAGTGCGTTTTCTGAGCTAATTGAATATCACGTTCAAACAGCAAAATCTTCCTCCATGGTGAACTCCATGTGCTCGGCCAACCCACCAGCCACCCGGCTCTTGCAGGGCTTGCTTGGCGAATATGCCAAGAAAATCCCTCTATCTACTTTCACTCTCTACAGACAACTGCCTTAACTAGCTTGCTCTTAGGGTGGTTAGAGGCTCCAGTCTGCCAAGGAGTTCTTAGCCTGCTGGTCATTTGCGGAGCTTGGATTCTATCCTTCTCTGAGATGAAAAGGAAGAAGGTTCTCTGTTCTGTTATTTCAAAATTTCTCCATTTTTATCTGTGATTTTCTATCAAGATGTGATTTTTCTGTGACCAAGTTACTAGTTTATGTAGGTCTTGTGTTATCTCCAATAATCTCCAGCAGTCAACAAATATGTATTAAGCACTCAGAATATTAAGCTTTTAAAAACTTTTACAGCTTTCTGCTTAAACGAGTTAAGGCTTTGCCTCCTAACTCCTTAAGCATATTTTGAATATAACTGAACAGTTTTTTGAAAGTTTCTAGTGGAATGTTTTTAACCAAGTTTTACACACAGGTTGCTCACCTTGCTTATCTTTTGAGCAGTGCAGTCTGGCCACCATCTCATTTCCTTTCAATGAGCTGATTTTGTTACCTAACAGGCTGTGTAGAAGGAATTTCCTGTGGATCAAAAGAGGATTCACAGATAGTTCCTTTTCACAGATGAGAGGTCAATGGAAAATGCAAAACCAAAGTGGACCTCATTTTTCTCTCTTCCTCTTGTGTTGTCTCCTCAGGTTCCCTTCATAAATATGCTCTTCCCACCTCCACCCCCAGCCACACTGACCCTGACCCTCCACTCGACTCGTGACCCCCTATCTGCACCATCCAACTCGTCTTGCACCTTTAGTAGAGAGTGGAAAGAGGCCTAGAATGACTAACCTGTTTTTAAATTGTGCTGTACCGTTTTTAAAGTATTTTTTACAAATAACATCTCATAAAAACAATGAAGTAGGCACCGCAGAATCATTCACATTTTATCAAAGGCACTAAGGTTTTTAGAGGTCAAACAGATTGACCTGAGGTCATAAAGCATTCCTGCTGGCCCTAGAACACAAGTCTGCTGTCTTTGCTTGCCCCACCACTTCTATTCTCTAGCCATCCAGGTATAGAGGAAGCAGGAAAAGTGAGTGCACCTGCTATTGCCAATAGGGCTAAGAAAATAAGAGATTCATTGTGCAAATAACACCGGGCTAGTAGGTTCCTGGAAAGGAAGAGGGGTGAGCTGACCGTGAGCCCAATTTGACTAGAGAGATGGAATTACATTAGGGTCCGAGGACAAAGAAAATGGAGGGGTATGAAAAAGGTTGCCTATCTCTTTACCCTCAAAAAACTTTCCCTTGCTTTTTTACCTCTGACCCTGCTCTCTCTCTTGTTTCACCAATGCTTTTTCTCCTCTCCCTAGATGTCCATCCACCTTCGGGAAGACAGCTCCCAGGCTCATGTGCTGATGATGAAGGGGGCTGCTGAGAGGCTCTTGGGGTTTTGCTCTAGTTACTTTCTGAATGGGCAGGAGTACCCAATGGACAATGAAATAAAAGAAGCCTTCCAAAGTGCCTACTTGGAACTGGGAGGTCTGGGGGAACATGTGCTAGGTGAGGAGGCTGTGAGAGAAGACTTTGTAAAAATGGCATCAAGTGGTTATGATTTGTGTGGTGAAAAACCGAGGATGTTGGGGTGAGTGGGATAGGGATATAGATAGCTAAATTACTATTAGTTACCTTTTCTGTCTCTCTCCAGGGTTCTGCTTCTTGAATCTACCTAACACTTTCTCCAAGGGATTCAAATTAATACAGAAGAAATCAATTTCCCCATGAATAACCTTTGTTTTGTGGGGTTCATATCCATGATGGACCCTCCCCAAGCTGCAGTGCCTGATGCCGTGGGCAAGTGTCACAGTGCAGGGATTAAGGTAAACCCTTTACCACCCCAGAAGCCCCACCTGTCACATATTGGAGCAATAGAAGAAAGCCTTGCATAGAGTTGGTTCTTAATAATCTTGGTTTAATTGATTTCTCTTTCCTTCAGCTTAGGATTTTTACTCTTAAGAGATAACCTAATAGTAAGTTTCCTCTATAGTTAGATGCCTGTCTTGCATTGAACATTAGAATCACCAAGTAAACTTTAAAAATCTGATGCCTAGGCCACACCCCAGATCCATTACATTAGAAACTCTCAGGGTGAGACCCAGGCATCTGTATTTTTTTTAATTTCCATAGAGATTCCATTGTGCAGAGAAGTTTGAGAACCAGCACCATAGGACAGTGCTTCTCAAACTAATGTGCATGTGATATTGATATCTTCCCTGCTTGTACCTGATAAGCTGGATCCTAGACTTGGGGGAGGGCAGGTTACAACAGGGGTGTGTTATTGGAGGTATTTAAGGAGAACGAGATGCTATCTGTTAGAGCTGGTTTTATCTTAGTCCTTTGACTACTGACAGTTTGTCTGGGAGTAGCCGGGACCATGCTAATTTCAATGATTGGTTACTAGAGTGGGAGCCAAGGAATGGACATAGGAAATTATTCTAAGTGAATTCCCTGATTGCTATTAATACAAGATGTTTGGGGGGATACACTCCTTTGCAGAGATAGCATTATTATAACACATCTACATAGAATAACCAAGGTATCCTGATATTCCTCCCATCATGATAAGCTACAATATCATATTGTGGGAGATAAGTGGAGAAGGGTTTTATTTGAATTTTCCAAGCTTTGAAATGGACTATTAGAATGAGTAATAACAGAGTCAAGATGACAGAGGAGGAAAATGCCGTGCTTGCCTCCTCTCACAACCACATAAAAATTACAACTAAACTACAGAACAACCATCACTGAGAATCACCTTAAGTCTTGCTGCACAGAAGTCTTACAACTAAGGACATGCAGAAGAAGCCACCCCAATACTGGTAGAAGAAGTGGAGACTCAAAATGAGCTGGTACCATGCCCACATGAGGCAATTAAAAATTGTGAGAGATATCTCAGCTGTGGAGGTACCCCCTGAGGAGCAAGGGTCCCAGCCCCAAACTGGGCTCCTTCACCCAGAGTTCCAGTGCCAGGAAGAGAAGATCCCATAGCTCCTGGCTGTGAAAATCAGTGGAGATTATGGTTGAGTGAGGGCAGCTGGAATCCCAGGCATTCCTCTTAAAGTGCCCATGCTTGGACTTATTGGCAGACTGACTAGCTCTGGGATCCAGCTTTGGGGCATCAGCCTGAAAGAGACATATAGGACAGAACCAAATTGCCTGACTTGAGAGTAAGCATTGAAAGGGCATCTTTCTCCCAGGCAGAAGTGCTAGCAGAATCCATTGTTTCTTTGTTGAGCCATCCTTCCTCTCAGTGTGCAGACACACTGGCTACCATATCTGAGATGTCATCAACCTAGTTAACACTGTTCTCCCACCCTGGGGATTCCCTGAGACCCTGGCCACCCCACCCCAACTTGCAGGCCCACCCAAGCTGCTTCCAGTGGCTTTTCCATACAAACAGCCTGTCTTGGCTCATACTGCAGATTTTCCTAACATTTTTCAAAGGTTCACAAACCCCAAATAAGCATCACCTGGCCTCAGCCTGCCCATACCTCTTGCTGAGCAGCCCCAAACCCAGCATTGACAGTAGCCAGCCTTGGTTTGAGGCTAGGGGTCTCAAGGAATCTCCAAGGCCAGTGCAGGTGACAGCCATTTGCAGATTGCTTTGTGGCTCATGCCAGGTGGCCCAGGGTAGGGCACAGCCTGCAGCTGAACTTCGCCTGTGGCAGGGTCACTCCCAGGAAGGGAGATGGAAACCACAAAAAAGAACCAGTCAGAAATAAAGGATACAGTAATGGAAATGAAGAGTATGTCACAGGGAATCAACAGTAGATTAGATGAAGCAGAGGATCTAACCAGCGTTGTAGAAGGTAAGGTAGCAGAACTCCCAACCAGAACAGCAAAAAGAAAAAAGAATCCAAAAAACTGAGGAGAGTTTAAGGGGCCTCTGGGATAATATCAAGTGTACCAATATTCACATGATAGGGATTCCAGAAGGAGAAGCGAGAGAGCAAGGAATTGAAAACCTATTTGAAGAAATAATGACAGAAAACTTCCCTAACCTGGTGAAGGAAATAAACATACAAACCCAAGAAGCACAGAGAGTCCCAAACAACTCTGTTTCCCCGAAAATAAGACTTAGGTGGACAATCAGCTCTAATACATCTTTTGGAGCAAAAATTAATATATGACCTGGCATTATATTAGATAAGACCCAGTCTTATAGTAAAATAAGACTGGGTCTTATATTAATTTTTGCTCCAAAAGATGCATTAGAGCTGATTGTCTGGCTAGGTCTTATTTTGGGGGAAATATGGAAGATAAACCCAAAGAGGCCAATGCCAAGATACATCATAATTAAAATTCCAAAGGTTAAAGACAAAGAAAGAATCTTAAAAGCAGCAAGAGAAAAGCAGTTAGTTACCTTCAAGGGAGCCCCCCCCCCAAGACTGGTAGTTGATTTCTCAACAGAAACATTGCAGGCAAGAAGGGAGTGGCCGGAAATATTCCAAGTTATGAAAAGCAATGACATACAACCAAGATTACTCTACCCAGCAAAGCTATCATTTAAAATTGCAGGACAGATAAGGAGATTCAGACAAGAAAAAGCTGAAAAGCTGAAAGAGTTTATCACAACCAAACCAGTATTACAAGGAATCTTAAAGGGATTTCTTTAAGATGGGAGGGGGGTTAAGGATGAGTGAAAGGGGAAGGGATTAAGAGGTACAAAATGGGGGGAGGGGAGTACAAATTGGTTGTTACACAGTAGTCATGGGAATGTAGGGTATAGCATAAGGAATATAGTCAATCATATTGTAATAACTAGGTATGGTGCCAGATAGGTACTAGATCTATCAGGGTGATACATGGGAATGAGGTTGGGGGCAGGGTGAAAAAGGTGAAGGTATGAAGAAATACAAACTGGCAGTTAATACAGTATGGGGGATATAATCAATGATGTTGTAATGATCATGTAAAGTGCCAGATGGTCACTGGACTTATCAGAGGAATCACTTCATAAACTGTGTCCAATGCGCTATACACCTGAAGCTGTAGTTGAATAATATTGAACGTCAGTGGCTCAGGTGGTTGGAGCGCTGGGCTCCTAACGCTGGGCTCCTAACGCTGAGGTTGCCGGTTCCATTCCAACGTGGGCCTGTGAGTTGCGCCCTCTACAGCTAGGATTGTGAACAACAGCTCTCCCTGGAGCTGGGCTGCGGTGAGCAGCCGGAGGTCAGCATGAGCTGCAGTGGCCTGTCCCAGACTGCTGTTTGCTGCTGTGGGCTGCTGTGGGCTACTGTGTGCTGCCAGGAGTGGCTGGCAGCCAGCATGAGAGGCCGGCAACCATCATGAGCAGCCAGCAGCCGACGAGAGCTGCTGTGAGCGGCCGACCACTGAGTGGCGACCGATTGCCTCAGCTGGGGATGGGGTGGGGGGGGTGCAAGGCTCATAATACCAGCATGAGCCAGGGAGCTGTGTCCTACACCTGAGAAACAATGGCTTAAACTGGAGTGGGGTGGAGAGGCGGAAGAAGGGAAAAAAACATTGAATGTCAACTATAACTAAATATATAGGTATATATAGTCACGGGATGTGTAGTACAACATAGGGAAGATGGTCAATGGTATTGTAACAGCTATATAAGATGCCAGAGAGGTAGTAGCTTGAGGGGTCGGTTATTACTTTATGAGGGGTTTAAATGTCTAACTATTATGTTGCTTTGTACACCTGAAACTAATTTTAAAAAAATAGGGTGGATGAATGCATAAGAAAACAAGACCCTTACATATGGTGCCTACAAGAGACTCACGTCAGATCAAAAGTCACATGGACTGAAAGTAAAGGAATGGAAAAAGTTATTCCATGAAAATGGAACAACAACAACAACAAAAAAAAAAACAGTTGGGGTAGCAATACTTATACCAACAAAATAGACTGTAAAACCAAGGCTATAACAAGAGACAAAGAAAGACCCAGTAATCCCACCTCTGGGTATTTACCCAAGGAAACCCAACACATTACTTTGAAGGGACATGTGCTTCTATATGTTCATTGCAGCATTATTTGCAATAACCAAGATACGGAGGCAACCTGGGGTCCATCAATGGATGAATGGATAAACAAGAGCTGGTATATATTTACAACGGAATATTACTCAGCCATTAAAAAGAATGATATCTTGCTCTTTGCTGAATCTACTGCGAGGATGAAGACCATTCTCAGCAATCAGACTGTGGACATTCCAGAAAATGTGGACATCACTCTGAAGGGACGCACAGTTATTGTGAAGGGCCCCAGAGGCACCCTGCGGAGGGACTTCAATCACATCAATGTAGAACTCAGTCTCCTTGGAAAGAAGAAGAAGAGGCTTCGGGTTGACAAATGGTGGAGAAATAGAAAGGAACTGGCTACTGTTCGCACTATCTGTAGTCATGTACAGAACATGATCAAGGGTGTTACACTGGGCTTCCGTTACAAGATGAGGTCTGTGTATGCTCACTTCCCCATCAACGTCGTTATTCAGGAGAATGGTTCTCTTGTTGAAATCCGAAATTTCTTGGGTGAAAAATACATCCGCAGGGTTCGGATGAGGTCAGGTGTTGCTTGTTCAGTATCTCAAGCCCAGAAAGATGAGTTAATTCTTGAAGGAAATGACATTGAACTTGTATCAAATTCAGCTGCTTTGATTCAACAAGCCACAACAGTTAAAAACAAAGACATCAGAAAATTTTTGGATGGTATCTATGTTTCTGAAAAAGGAACAGTTCAGCAGGCTGATGAATAAGGTGTAAGTTGTCCAGCTACAGAAGCACCAAGACGTCAAGACACAGAGCGAATCTGAAATTTGTGATATTTTGAAGGCGCAATAAAAGACATGTATTGAAAAAAAAAAAAGAATGATATCTTGCCATCTGCAACAACATAAATGGAACTAGCGGGTATTATGCTGAGGGGAGTAAGTCAGATAAAGACAAATGCCATATGATTTCATTTATATGTGGAATCTACAGAACAAAACAAACAAACAAAATAGAAACAAACTCTTAAATACAGAGAACATTTTGATGGTTGCCAAATGGGAGGGCCATTAGAAAGCTGGGTGAAAAAGGGAAATTGGTAGTTACAAAATAGACACGGGGATATAAAGTACAGATAGTATAAGGACTATAGTAAATAATACTGTAATAACTATACATGGTTTCAGATGGGTACGAGATTTATTGGGGTGATCACTTCATAAGTTATATAAATGTCTAATTACTATGTTGTACACCTGAAAATAATATATTGTATATCAACTGCAATTGAAACATTAAAAAACTTAAAAAAAAAAAAAGATCCATTGGACCCTGATGTATAAGTTGACTGCATAAGCTAATTTCGAAAACAATTCCTATTGGTGAACAGGAGAACCCCAGAATCTGTACCCCAGGCTTCCTGCTGTCTGCCTATAGCTATCTTATTAGAATTCATGACAATCCACATAATAGTAATAATTACCATTCCATTGAGACCTTGTATGATCCTGATACTTTGCTCAGTATTTTGTATCCATTTAATTCAATACATTTTTGAGCACCAACTATGTACCAGGTACTATTCTAGGTGTTGGGGATGCAACAGTGGAGAATAAAAAGTCATACATCCCAGCTCTCATGTCAGTTCATTTCTAGTGGAGTGAGACAGACAATAATAAAGTAAATTGTTAGTATATTAAAGAAGATAAGTGCAATGGAAAAAATAAAGCACAGAGTGTAAGGAGAGAGTACAGTTTTTTGAAAGAGTCATCCAGGAAGAATTCAACCATCTTGCAAGGCAGAAGGGATGAAATTCAGAGAAGTAAGGTGTGCCCAAGGTCACAAACCAGTTATGGCAGAAAATAGGATTGGAACCCTAGCCCAGGCTCTTTTCACTTTAGCCTTACTCTTCTAATGGATTTTATATTGGTGTTTGCAGACATCTCTAAGTATTAACCAGGCCCAACCCTCCTTTATCTTTAGAGATCAAATGACATTAGTCAGTTGAATCTAAGAACAAGAAGTACACAGATATGGCATGCTAATAAATCCTGGCTCTAATTAATAGTTACACAATTTAGAAACAAAATTGGGACAGCCAAAATCGAGGACCTCCAGACCCTTTTATGGTCAATGACACTGCTTTGTAGAGATCTCTCTGTCCAGGAGCTGGTGTGTAGGAGGTGTGTCCTCTCTGTGCTTCTCACAAAAGGCTAACTATCTTCCCCAGGCCACCTCATCTTCGATAACCTGAAGAAATTCATTGCATATACCCTGACCAGCAACATCCCTGAGATTACGCCCTTCCTGCTCTTCATCATCCTCAGCATCCCCCTGCCTCTGGGCACCGTGACCATCCTCTGCATCGACCAGGGCACTGACACGGTGAGGACCAAACTGGGACCTGGCTCATGGAGCTTCTGTAAGAAGTATCTGTGTCCAGGAAGAGGGACAGAACTCGAGTTACTGCTGAGTTTCCTTCTGAACTTTTTATCCCCTGTTATTCCCACCCTGCATTCTCCAGGTTCCTGCTATCTCCTTGGCTTATAAAGCAGCTGAAAGTGACATCATGAAGAGAGCTCCACGGAATCTAAAGACTGATAATCTGGTGAACGACTGTTTCATTGGTATGGCCTATGAACAGATTGGTGCGGCCAGAAAAATGAGGGGTGAAGGGAGTGGGGAATGGTTGCACCTGTCTAGTCATTGCAGCCATCTCAGTTTGGAAGTCAGGGAGATATTTTCTTAACAACAGTGTTAGGCCCTGGGAACACAAAGAACCATTGATGTCTGATTTGCCCTTGACTTATGAGTCCAGTCAGAAAGGAACAAACATATATAAAATGATAGCATTTTTCCAACTGCCAAATAATGAGTATAGACAGGACATGCTATCGGAGTACAAAGTGAGCAGGCTCACCAATCATGAGGATTGTCAGAGAGGCCTTATGGAGGAATCAGGATTTAAATTGGTGTTGGAAGATTGGGCTTAGACTATCCAGTGTGTGGTTAGCTGTGGGTGATGAGGAGAGGGGAAATTCACATGGCCTCGTTGTTGAAGAGTGAATAAATCAGCTTGGTGGAACACTCATTCCTGATAAGGAGTAGTGAAAAATAAGGCTGTAGACACAGGTAGCATTTACACTGGGGCCAGGCTTGAAAGACATCTGAGAGCCATTAGAGGTCTTTATTCTTGAGTTGCCAGGTACAGTGGAGTTTTTCAGGTAGTAGGATAAGGGATAGACAAGGAAGAGATTGAGAATAAGGGAGACCATCCCAATATCTAGAAGAGGAAACACATAGAAAAAGCACAGATTTAGGGGCAAGACCTATGTTTGAATCCTAATTTCACCACTTACTACCTGCATGACCCTGGAAATGACTGAATCATTTTTGTGCTTTAGCTTTCCCACTTATGAGATGTAAATAATAGTTCAGAATTGTTGTGAGGACCAATATCCAAGGGTATCTACAAGGTGCACAGCTCTGTAATGTTCCAGGCATGGACAATGGAGGTTTTGACTAAGGGAGAGGCAAGGGGCAGAGAGATGAGGAGAGGAAAGGACTTGATAAGTGTCCTAGTCAGAGAAAATGGAAAGGAGTCCAGCACTCACTCAGTGGGGAGAGGGAAGAAATCCCCTCTAAGGTCCTTTCAAGTTTTAAGATTACATAACTGAAAGATGACTCTGGGTTAAATCATAGAAAAAAATGTCAGGGCTTAGAGGCCAGCCCTACAGAAATTACGGGATCAGATCATGGCTGGAAGAATCTTCAACATTATAGCCCAACACATGCCAACCCAGCTAAAAGCAAGTCCCAGCCATCACCCCTTCTAAGGTCAACATTTTGAGGTCTTTCTCTGAACCAGGTTCCCCTGTCCTGTGACTCTACCACTCATAGGGATGATCCAGGCTGTAGCTGGATTCTTTACCTACTTTGTGATCCTGGCCGAGAATGGTTTTAAGCCTGTAGATCTGCTGGGCATCCGCCTCAACTGGGAAAATCAATACTTCAATGACCTGGAGGACAGTTATGGACAGCAGTGGGTGAGTAAAAGGGGTAAGGTAGTAGATAGTGACTAGTAAGCATGAAGAAGTGACAGGGAAGAGTTGGTTTAGCAAAGTTTTGAAAAGTGGGAGAATAGAGAAACCAGACAGAGTTGATGCCTTATCTCTAGTCCTATATGAGCATTCTAACATTTGATCTCAATCTCCAATTATGTCAGCAAGTATTCTTCTCTTTGTTTACAATGACTTCATGTGTGTTCATTCCTACTGTCTGTCATCTATCCTTGCCTTCCGGGATCTTTTGGCTTCCTTGGACCTGGAAGTCTTCTTTGTTATATCAACTTTCGGAGTCTGATTTCTGCTTTTCTATATTCTAACCATTGTTGCTCCAGAAATGAATGCTTGGTCCTCTCTCTCCTGTTTTGCACCCTCCCTCCATGGGAGTTCAAATCTGAAACTTTTTTATTTGTATATCCTTTCTTTGTCTTCTAAACTTTTTAAACCTAAAGGATGTCTCACTGCAGTAGCAGTCTTTTCTAACACTCAGGATGAATGAGGCCCAAACTGCAGCCCTCTAACTGATACTACATATTTAATAATTTTAGTAAGTATGCTTCTTTGTATCTGTGAATATTTCTGTCCCAAGTTCTAAGACAGTGGGAAATGTGATACCAGTTGTTGCTAGAATCGTAGGATCGTAGTACCATAGAAAACACATACGAGTAGTCTACTATCGTCATTCTATAAATGAGGAATCTTAGTCTGGAAAGATTTCGTGAATTGCTCAAAGTCCCACAGTGAATCTTAGAAAAGTTGGACTAGAATTCTGGACTGATTCTTGTCTGGCACTTTCCCACTTCACCATACCTCCAACCAAGCAAATTGCAGATTTCTCAGAAGTAGGTTAAAATCTGGGTTGTTGGAAAGAAGGCCCTCATCCATACTTGGCTTCTACTAGCAGAGCCTCATGAAGCCATCAGATGTCAATGTTTCCAGATGCCAACACTGCTCCAGGGTCCAGTGATGCCCAGAGTCCTCATCACTGTGCACCTGTCCACATTGCCTCAATCTTCAACTCAAGCCTTTGTTAGTTTTATATCTTGATACTATCTCCCTGCTGTCAAGATGCAACTCAACATATATTCATTTATTGTAAATTAAAGGTAATTAAAATTAATTTGAAATAACATCAAAGGTATTTTGAGGTCTTGCAAAATAGGTTGAGACCAATCGCCCTGAGGCATAAACTCCGTAAAGGCAGGGTCTCTGTCTCTTCCACTGCTGTGACTTTCAGATAATCGAGTATAGAGCTGCCCACCCAGGAAATACTCTACATACTGCTAGAAGCAAGGATAGCTCCTTACCTTCCAAATATCTCTCACCATTAATTCCATTGATCACCATGTATTTATTATATTCATTCAGCAAATATTTCTTGAGCATCTTCTGTGTACCAGGTAGTGTTCTGCCCTGGAGATATGGTAGTGAACAAAAATGACCAAGTTACTGCTCTTGTGGAGCTTACATTCTAGTTCGGGGTAGGGGGTTGTAGGGGAGACAGATAATAACCAAATATAGAACATACTGGGTCAATGGATTGTAAGTAGAAGTGGAGTCCAAGAGGAGTTGGAACAGATATTTGAGTGAGATGGAAAGGTAAAGATGGTGGTCAGAGAAAAAGGAAACCTTGAAATTGAAATTACAAAGAAATTGTAGCTATTGGAAAGGACAGTGTCTGGAGTTTAACTATAGGAGCAAGCAGCCCAGGTGGGGAACGGAGGACAACACCCCTGGAAGAGAAGGAAACCAAAGAACTGTGAGACCATGGTGTTGTAAGGATTATCAACATAGATATTTAAATCTCCAAAAAGGAGGACCGAGCAGTGTTAGAGTGACAGCAAGTCAGGAGCTAAACTTTTCAAGGGATGATGGGAGTGACTTGTGTGTCGGTAGCTGAAGGATAGTTGGTAGTGAGATCTGATGCATGCTTACTAGCTGCTAGGTCTTTCTAAGTTTTACACTTGGCTCATCAATTTTTAGCCTTTGTTTTCTAATCATTTAAAGCTCTATACTTCCCTCCAAGTACAACTTGGGCCACATTCCGTGAGGTTCTATATGTTTTCAAATTCTTTATTCAACCTACAAGTTATTTATAAACATGCTGTTTTATTTTTTTAATGGGCCTTTTTCTCCAGTCTCATTTAGATACATACACTTCTTCTGTGCTCCCATAGCCCTCTGTGATCTCTTATAACCTACTGTGCTGACATAACATATTTATCTTCCCCACTGGCTCCTTACACGTGAAGTGTGAATGAAAGAATGAATGAATGGAAGAATGATGTCTCCTGGGTGGTACCACCTTTAAGGCATTCCTCTCCCCTCTGCATTTAGATTCCTCTCTGGCCCCACCTTCCTTACTGACCTATTTCCTCTGACCCTGCTTGCCTTTCAAAGTCCACCTTCCTCTACGCCACACGTCTTATTAAATTAACAAGTACTTATTGAGCTATAATACATGTAACTCACTGAACTAAGCATGGGGAGGGGAACACAAAGATAAATAAATGCATCTTGTGACTAATTCAGATGTACAACATAGTGATTCAACATTTACATACCTTATGAAGCAATCACGACAATGAGTCTAGTCACTGTACATAGTTACCCAGGTTTGAATTTCAGCTCTAAGGTGTATTATTCTGGGACCTTGGACAACTTCTTAATGATTCTGAGCCACAGCTTCAACTGCAAAGTCTCAATAATACAAACCAGGAAGACTGTTGTGAGAATTATATGTAGAAATGCATATAATGCACCAAGCATGGTGCTTTGCTCATGGTGGATGCTTTGGTAAAAGTAGCTCTGTCATTGTCGCTATTAATGCCAATATATAAGTAATAGTAAGTGCAGTTGGGCATTACTTGTGTTCCCAAACGGTCTATATATACCTTCACCATAAAACTCATGACCTAATATTGAGATTATTTATTTTGTGTGGTTCTCTATCCTTTTTTCACTGATCGCCTGAGCAACTTGAGATCAAAGATTATCATTTCATTTCCCCAGGACCTAACATAGACACAGAGTAAACATATGAAAATTGTTGCTGAATGAATAGCTGACTGTATGTCTATAACTGTGTGTGTGTGTGTGTGTGTGTGTGTGTGTGTGTGTGTGTAAGGAACCATTGTGTGTGTGGGTAAGGAACCATTGCCTAGACCTGCACTTTCCAGTACAGTGCCACTATTGTTATGTGACTATTGAGCTCTTGAAACACAGCTAGTGAGATGGAAAAACTGAATTTGTAATTTTATTTAGTTTTAGTAAATTTAAAATTAAAAACTAAAGCCGTGTCAAATACTTTTTCTACTAAATACAACTTTACTCTTTTGATTGGATACATTTTCCTTTAACCATTGAAAATTTTGTGTCTGATTTACAATGTGCTGTGAGTGCAAAATACTCACTGGATTTCAAAGACTTAGAATTAAAAGAAGAATAAAGTATCTCATTAATAACATTGATTACATCTGAAATAAAAATATTTTAGATATATTGGGTTAAGTAAAATATATATTAAAATTAATTGTATCTGTTTCTTTTTATTTATTTTAATATGGCTACTAGAAAATATTAAATTTCACATGTGGGTTGCAATATACTGCCATGAGACAGCACTGGTCTAGGCCATCTCTCTGTCATCCAAGTGAACAAACAAATGTGGTTCTGCTTCAACCCCTCCCCAGAGTCCATCTTGTTGGTCTCTAATTATAGAAAAGGTTCAGGGAGAAATAAAATTCCCCATCTTTGCAACATGGAAGAATGTATATATTGCCACACTTCCAGTCTCAAATAGACCGCTCCTGCTTGGACAACTTCAGGTTAGAAGGGTAGAAGACCTACAGTTCCTGGCAAGTGAAGGGGACCTCCCTTAGCAACTCCACAAACTTGGTAGATAACCTCCATGCACACTACCTGTACCTCTAATGTGGCATTTATCCCTCTCCTCCCTCATCCCCAGGCTCTGACCTCCTCAGAGGTAGGGGTCAACACTATTCTCAATGTCCATATGCTCTACTTTTCACCTGCCCTTTTCTGGCCCCTGTCTCCTGCTACACTGACCAACTCTTGCTCTTTACAGGATATTATGGTGGCTCTGCACTACTCCCTACAGCCTTCTTATCTTTATCTATGATGAAATGAGAAAACTCACCATCTGTTGTCATCCTGGCAGTGAGGGTCCCTGCATCCCACTCTGACTGAGTAGTCACCAGCCTCCGAACTAGCTCTCCCATTCTGCCTGCTTCCTCCAGACCCATTGCCTTTCTCCCCCCTTCACTGCCTGACCTGTGTATGGAGCCTGGCCCTCAAGTCCTTGACTCTGCCACCCTGCTCCTTCCAATCCTCTGTGCCCTGAGCTCCACCCTCAGGCCTCCCACCTGGTCCTTGCTTATCCTTCTGCTCATCTCTCCTTGCTGCCTCCCTACTGCCTTCCCCAGTTAATTCTGATCTCTTCTCTTCCACAGGCTGGCTGGAGAGGGAGACCTATTACTAAACTCAGCAGAGGAAGAGCTTCACATGACACGGGGTGTCCTGAGGGTTGGGTGAGGTGTTAGGAATTATGAGTTTCGCATGATATCTGAGTTGGGGCAGAGAGATATTGGGATGAATCACCTTGGATGAGAGAGACAGGCAATCTTAGGGCTGGACTGAACGCACCACGGGTAGGAGATGAAATGGGTTGAGGGGAAGGAAGCCCAGTCTACATCTGACTGGAGCCTAGTGAGGAAGGGCCTTGTCCTGTTGAATCAGTAGCCACTCTAGAGAGTAAATGTTGCAACTTCTCTCACCTGGCTGGATGTGTCGCATCTGATTTTAGGAGAGTGGGGATTACTGTGATGCTTTTATTCTAGATCTTCATGGAAGCCATACAGGGGAAGTCAAGGGCCACAGTCAAGGCTAAAAGGAGATCAGAATCAAGCATCGTTGCCCCTTCAGGGCTATCAACATTTTAAAGTCACTTTCCAACCTGATGGAGATTAAGGACAAGACAGGTCAAGCAGGGATCAGAGAAATGGAGGGATTGAGAAAAGATCAGCAGAACCACAACATACAGAGGGGACCACAGCACCTCCCCCAGTACTGGCAGGTAGACTCTCTAGCCCCCACTCCAGTTCTTCAGGTCAGCTTATAGAATCAGACTTTTAGTGCTAGAAGGGACCTTATTTCATCGACAAAAAAGAAACTGAGATCAAGAGAGGTTCAATTACTTGGGAAGGCTCACATGGTGAGTGGTGAAGGGGCTGCAGCCCTTCCTCTGAGGAAGGCACTGGTGGTCCCTGCCTTCTGCTCTCTGCCACAGATGGGTCATCTTGACCCCATCCCACCCCTCTGGCCATTTTCTCTCCTGTTGCCTGGAAATAGAAGCTGAAACACTTTCTGGATCCCTGTAGCCTTTAGTTTAGGCAAAGCACCCTCCCCCCCATGCCCCAGGCTCTACAGGGTGATGGACATTCTCAAATGCCTGGTCTCTGATCCTGGGTCCATACATTTTCCTGCATCTCAGGTGGGTGAGGCGTCCCCAGGGAGCCTTTCTTTCCTGACCACCCTCAGTGATAGCTCTTCCTTCCTCTTCACCCACTCACTGGCTTTTGCTTTGTGAGCTGGTCCACTTTGCCCTGTGGGTCAGTTCATTTGCAGGCCTGTTTTAGAGGGGAGGGTTGGCTGTGCCCCAAAGCATACAGAGTGAGAGATAAAGGTTAAGGAAAGCTGGGGGAAATCATAGACTGTCACCAAAAATAAAGCACACGTATTCTTTGACTGCACACTATGCCTGGCAGTGGGACAAAGGGCTTACACACACCATCCATTAATTCATACAACTAATATATTCTTATCACCCCATCCCATTTTATAGATGAGGAAACCAAGGTCTAGCTGATTCCAGAACTTGTGCCCTTCAAAGGTCTCCCCAGCCATGCTCCCCTCCCTCCTCTGCAAGTTCTCCTAGGGACACGGCTCTATCAGTCTGGGGTCCTTCCCTGGTTGCTGACATGGCTGAACCAGACGCTGGATGATGGAGGGGCCAGGGTGTGCATGAGTTTAGGTGTGGAGGGGCCAGCTCCTCAGGTTTCAGGAACAGGAGCTTTGGGTGTCTGGTGGGTTAAAAATATAGAGGCCCCAACTCAGGGTCATTTGATACCAATGGCTGAGCCTGCTAAGTCTAAGGGCCTGAAGGCAGGGGCCCAAGCGGAAGGGACTGTACAAAGTAGAGAAGAAAGCATCAGAGAGAGGAGGATTGGGTGGGTGGGGGAGTGCAGCTACTGGAAAGCATAAGGTGGAACTGGAGAGCCAAGGGCAAGGAGAGAGAGCATGATGGGATGAAAAGCCTGGTGGCTTCAGGAGAGGATGAAGAAATGGAGCAGGCCTGGGCCACCGTTTAGTCCCATCTCACACTCTTGGAGGTACACAAGGTCTGATTCATCATGGATAAGTCTAATGTTCCAAAGTCTTTGTCCAAATGTTTCCCCACCCCCAGAGTGCAGCAGAAGTAAAAAATCGGGGCTGGATGTCATCTAGGTCATCTGCTTCCAGGTGGGTCTGCCCATCTGTCCTGCTGTCTACTCTGGTTGTAGGGCCGTGAGAACATTAGTCTCTCTCTGTGAGACCAGAGAGGGAAAGCCTGGGGGAGAGGTCTGCTCAGCTCCAACATGCCCTGCCTATCTGGCTCCAGGAACAGCTGTCCCTCTTGGACCCATCCTGCCATGATCCTGAGATTTTCCATGGCTTTCCTTACTTAGCAGTGTAAGATTTGCCCCATGGGAGTGTGGAAAAGTTACTCCTCTAACAGAATACCAAGTCATTGCCTCGGTGCAAAATAAACACCATCAGTCGAAAGCCAGCGATATCACAGGGTGGAAATAGAGGCCTTCTGACCATGATCTAGCCCCTCCATGATCTCCCTCATGCCTTGGTTTACTATGAATGGTAAGTGCCCTGGTGGGGGGGGGCGGTCATGAAGAGGGTCCCTCCTTCCTAGGTACCCAGAGATGAACTTATCCACTCAGCCGTCACCTCCTAACTGGGCACCAGGAAGTTAGAGCCTCTCCCCTCCAACTCCAGTTGGCTCTCAGGCGCACAGAATTAATCAACATCCTTGGCTCATGACATATGATCGACGTCTTCATGATTTCCCAGTGTTAATTTTTCCCCTAGTGTTTCTACCTGATCCTCCTTGTCGAAGGTGGAGGAATGAATGGGCACTATTCACTGCTGTCCTTGGAACCATTCAGCCTGGGGACCCTCCCTCCCCCTCCCCTCCCTCCCTACGGTCCCCCAGACAATCAAGTCCAACAGGATCAGAGCTCCAGCAAGAGGCAGCAGCTAAGGGCTTACCCCTTCCTCATAGGCAGAGGAATCCCAAAAGCACATCTCTACAGAATTGATGTGGCTAGCACTTCCTGCCCCATGCCCTCCTTCGCCTGCATTCCCGAATTAGGAGTGTTGAGTTGAAGCAAAGGAAACAGGATGGAGCTGAGCCAGGTCACCAGTCCTGGACAGAGTTCCATCTTTTATTCAAAGGATGACCTCATCCTTGGTCCTGCTTCTCTAAAGGGAAGTACAGGGGGTCTCTTTCCTAGAGCCTGGATTATATTTTATTGCCCCGTCTTCTCCACAGGATCAAAGAAACAGACTTCACCTAGAGAAGATTCCAGCTTTCATGACTTAGAGTCAACACTGCATTTGTCCTTTCTCTCATGTATTATGAATTTAACCTTTGACCTAGCATATCTTCCCCTCTCCACCCCCATTTCCTTTTCTCTGAGCTCCCTTGGGCTCTCTCACTTCTCCTCCAATCTCCCCCTCCCCCACCCCAGTTCCATTTACCTCCAGACTCCTCTGGTCTTATTTTTAGCTCCAGCTTTTTCCTTTCTTAATATGGAGATGAGCTCTTAGGCTGGTGTAGGGACAGGGGCAAAGGAGCCCTGGACATGGAGGGAAGGGGAGGGTAAGGAGGCTCTGGGAGCCTGGGGGAGAGGTGTAGGAGGTGGGAGGATTCCAGCCTCACTGAGCTGTCCTGGCCTCAGAAGGTTACCCAGCTCTCCTGCCAATCTTGGAGACATATTTAGACAGGACCAGGTGGGGCTGAGGGTGCCAATCTCAGGGGGAGCTCTGGTTCCCTCCCCGCCCCCTGCTCCTATTCCTCCTCCTGACCCTTTCTCTCTTGGCTCTACTGACAGTTTCTTCAGGACCCAGCAGTGTCCTCTGTCCACTGCTCTAGGCCATTCCCCACCCACCCTCAACTGTGAACCCCTAACTCAGGATTGGGACCCAGGGGCCCCTCCCTACCCCAACGAACCTCTTCTGGACCAGGAAAGCCAACCCAGATCCCACTACCTCCATGCGTGCTGAAGACAGGATGGGGGCCAGAGCTGTGCCGGGCCTGCGGCTGGCACTGCTGTTACTGCTGGTGCTAAGGACACCCGAGTCAGGGGTGCAGGGGGAGGATGGGCTGGACTTCCCTGAGTACGATGGCGTGGACCGTGTGATCAATGTCAATGCAAAGAACTACAAGAATGTGTTCAAGAAGTACGAGGTGCTGGCACTGCTCTACCACGAGCCCCCCGAGGATGACAAAGCCTCACAAAGACAATTTGAGATGGAGGAGCTGACCCTGGAGGTGAGTGGTGGAGTCTGCAGCCCTGCAGAACACACCGAGCCTTCTCTGTGACCCCCACATCCTACAATCCCATGGAGGTCTTTTAGGGTGGGATCTGGGGCCCAAGTGCATTGTGGCAGGACTCCTGTCTTGACCAACAAGACCCAAGCGATGTGTACCCCCATAGTCAGGCAATTTTAGGAGAGAGGGGGATTGTGAGGGGTTGTCTCCTCCATGCTACAGGAGGCTGGTAGTATAGGTTTGGTTAGGACTGGGGTGTCCTTGGAAAGGGGGCAAAACAGCAAAAAAGAGATTCTTCAGGGGTTGGGGGTCATTGCAGTCCAGTAGACTGCACCTACCCGTCTACGTTCCTAGCCATAAAATGCCTCCTCTTCATATACTTTAGGGGCAGCATCCCAAAGAGATCCAAACTGAATATAAGTTTAAATGTTATTAACACCTTACTTGCATGTCATTTATTTCATGGCTAAAGGTTTACTAGAGGCTATCATGCCCCTTTGCTGTCCTCTCAGTCCCTTCTTCCTCCCCTCCCTAACTCCCCATCTGCCCCTATTGGGTCCAGGTGGTTGTTCTGATTGGAAAATTCTTGTGGCTGGAGGAGGCTTCAGAATGCCCCAACTGCTCTTTGTGGGAAGATTTCCTCACCTCCAAGCTGACTCCAGGCCCAAAGGAGAAAGGAGCTATTATAACAAAAACACCTCTGTTTGGGGGTGATGGGAGAGATGTGGTCACACACACCTCTCCAGGTGCCAGCATGTGTTAGCAACTCCTCGTCCAAGCTTCAGCAACCCCTTCTCTAGCCTGGCAATACAGATAGGCCCCAACTTGCCCAGAGCTTGGAGTATTTCAGGGCAGGATACCAGGACCTCAAGCTCTCATTTCTGTGTGCCCCTGCTGGGTGCTGGAACCCACTATCTGATTAATGAGTTGAGTATTTTTATCCTGAGTGCTCAGCATCCGTGGCCATCCACCTGCCAACCACTTCTCTTCCTGTCCTCCTGAGTCTGTGTTAGATGGGATTAAGCCACAAGCTGTGTCCAAGGCAGAGCTGAGCGCCCAACTGGCAGACTGAGAGGGCAGGGATGTGACTGTCCACAGCGTCAGGACAGGCTAAGGTAGAGAGTGAAGGAGAAAGTTCACGCAGATGAGAAGAGCCAGTTCTGCATCACCTCTAGTCTCTGGTTCTCTTTCTCTGAGAGTGATGAGCCCTGGCCACAGTGACCTCTACTCTCAGCTTTCTGGAGTTCCCCACTTCTCAGCAACATGACCAGGCCCCCACCATCCTCCTGCCCTCCAAAATTCTTCACATTGCGGGTTGCTCTGAGAATCCCAGGGAAGACACCCCATTCTGGACATGGCCTTTGATGAGAATGCAGTGCAGGGGCTCAGCCCTGAGCCAGGGAAGGGCCTCATTCTCTCTGAAGCCAGACTCATTGGCATCCCCGAGGAACCGGGAGTTTCATGCAACCCCTCAAAGTTGAATGTAATAAGCACATAGTAAATGAGCAATAAACATTCAGGGATTAAAACTGAGCTACAGGTGTGGCCAGTTAGCTCAGTTGGTTAGAGCGCGTTGCTTTTAATGACAAGGTTCAATCCCCACATGGTCCACTGTGAGCTGCGCCCTCCACAATTAGATTGAAACAACTACTTGACTTGGAGCTGATGGGTCCTGGAAAAACACACTGAAAATAAATAAAAAGTTAAAAACTGAGGTAAAATCCAAAAGGCTGGGTTGTAGGGAAAGCGGAGATATTCTGGATCCTTGCACAGCGTCAAGGTTAACTCTTCAATTCCCTGCATCCCAAGTGACCTGACTTGAAAGCAATGATGTGGGGAGTAGGGGTTACTAAGAATATCAGGGCTGATTTTACCCTAACCCTCCCTGCAGTTAGCAGCCCAAGTCCTGGAAGATAAGGGTGTTGGCTTCGGTATGGTGGACTCTGAGAAGGATGCAGCTGTAGCCAAGAAACTAGGTAAGGGAGGGGTGGGAGCACAGGGAGGGAAAGATGGCAGGTGAGACTGGACGGGCAGCCCTGGTATAGGCTAGGGACTCAATCATGCCTATTCTAAAGGGTAGGGGAAAAATACTAAAATTGGGAGAGTTATGGCTCAGGGTCCCCTCTCTTTTATTCCTTATAGAGACCCATGCTCGAATCCCAGGAAGCATGTGACTGGCTTTCTATGTTTTTTAGATAACTGAAAAACAGGACTAGGTGCTAGAGGAAAGGGAGAATCAGGAAACACAGGTGGGGCTGAAGAGGCCGGTGCAAACTTCTCTTCCCACCCTTCCCCCTCCAGAGCATGGCTATATGTTACAGGACTAGCCACCAGGGGGCAGCACATGCCTGAGACTGGACTCCGGATGTGGATGGGGGAGGGGTAATAAGTAATGAAGTCATCTGGTCAGTAATAGCAGAGGGTTAAAATGCTGGACTGGGAATTGGCCACTGGAGTCCTCAGAGGAGGTAACATGAATATTTCTCTCTGTTATGGCAGGCAAAGAAAGGGAGAAATCTTGCTAGAGTCTAGATCTCCCTATATCCACCCCTAACACCCGCACCTCAGCCCAGCTTCTCCCTAGAGAGCCCTTGAGGCCAATTTAGCTGCCAGGGCTAAATAAATCCAGGGGATAAGCACTAGTGGTGTAGGTCTAAGGGTCAGTGGAGGTGAGCAAGGTGGGGAAGGGGAGGTGAAGGATGTGGGGTCCAGTGGGATTATGGAATGGGCTGTGGCCCTGGACTTAGAGCCTTGGCTCTGTGGGAAGTTTGGGATCATGACTCACCTCTGGCCCACTCCCCAGGATTAACTGAAGAGGACAGCATCTATGTGTTCAAGGGAGATGAAGTCATTGAGTATGATGGTGAACTTTCCGCTGACACCCTGGTGGAGTTTATGCTTGATGTGAGGATTAATTACCCTGGACCTTCATGCCCATCTCTGACCAGCCCCAACCTTACACACACACACACACACACACACACACACACGCACACCAGAGAGCCCCTTCCTCCTGTTCCCCAACCCTCTTCTCTCTTCCCTCATCCCTCTCCCTGCTTCTACCAGTGAGGACAGAAACTCATTCTTTTCCTTCAATGTCCCGGCTTTTCCAGGTTCTAGAGGATCCTGTGGAATTGATTGAGGGTGAACGAGAGCTGCAGGCATTTGAGAACATCGAGGATGAGATCAAACTCATTGGCTACTTCAAGAGCAAAGACTCAGAGCGTGGGTAACCCTCAGACTCCATAGTTCCTTTCCCTGGATTCCCCACGTCATGGCTTTTCTACCGCTTAACTCCTCTTGCCACAGTCAGCTCCGTCAACTGCTCTGATCTCCTGTATTCTGGGGGTTCCAAGACAGGCCCCTCCAGCATTCCACCCTCCATCATGTTTTAATCACTCTCAGAGGGCTAGAAGGGGTGGGTCTCAGAATGAACCCTACCTGCCTAAAAAGAACTGGGGGAGGCAGTGGGGAGATGGTTCCCTGGCAGACTCTCCTCTCCCAGAAACTAACTCTACATCCCCTCTCAGATTTCAAGGCCTATGAGGATGCCGCGGAGGAGTTCCATCCATACATCCCCTTCTTCGCCACCTTCGACAGCAAGGTTCTCCCCCACCCCGAGGCCATATTGGGTCTCCCTCACCCTCCTCATTGGCCTTCCAGCCCCTCTCCCAGAATCACTGGGGGACCTGGTCCCTCCTTACACATGACACCTCCCATCCCCACCTCAGGCTTCCCTCACCCCAAAGATTTTAGATTATCTGACACACCCCTCTCATGTTCAACCAAAGCCCAGAGAAGTGAAGACACTTGTCACAGTAGCAGTGATGTGAACACAGGTTGTCTGACTCCCTTCCTAACATCTGTTCCCTCATAATACTGCTTCGCATTGTGATCCTGAATCCCCTGCTCCCCGCCCACATCCTCCACCAAAGGTAGCAAAGAAGCTGACCCTGAAGCTGAACGAGATCGATTTCTATGAAGCCTTCATGGAAGAGCCTGTGACCATCCCAGACAAGCCCAACAGCAAAGAGGAGATTGTCAGCTTCGTGGAGGAGCACAGGAGGTGGGGGCAGGGGTAACCCTCTGAACCAGGCTAGAACACCCTTCTCTGACCATTCTCTGTGCTGGGGGAATCTCAGCCAACCAGGAGGCTGTTCTTGCCTAGAGAAAATAGACTTCTTGGTGCCAGTGCTCATGATATGCCGAACCTTTCCCACAATATTTTGCATCCTATCCAGCCCTGAGTCCTACATAGAGAAGGTCCTCCATAAATGTATACAGTTCATTGGGGTGAGTGTTGAATGCTTGTGGTCTGCCAGGAACTGAGAGATGTTTTCTATAGTATTATATTTAATCCTTTCAACAACCTCAATTAAAGAGATTCCACAGACAGCACGTGTCATAGCTGGATTCCAACCCACATCTGGCCTGTGTTCTTTCTCATGTTTACTCTATACAAGTTCTTCTCAATAGGAGTGGAGGAATTGGCAAGGTAGGGGGAGAATTTTGCCCTCCAGAGGGTATTTGTTAATGTCTGGAGACATTTTTGGTTGTGGGGAGTGCTGCTGGTATAAAGTGAGCAGAGAGGCCAGGGATGTTGCTATACACCCTACAGTGCACAGAACAGCCCCCCACAAAGAAGGATTACTTGGCCCCAAATGTCAATAGTGCTGAGGATGAGAAACCCTGCCCTACATGCACACATAGTTCTCTTCCATAGTACTCCACAACTGGAAATACCCTTTCATCAGTGTAAACTATACTTACTCTCCTTCTCTCCCCTTCATCAAGGCAGGGACATGTTTACTTTGTTCAACTCCTATCTACACAGAAGGGCTCAGACACTCAATTTTATTGAAAGAATGAGTGAATGAATGAATGCTCAGATGTCCATTTCTTACCTTTCTCCCAAAAGTCTCTCTTGCAGTCCCCTTGCCCACCCTCTGTTCTCCCACCTGTTTTAAGCACGCAATAATCTAGGCCTAGTGTCCAGTGCCAGATGGCTTTGTTCTGGGTTACAAGCTATATGTGCCCTAGGCATGACCCAGAGACAACCTTTGCTGTGGGGACCTTCTGGGGTGTGTGCTTTTCACCCACTGAGAAGTGACTGTCTGTCTCTTCTAGATCGACCCTGAGGAAACTGAAGCCTGAAAGTATGTATGAGACCTGGGTGAGTACCCCAGACAGGGACCGACCCTGGGGGAGCACGGGTAGCTGTAGACTCAAATCTTAGAAACATCCCACCCTGCTGTTCCTCATACCTCGCTTGTAGGAAAGACAATGCACCAGCAAAGGTTGAGGGGGTTTGTTCCAAAGAACGTGTCACACATAAGTTGATGAAGAAGACAAGAGAGGAGTCACAGCTCTGGGGCTGAAGAATTTGCACTGTCACTTGGAAAAGGGTCACCACCACAAGAATACGAGGTCTGGCAATTAAGTTCGTGAACTCATCCTAGAAAAAGTGCTACATACCTCATTGCTGAATATCACTACGGTCACCTTTGAAATAGTCCCCTTTGGAATCTGCACACCGATGCCAATGCCTAGTCCACCCTTCAAAGCAATTTTGGAACTCTTTCTGGAATGGGCATCAGAGCTGTCCTTATATTACACTTGATGTCCTGAATGTCATCAAAATGTCTTCCTTTCAATGTTTCCTTTATCTTCAGGTAAAGAAAGAAGTCATTGGGGGCCAGATCAGGTGAGTAGGGAGGGTGTTCTAATACAGTTATTTGTTTAATGGCTAAAAACTCCCTCACAGACAGTGCTGTGTGAGCTGGTGCATTGTCGTGCTGCAAGAGCCATGAATTGTTGGCGAAAAGTTCATGTCATCTAACTTTTTCACACAGCCTTTTCAGCACTTCCAAATAGTAAATTTGGTTAACTGTTTGTCCAGTTGAAACAAATTCATAATGAATAATCCCTCTGATACCAAAAAAGGTTAGCAACATTGGCACAACAAGTTCACGAACTTAATTGTCACACCTCGTATACCTCCTCCAGAAGCTGGATTTCCACAAAATTCAGGTTCGAGGAAAATCTAGGGTCTGTTCTGGGCTCTTTGACTTCAGGGCGTATAGCTAAGGCCTCCTTCCCCCACAACAGGAGGATGATCTGGATGGAATCCATATTGTGGCCTTTGCAGAGGAAGCTGATCCAGGTGAGGGAGGAATACTGGATTGGAAGGAGGTGGGGGTTGCTAGTGAGAGGGAGACAGGGGTGTTAGAGCACAGGCTTCACTTCAGAGGCATTCCTGGGAGAATGCAAGTGGCCTGGAGCTAGACATGCAGAGTTGTGGGAGGCGAGGGGGGGGGGGGAGGGAGATCTGGACTCATGTCCTCTGTGTCCTTTTCTTCTCCACCCCCCTCACATTTCTCGCTTGTGTTCTAAGATGGCTATGAGTTCTTAGAGACTCTTAAGGCTGTGGCCCAAGATAACACTGAAAACCCTGATCTCAGCATCATCTGGATTGACCCCGATGACTTCCCCTTGGTAAGAGGCACCACTCAGGCACAGCTGTCCTAAGGTGGGGCCTAGACTGTGGCACGTTCTGAGGGCAGCTTCTTTCAGAGTTCATACCCCATCTCCTAGCTGGGGCCTTGGGACATTATGCCTGCTGTGTGCTCAGGGGCACTGTGGGAATGGAGAGAGCCTGAGAAAGGGGAGCAGGAGGGGAAGTGAACCGCAGGGGAAACTCAAACTACTCCTAGAAAAGAGGCTGGGCAGGGAACTCATGTGCACGGCTGACTCCCTCTAGAGAAAACCAGAGTTTTGGGGAGCAGATGGGCACATTAACTCTGCACGTGGTTGTACAGAATCATAGAATCAAACCACAGAATTTCCATGTCTCAGGGGATGGCTTTGTTCCCAGCTTAATCCTCAACACCAAACACTCATTGTTGAAAGACCTACTGAATGAACAAACAGAAATGTGAAGAAATTGACAATTACAGGGTATAACCATCTAGTTTAGAGATGTAGAAACTGAGGACCAGGGAGAAGTGACTTGCCCAAAGTCACAGAGTCACTCAGCAGCTGATCCAGGATCAGAACAGGGGTTTCCTATCTAGTTTTCCTCTGAAAGGAGGTCTCAGTGTCCCCAGCTGACTATCCTGATACTTTTCCTTTTGAGATTTCTATGCTTTAACTGCTTAGCTCTACCCAATCCCTCAGGCCCTGCATCTGGACCCATTCCCCATCCACCATGGGCTCATAGTATCCTCCTCTATCCCCTCGGCTTACCCTCACACTCACCCTCCTGGACTCATGTATTCCTTGACTCCATTAAGTTGCCTAATGTGTTTCTTCCACAGCTGGTTCCGTACTGGGAGAAGACGTTTGATATCGACCTGTCAGCCCCACAAATAGGAGTTGTCAATGTTACTGATGTAAGTTTCTTTGCTCACCCCGATTGACCCCCAACTCTGCTTCCCAGCATAGCTGGCTCTGCTTTGTCCTGCTAAAGAGCAGTTGACTCCATCCCAGAGAAATCAGACCTTCCCAGTCTAATGGCTGGACAGAGGGAGACATTTGTGCCCTGAGCACACCTGTCTCCCCCTGTTGGAATTGGCTGCTCATCCTTCAAGGCCCAGTTCACACCGTCTCTTCATGAAATCTTCCCAGATATTGAAAAGATCTTGGAATCATTCCTTCCTTGGTACTCCCAGAGCCCACTGGCATTGAGAACATGACTTTCATATGGCTATTTATGTACCATGTGTGTCTCTTCCAGTAGACTTTGAGCTTTTTGAGAGCAGAAATCTTATTCACAAACGGCAGGTGCTTTGAAAATGTTTAGTTGAACTGAATAAGCCACAGTCTTTGCTTTCATATAATTCCCAGTCTAACTAGGGAGGTACACATTCCATTAAGTACCAGGCCAGATCTGATAAATTCTATAATAAAGATACAAATAAAATTCCAGGAAGGCACAGAAATCAATGATTTCTGCTTGAGAGAATCAGAAAAGGTTTAAAAGGAGTGGTATTCAAAGTGGAAATTGTACAATGTATAATTTCTAAACTGATGGAAAAGTTAGTGCAAAAGGTCAGGAGTAGGAAAATGAATATCAGGTTTGGGGAAAAGCAAGTAATTTTTTACGACTTGAGAGTCTAGAGATTTCTGAGGATGGGGCTGGAAAAGAAGGTTATGAAAAGCCTTGATTGCTGAAGAGTTTCAGATTTTATTCTTTAACCCATGAAGAGCCACCAGCATTTTGTCTCAAGGGCATATGTCTGTTTTAGGAAGCTCAGCATGACAAGACCATGGAAGAAAAATCAAAGGGAGAAGGTCTATTTGCCAATCCAGCCATTCTTTCTACTCCTGCTGTCACTATTCTAAGGTCACCTAGATCTTCATCCCTGACCACTGGCACATGAAGGGAAGGGACAGAGGATGTAGGGAAGGATGTACAGAGTCCAGTGAGTGGGAGAACAGGTGTAAAGATGTGAGTTGGATTTAGCTGCTGTCCTCTTTCTGTGCCATGTCCTAGGCGGACAGCATATGGTTGGAGATGGACGATGAGGAGGACCTGCCTTCTGCTGAGGAGCTGGAGGACTGGCTGGAGGATGTGCTGGAGGGTGAGATCAACACAGAGGATGACGACGACGATGATGATGATGATGATGACGATGATGATGACTAGTTGCTATGGCAACTATCTCCCTGCCCCACCTGTTCTTCTCATATTCCTTCCTGCCTTCCCTGTCCTTTCCCAGAGCTCTTCCAGAGACATTAGGTCATTCTTTACTATAGAGCCCATTGAGGATCTATATGCTGAGTGCTGAGACCCTGGTTCCCCTCACCTGATGAGAAAAGGAGCTACTTTTCCCCACACAACGGCCCAACTATCGCATCTAACTTCTGTTTCTTGTCCCACAATGTCCCTGGATCTATTATTTGTTTCTCCCGTTACTCCCTAAACTCTTGTGATTTTACTCTTGCCATATCCCTGGGCCCCCATCTCTCTTCCCTCTGTTCCCTCTACCTGTGCATACTCTTCCCCCAACTCTCTCAAATCCTATATCCTTCTGACAGTCCTTTCCCTGACTGTGTTTGGGGCTGTATCTCAACAATCTCTTGTTAATATATTTGGGTCAAACAAGAGGCCTCAATAAAGGATCTGGGGCAGCTGAGCAAGTGTCTGCCAATGAGGTCTCACCTCTATGGCAGGAGGGCAGCAGCCAGAGAGGGGGTGTTAGGTGTGATTATCTTGTTAGGGGCTTCGATAGGAGGGGGTTGGGGCTCCCTCCAGGCAGTTATCTCAGAGAAGCTTGGATTATTTATCTGCTGCAAGTCAATAAGCCATTTTGGAACACATGGTGTTTGTCCAGCACCACCACTACATTCTGGGAGAACAGAGTGTGCCACGCCTGTCCCTGCTCTTGAGCTGATTAGTCTCACTGGGAAGTCAAAACAAGCATACTAAACAATTAAAGAAATATACAAAGCAATATATAGTTAAGTGATTATGTGCTACTTGATGGCACCTTCCCTGTGTCTCTTATTCTAACTGTCAAGACAGAGCCCAAATAACACTTCCTCAGTGAGGCCTTTCCAGAGGTGGCCCATTCTGCAGCTCCCTCCTCTGGGTTCACACTGCACGCTTTCTTTACACCTCTATTCTACTACTCAGCACATTCTATTCTAACTCTCATTTACATGTCTGTCTTTCCTACTAGACTGCTCCCAGGCCTTTTCTCTGTGTCCACAGGGCCTGGCCCACAAAAAACAGTCCCTAATAAATGTTGATTAAAAGAAGGGACAAATGGACAGAATGAGCTCAGAAGAGATCAGAGTGGGCTTTGATGGCTTCATAAAGGAAGTGAATATTTTTCTAGGCCTTAAATAAGAGAAGGATTTGGTTAAGGGCAAAGGAGTTGGGGAGTGGACATTTCAGGCAGTGGAAATGCACCAGAAGAATGTATCTGTCATATTGGGGGCACAGAGGAGACCAGAGAGACCAGAAGAGGAGCTCAAGTAGTGATCATGACAGGGAGTGGGCAGGATGGGCCTAGGCTATAGAGGTATTTGAGTTTAATCCTGTGAGGTGAGGAAGAAGGGAAAATTTTAATCTGGCATGACTAGCAGGATAGATCTAGGGAGGGGAGATGAAAGAGATACCAGAGGCAGGGAGACCAACTCTTTCAATGGGAGACCATTAAAATAATTGGGGTGAAGTTGGGAGAACATGAGCCCGAGTGGTGGTCATGGAAGTGGAGAGGAGGCATTGAGTTTTGTATGCTGGGGATCCCCCAGATCTGGGCCTGCTAGAGTTCCTGGCAGGAAGGATCTGAATTCGCTTCAGCAGGTCCCAGACTGGGGTAGGAGTAAAGGAGTCAGGAGTGGGTGTGGGGGAACCAAACAATTGAACAAGCCCATAACTAGCAGACAGTTTTCATGGATCAGGTATAAGGGTGTTGCTGGGAGACTTAGAAAATTTCTGAGTATGGAAGAATGAGACCTGAGGTTAGAGAAGTTTGCACCCTCCACAGACAAATCCAGGATTCCTGGAGAAGTGGCAGGAGTGTAGAGTAGAAACCATGTATTAATCCAACTTGTACCCATTTAATAACTGTTTAATACATAGTGTCACATCCAGCGCAAGACGGGCAGTGAGAGAACGAGAAGGGGAGGCGAAGGGTTAAGAAAGAAACAGAAATCAAGAAAGTTTTGAAACAGGGGCCAAGGGTCTCACAGCCTCAAAGGATTGAGAGCCCCGAATCGGACCACCTTGTGGCTTTTATTGATGAACATACAAGGAAGTAGCATTGTTTTTGTTAGGGTCTGTGAGTCCCATACACCGTACCAGAAAACTGGTTCAATCCAATCACCCTTGCCTGTCAAAAGTCCCATGATGTATAAATAATTATTGTTTGTACCTCCCCAGGGGACAAAACCTTTATGTTGAAAACTTACTGAGATGGAGAACTGATGTTATCACTTCCCAAGCAGGTTGTGGGAAGGAATACAGCCACAGAGGCAGAAGCTCTCCTTAGATGGGGGAAGGTGGGAGCTGTGCCCAGCTCTATCAACCCCGTGAATTCTCCTGGTGGTCCCCACACGACTGTACCTGTCTTAGGTTGTTCCTTTCTTGAGGAATCTTACCCGTCCTTGGCTAGCCAGCCATCCTTTGGGACCAAACAAGGAGATGGCATAAAGGTGAAGCAATGTCCCTGAAAGGAATAGTCTCACAGACTCTTCTTTGTTTTTAGGGGTAGGCATGAGGGGACAGATGGGCAGGCAGCAGCGTGACAACAACATAGTATGGGCACTAGGCCAATAAAATAATGCCATGGAGTTTACTGTCTAGCATAGGTCAGTGGAAGGCCCAGACTAAACATAGCTCCCATGTTTTAAGCCCCCATTTGTACCGTTCCTTGGACACTGACAATTTCTGAATCTCAGAAGAACGCTGTAAGACAGACACTGGTGTCTATCTTACCAGCGAGGACACGGAAGCTCAGACGCATAACCTGTCTGAGAAAGGAGTAGAAGCAGCATGAAGTTCAAGTCCCCTGTACTTGGTTAATTCTAGAAGACCTGGACCTTCCACTGGTGCAGATAAATCATTTAGTTTCAGTCTCAAAGATGGGTCAGTGAAATAGTTTTGGCCCCACCACACAGAACAGAGGAGATACATACAAAGGCAAATTATGAGGGTGTGACAGGGGACACTGGGGGACAGGGTAAAGAGCACAGAGGCTGGGCCTCCTTCTAGGAGCAGTATAGATTCTAGACAGGAGGGCTCATCTGTAGTTTCCTGAGGAGTCTCTACCAAGATGGAACTGAGGGGAGGACAGGGGAGTCCTTGGAGGTGGCCCAGACACCGTTGGGGCTCAGACCTCTTCCCAGAGCCAGACTCCGCAGGAGTTGAGGCAAGACCCCTTAGGCTGGAGAAGGGGGTGAAAACATGTGCTTCCTCATTTCTTCCTTCTTTCAGTCTGGCTGAGAATCTGGGGGAGGAAAGTCCCTGGGGTGGAAGGGAAGTGAGTGCTGCCATCCCAGGCCAAGGCAGAGGGGCAGAGTTAGGAGACAGAGCTAAGTGTGGCTTTGCAAGTTATCTATATTTGCATGCTGAGCTCATCGCTGCTTTTTCTCCCCAGAAAATAAAATGACATCATGGTGGAGGGAAGGCGGTAGGGTAGTATATTTGGGGAAGGTGAGAGGAACACAAGGCTTCATCCTAGAGGGAAATCTGGGGCTCCATGTCCAGCGAAGGCTGCTCTAGTGTTGCTTCTGGCCCCCACCCCTACCTCCAGCCCCACTGTCCCAACGTGGGTAGTCTGAACAGTCATTACCCCTGACACATAAAGGGGAGAAAAGAGGTTTTTCAAAATACCAAGTCAGGCAGCTAAAAGGACCCAGACACCAAAGGCCTTCCAAACCCCTAAACCCAAACTTGCTCTGTGCCTCCCAGGGTTCCAGCCATTGTGGTCATCGAAAGGTCATCATGGGAGGAGTGTGTCCCATTGGGCAAGAATTAAATCTGAAAATTGGGTTCCGAGGTTTAGCGGACGAGGTAGCTTCGCCCTCGCAGGAGTCTTCCAGGACCCCAACCCTTTGGTTTCCCCTTACCCCGCCCCACCATTCCCCGCCCCTCCCCGGCTCTGACGTCACGGCCAGCCGGGTGGGGCGAGGCGGCGCTGGGCTCTGGCTCCCGCTCCGCGGGCGGAAGCTGCGCGGCGGCTGGAGCCGAGGAGGAGGCTCCGGACGCTGCTCACGAAACAGGGACGCCAGAGTGCCCGCACCCTGCGCACTCGGCCCGGAGGCGGTGAGAGGGTGTGGAGGGGACGTGGCTCGGGGAGGGGGAAGATTTGGGGTCTGGGCTCGGAGGGGCGTGGATCGGGACGCCTGGAGAGGCGTGGGGTGTGAGGCCCCGGTCTGGTCCGCGGGGTCAGGCCCCTGGGCTCAGTCCCCAGTGGGGCGCCTCGAGCATGTGCCAGAGGCGGCGGGGCTCTGGCCTCCCAGTCCCCGCTGGCAGGCGGTTTGAGAGTCCGTACGGGCCTGCTTCCCGCCCAGCCTGTTCGGCGGCCAGCAGCTGCCGCCTCCCTCCCCTCCTCTGGCTGCGGACTCAACCTCGGGGGTGGCCGCCCTCCCGGCCCAGCCCGTCTCAGTCCCCCGGCAGCCTGTGCGCCCCCACCCCGCCCTCTACACCTGGAGAAGAGGTGGGATTGGCGACAGTGTGTCCGTAGGGAAGGAAGGAGCTGGGGTGTAGAGGACTGAAGTAGCTAACGTAAAACCCCTAATTAATTTCATATAATCGTGTCAAAACTGACACGGACACACACCTACAAGAGACACGCCAGCACACACGGTGACACACACCCATGTGACTCCTACACACATCGTCTGGCACACAAGCAGATTACAAACGTCCCTGCACTACACGTCCAACACCCACCTCATCCCACTTGCAAATCACCTGGAAGAACATTAGTCTAACTGGACAGCTGAGTGGGGGCCACTGTCCCCAAGTCCACCCTAATTTTCTGGGCATCTTTTCCCAGCCTTGGGCTTCAGGTTGCCTCTCTTTAAAACAGTGAGAAAAACTGAGAGAAAATCCTGGTCTCACTCCAGGAGAGCAAGACAGGATGTTGAGGGTGAGTGAGCCTGGTGCTCTGAAACTGGGTGAGTAGGGAGGGTAGGAGCTGCTGGTGGCCACTCTTGCTGGGTCATTAGAGCTTATAGGGTGCTGGGAGTGGTTGGTTTCTGGCATCAGAGTGGAGGAGGGGGTGGAAGCAAGGGAGAGGGAGAAAAAGAAAGACTAAGTATGAGTCAGCCAAGGATGGAGCCCAAGTCAGAGAGAGAATGAGGGGAAGGTGAGAGGGACAGAGATACAGTCAGGAACAGGGAGAGGGAGGAAGTGAGAGAAAGAGATGGTCCGAAGACTGGGAAGAGTGTTGGGGAATGGACTATACAAAGGGTCAGAAAATTAGAGAGGGCGAAAGCAGGATTGTGGTGTGAGACCACAGGGAATTAGGGAAAACATGCTGAATCAGTGTGTTTTCTCTACTACAGTATCTGGCCCCTAGGCTGTCAGAGCAACTAGCTTTAATTGCTCTTCCCTTTGTGGTTAAACACTGTATTAGGGAAATTGCCAGAGATGCCTTAGGCTGCTGACTGCCCTGGTTGCCTACTTCCTCACTTCCCTGACACCGGTACCCATCATGTGTGCATGTATTATCAGGCAAGAAGAGAGCCACAGAACCAAACCCTGCCATGCCATCCCCTCACTCTCATACAGATCCTCATGCACAGTGCAGTGGGGGACGTCACCAACCTGTGTACAGCCAACCAATCTCGGCACTTCCCTACCAGACTTACCCTATCTCTCTACAGCAGGGTAGCTCACTCCTTCCTAATAGGATGGTAGCTCTGAGGATTCAGATAGGGACACTGAGTACAACCCAGGAGTCCTGAGTAGCCATGTTTACCACCAAGTGGGATAGGATGAAACCCCATTGAAAGGCAAAGAGAAAGAGTCTGAGAGACTAGGGAGAGAGGGAATGGATGAGGAAGAAACAGAACAGAAGTAGGAGTGGGGAGAGAGAGAACCGGATGAGGGGAGCTCAGCACAGGCCCCACCTTCCCCTCACCATCAGGTGGCCCCCTGCCTTCTTGGTCCAGTGGGTATCTCCTAATGCCCTCGTCTCCATTTGGTCTTTCTTCTCTTAGCCTAAGGGCCAAAGGCTTTGCACTGTCCCTCTGCAGAGAGGTGACCCATTTTGCTTCTTGGACTGAACTGGAAAGGTCCTGATGCCCAGGTATCCTGCCTCCCCTCACTCCAGGCTGACTCTGAAGTGTTGTTACAGGAATAAAGAGCCCCCCCCCAAAAAAAAAAATGCTGAATAGAAGCTAAGGGAAGAAGTCAGTTGAGAATAGTATTAATGGATTAATGGAATAATTAACGGATGAACTACAGGACTGCTTGAATTTGGGGCCCAGATAAAATTTAAAATAGAACCCTGCACTCTCCCTTCCCAACCCTCTGCTTCTCCTTGATTACTCCCCCCCCCCCACACACACACACAGGCACAGAGCCTGACAGACTTGAGTGCCTAGAGGTCCCCTCCTGCCCACTGCAAGGATCTCCAGGCCCCTCCCCTCAGCCTTAGACAGCCGCAGCAGATGTGAGGGAGGGAAGAAAGGAGGGGCAGCAGCTCTTAATCCTCAAGCTTTCTTAAATTTATTGAGGATTTGGAAGCAAATGCTAGGGGGAGGGGATAATCATGAATTAACGTCAAAATGCACAGAAATCTTTTGGTGTTGCCACCTTCTCCACAGGTGGTTATCCCATTTTGCTAGGCTTCTCATAGTGCCCGCAGGGCTTGCTCCTTCCTCCCCCAATCCCAGGGATCATCAAGCTCCCAAGTCCTTCCCTACAGGTCAGTATATAGCCCTTCTGCGTCAGCATCCTAAATTGGTTGGACCTTAGACCAGGACTCCACCTGGGGCCGGCTTGGAAGTAGAGGGAGGAAGGAAGGAAAGTGTGAGGAAGTTGTGAGCAGAGAACAGAATGACCTGGGAGGAAAGGGGCTGACTTCCTGGCAGCCTCAGCTCCGGTTCCCGGTTCCTGCCCTGGTATCCTGTCCCAAGAATGGCCTCCACCCAGGCTGCCTGGTGTTCCCTGGGCAGCCTCTACACTGCTCCAGAGATTAGGAGGACTCTTCCGAGCTTAGGAGGAGAGTGTGACGTAGCCCCTAAGGAAGTCTGAATCTCGGGAACGTGACATGGAGGGTGAAGAAGCCAAACTTCTGTCAAGTCCCAGCATGGCCAGCCCACCCCAGGGACAATGATCAGTGAGACTTGAGAACCACATAGAGAGTCCACCTCCTTGCACCCCAAAAATTTCCCCTAAATTATCGTGCTCTTACCCCTGCTGCCACACCCAGACTTGGGCAAATGGTATGTCTCTGGGGAGACAGACAACCCAGCTGCCTTTCCCTGCTCCCTCAAGGGGCCTTACTCCTGTTTTCTGTCTTTTCTTACAACTCCCCATACACCCTCCCATTCACTGGTGTCGGTGTCATAGTCCTGGAGTGAGGTGCGGGCACCCAGAACAGAGGTTGCCATAGTAACCATCAAGCTGAGGCAGCAGCCTGCTCTTGGACTCTATGCTCCCTGCCTCTCTTCCCCCACAGGATTCCTCATTTGCAGCCTCTTTTTCTCTCCCAAACCCAGCTCTTCGACTCCATTCTGTAGGATCCCCTCACCCTTCCTTTTTTCTCGTTATGAGCCTGTGGTTATCTGTCTTCTTACACATACTCTCAGCTGGCTCAGACACAGACAGACACACAGACCACATACACTCACAGCCGTACACATCCAGTGCTGGCATCTACACATCCATTACCAGTACAATCACACACCCACTGAACCAGCACCTGCCTTCCATGCCTGTGCCCACACCAGGGGTGAGCATCCATAATAAAACCCTGGCACACACACTTCCCCCTGCCACTTTAACATGCCCACCCCATCTCTCTAAGGGGCGTCCTTGTATCTGTTTGACTCTCAGAAAGCTCTTACCCACCTGTGTGGGTGAGTGTCTCACACACATTAATCCCTTCCCGCCTACCTCCCCTGTGTTTTAGATTCAGAGGCCTAAATCTTAACTCCTCTCAGGAGATACACACACACATATTCTCTCCCTTTCTCTCAATCTCTCTCTCTCTCTCTTTCCTCCCACCAGATCTATTTACAAACTCTTCCATGTGAAAGCAGGGCAGGATCACCCTAAATTCTGTTCCATTGTTCCGCTGATGGCTTGGTCCCAGGGTCTCCTCCATTGGGGCAGGGTCTTCTTGGGGGCCTCTTGCCTCCTTCCCATGCTGCTCTTTCCTTTTCAGCTCTCCTCACACCCCTACCTCCATTATTCTCATCTCTGGACCGCCTCCCCATTTTCCCCTTTGCCCTCACCCCCCCCACACACCACCTTTTCTGTCCTCGGACTATCAGTGGAGGGAGCAGCTGGGCTCCAGAGCCTGCTGCTGTGACCTAGATTTCAAGGCAGAGACGGTTCCTGGTGCTGACAGTCAGAGAGCATTGTTCCTGGCCCAGCCTGGCAGGGCCACTGCTGGGCCCTTCTGTCTGGTTGCACCTGGGTGTGCAAGTGAGCATGCCTGTAAGTGCCTGTTTCTTGTGGGGATCGTGCTGGCCCTGCTGCCTGGCTCATTGTGTATTTGTGTCACGGTGCCTGCCACCAAGGGAGACTTGTTTTGGTCCAAATAGGGGGCTGGGAATGGGGACCTCTGGTTCCATGCCTCTTACTGTGCCAGGCCTCCTGCCTCAGTTTCCCTGTACAGAGGCCAGAAATAAGGAAAATGGGGGTGGGTGTCAACCAGCCCCCTTCTATTTGCCACATTCCCAGCCCATTGTTGGCATGATTTGGGGGTAGTCTCAGTCAAGTACCTGGTCATCTGGTTCCTTGTCTCATCCCTTGGTCTAACCACAGAGTACTTTTTAAAATCCTTTACTTTTGATTATAAACTATATACTCATTGTGGGGAAAAAGCCCCCTTTTAAACTCACCACTGGTTTCACATCAAATCCAGAAAATTTATTCCAAGGTCTGACCTTCCTGTCTGAGCCACAGTTCCTGTCTTAGTGAGTGAAAGGAGGGCCATGAGTCTTCGACATTTCCCCTAAGAATCTCCATGAAAGAGGGGTGGGGTAAAGGCCTAGGTGAGATCTAGTTTTGCCAAGCCCCCTTTGGGAGGTCATGCTGAAGGTAGTGTTAGCCAGATGTTGATGCAAGCAGGAGTGGCAGACCCCTTCCTGCCAGACTCTCCCAAAGCTGCATCTAAACCCCTTCCCCCTGCCACCCAGCCAGCCTGGGAACTGGGCAGGGGGCCAGAGCCAGCCGCTTGGTATTCTTGGGCGCGGGGGCTGCAAGCACAGCACAAAGACTAGGGGAGAGGGCTGTGTGGAGGCCCAGCAGCAATCAAGGGAGAAAATGGGCTCCACAAAGGTGGGGGTGATTCATTGCTTTGCCCCTCCTTGCCCCCACCCTCAGAGCCCTAATGGCTGAGCACAGAGGGGCCAGAGGACCATTAGACCAAGCAACTAGGCATCCATCCAAAATGAGTCATTTGTGGGGTGATGGGAAGTTGAAGTGAGGGACCGACCCTTTTGCTTCTGGGGAAAAATGAGAGCTAGAACACGAGACCCAACCAACCACCTTTAGCCCCTTCTTTTTAGCTTCTCACTGCCACAGCAAGCCTCTCCCTGTGGTCGTTGTTTTGGAGGTTTTTTTGTTTGTTTTTGTTTTGTAAGGCGCTGGGTTGCAGGTGGGTGAGGTGATTCTGGTGGTGGGGGGAAGAGGGGGTTTGGATGCAGCGGGTGAGAGAGTCAGGAGCAGGTTGCTATGGTAACCGCCTCCTCAGTCAGGGGAGCTGTTGCCAGGGTTACTGTTAGAGGGTGTAAAATGAAGAAAAAAGATGGGTGGAAGGAGGTGTGACTTGTCACTCTAGGCTCCAGCCTGGTCCCTAACTTCCAAATATCTTCCTTTTTACTCCCACTTCCCTTCGGTCTTTTCTCCTTCCAGCCCTGGCCGTCCCCAACCCTGTTCTAGGCACCTGCCTAGTGGGATAGAGGAGGGGTGGGACATGCCAGTAAGTGAACCATACCCCCAAGCTCAAGCTCAACCTCCTCTCCCTCTGTTCCTCCCAACCCCAGTCATGGCTGAGTACGGGACCCTCCTCCAGGACCTGACCAACAACATAACCCTTGAAGATCTGGAGCAGCTCAAATCGGCCTGCAAGGAGGACATCCCCAGTGAGAAGAGTGAGGAGATCACAACAGGCAGTGCCTGGTTTAGCTTCCTGGAGAGCCACAACAAGCTGGACAAAGGTGGGGGAGGACGCTGGCATCCTGCCGCAGCTTTTCGTGGGCTCAGTTCACTGAGCAAATAGAAATGAGCTCAGAGCTCCTATACACATAGCGTGCATTCCTCTCTGACAAAGCAGGACCAGAGAGATGCTCTTAACAGTTGGAAGGGCTCTAGGGCCATGGTCTTCACATTCTTCAATTTGCCCCTTGTCAGTAGAAAATGTTCCTCAGATATGATTGTGCAATTATCACATAAGTAATAGGACATTAAAATACACGTTAAAAGTGACACAATTTAAAACCACAAATTGTTATGATTTTCTTATCCACTTTTAGAGAACACTGCTCTGGGAGGAACTGGTATGTAAGATGGCCCTAAATGGCAAGTAGGATTTCAAAGGCAGAATCCAAAGGAGGTCAATGCTAGGTCAAGGACTATAGTGACAGAGGTGGGAGAGTTGTCTGGTGTGTTCGGAAAAGCAAGGGGACCTCCTTAACTTGCTGGGGCATAGGGTATGTTTAGAAGTGGCTGGAAAGGTAAGTTATGGCTGTGCTGTGAAGGGCCTTGAAGTGATAAGGTATTTGATAGGTGAGATGAGTGATCAGAGGGCCCTTCAAAGACATGAATCTGACTGTAGCATGGATAGCAGGGAGGGAGGCTGAGGAGGATGTTACAGTTAGACTACCGTGTTTCCCTGAAAATAAGACCAGGTCTTGTATTAATTTTTGCTCCAAAAGACGCATTAGGGCTTATGTTCAGGGGATGTCATCTTGAAAATCATGCTAGGGCTTATCTTCTGGTTAGGTCTTATTTTCGGGGAAACATGGTACTGCAGAAGTCACACGGGAGAAGCCAAGGCACCTGCAACCTCCCAGACCTGGCCAAGCTATGGAGATTATCCTTTGGTCATGGCTGTGCCTTCTCTGATTCAGAATTACCTTTCTCACTAGGCACAGCTTTCCTGGGTTGTCTGTGGATTCCATTCCTCCAGTCCCAGGAAATTCAGGTGCTTACTTGGAGGAAAAGTAGGAGGGGTGAGGGCGTACTTGGAAAGCCAGTTAATTTTCCATTCTGCCTCCCTCCCACACACACCCCCACCAAAAGACAAGGTATTTAACCTAAACCCCTCTGAATCCATAATCTAGAAACTTTATTGATCAACGATCAGCCCTTCTTGGGAACAGTACTCTTCTGTACTGTTTGATGCCTTAGCTTTCTTTTCTTGGCTTAGTAGCCCCTCTTCCTCCAGTATTGCCCCTTCCAATACCCAATGTGAGCAAGTCAGTGTTGGTCCCATAAGCCTGGTGTAATATAATGGGGGAAGCTGACCTCCATAGCTTAGTTCTGACCATCAGTCTCCTGCCTTGCTCTAGACAACCTCTCCTACATTGAGCACATCTTTGAGATCTCTCGCCGTCCTGACCTACTCACTATGGTGGTTGACTATAGAACCCGTGTTCTGAAAATTTCTGAGGACGACGAACTGGACACCAAGCTAACCCGTATCCCCAGTGCCAAAAAGTACAAAGGTAAGAGGCCATGCCTTTACTATGCACCTCTGCCCCCTCCCATGGATGATCCTGGTGGTGGGAGCATGAAGGCTGATGCTCAATGGCCTGCCTGGCGTCTCCCACGACTTCCATCCATGGACAAATCCCTTTTTGCCCCCAGACATTATCCGGCAGCCCTCTGAGGAAGAGATCATCAAATTGGCTCCTCCACCGAAGAAAGCCTGAGCAAAGGGGAGGAAGAGGAGGAAGGTTGGATCTTCATCGGACCACTCCCTTCCCCCATCCTCCAGGGGAGGAGGCAAGGGCAACCCTCCCAAAATCTACCCACTTACTAACCTGGTCCTAACCCCCTTACTGTACGCGTGTGTGTGCGTGTGCGCACGCTCTGGCTGTCTGTCTACATGTCTAGCTCACCTAGCTCCTCTTCCTCGTGAAGGGTTGGGGGTCAGAGGCTGGGGGGGGGGCTGCTTCCCCACTCAAGGGGAAGGTAGGGACTATTTCTATACATACAGAAATGGGTACATTCCTCCTACTTCCCTTTCCTCCACTCTTCCCCCACGTCTCAAGTGTGGGAGCAGAAAGGACCTGCATTATCCTACAGCGACGACCTGAGGTAGGAGTGAGGCACAGGAGAGGTAGGTAGATGTAATGAAAAGCAGTGGGAGGGAAAGTGAAGAGGCTCCCCAACCCCCACCTTAGAGGGGCAAAGCCAGAGTTCAGTGTTTGTACCTCATGCTGTACCCTTCAGGGGCCTAGGATGGGTATGAGCAGGGATCTAATGACAGAGGACCACTGGATCCTTTCCTGACCCCAAAGTTCAAACCCCACAGGGCACCCAGCATTAGATACCTCCCCACCCACCTGTGCTCTGGAGAGACTGTGCTGGAACAGTGATCCACTGAGCCTGAGATGGGGCTGAAAGGCGTCTTTACCACTCTTTTATTCCTATTACTGACCACAAACATGGGGAGGTTGGGGAATGAGACCCCTAGGTTTTAACTCCAATTCTGCCCCCAACTACAGGGTCCCAGCATGGTTATTGTAGGCAACCTTCCCTTTCTGGTCTAGAACACCCCAAGCCCGAAAGAAGGGAAGAACTAGTGTTTTCCTTTGCACTGACCCCCAATTCAATCCAGGAAAGGACTTAGTAACCCCTCTCCCTCAATATCCTGGCGCCTTGGGCTTGTGAACGCCTCCTAGCCAAATCCCTAGAGTCCAGTGACCCCAGCCTCCTGCCTGTCCCAAGATGCCCCTCCTACCTTGACCGTGCTAACTGTGTGTACATATATATTCTACATATATGTATATTAAACCCGCACTGCCATGTCAGCCCTTTTTTGTGGTGTCTAGCATTAACTTATTGTCTAGGCCAGAGCGGGGTGATGGGGGGAATACCACAGTGAAGGGAGCTGCAGAGTCAAGTTGCTACATAGTAAAAACAAAAAATAAAACTTTTAACTAAATTCACACAATCTCAAGGGTCTATTTAGAGAAAGTAAGTTAGGGGCTTTTAGGATGTAGGAGTAAAACTGTAGTGGGAGGGGAGGGCTGGCTGTTTGGAAGAGGGAAGAAGCCAGACTGGTTGGAGAGCACCCTCTCCTCCTAGCCCAGCCCAGCCTGCCTGTCCCCTCTGGCCACTGCTGCGGACACCTGCCTTAACACATACACCTCGAGTACTCCACAGTTTTGCCTTAAAGGACCTTTCCAAGTTCCCCAAGCCCTGTCTGGCTTCTCCCTAAAGGAGAGAGATACTTACAGAATTGGGAGGGGGAAATGAACATAAATTGTCTTTCCGGTGAGGATGTTATGAGAGCGAGAGCAAAAATATGAAGGAGAATGAATAAGGAGCCTTCCTTTGAATAGAGGAGAGCATGAGGATGGATGGGAGAAGGAAGACAGGGTCATTTTCAGCAGTCTAATAATTTTTCTGTAAGGCAAAAGAATCTAAAAAGACTAACCTGCCCTCCCTCCCCCGTTCAGCTGAGACTGCTCTGTCCTGTGCTCCTGTGTGTGGTGTACACGGCCTTGTTCTAACCCTGGAATAAAGGTGATTGACTGTAACTGTACCTGACTGATTCTAGAATTTCTTTGGATGACTGGGAAGGAAGAGGCAGCCATATTTACCCCCAAATCCCTCACAGCAGCCTGGAACAGAAAAACACCCCTAATAATAACCCTCCCTTCCCCCATCTTCTATGTATCACTGAGCTATGGGGTCTATTCCACTCATAACCGTCTCCAATTGGAGCCCAACCACTGGAAACATGTATATCCCAGAATGGACTTCCTAAAATTGTAATAAGGGCAGGGCCAGGCACCTATATTGGAAGGAGCAAAAATAGCCCGTCACAAATGAATGGCCCACATCACACAGAGCAGCAATCAAGAAAAAAAGCTTTACTAAGAGAAAATATACAACAAATTCCAGAGTGCATGGTTTTTAGCCCACTCCATCGCCCCATTAGCAACAGGAGACAGACCATTCAGTCACCACACAGCCTCTACCTCAGGAAGGAAGTGCAGCAGCTAACATCTGCTATGAGAGCTGCTAGGAAAAGGAGCAGGAAAGAAGGAGTGTCTGGGAATTCCTCCCTTTCACTCTTCCCTTCCTTCCTGGCCTGTTCTAGTAGAATTTGTCCCAGGATGCAGAATCCATGGTTGGGGGCACAGAGAAATAGCAGCAAAAGCATTTAAGGGCAAGAATTCAACTGGGACTTTCATATTCAGTGGCCAGTGATTAAATCAGACAGGTGTCCAAGGCCCAACCACCTTAATCAATCCTTATTACTATCAAGAGGTGGACAAGGTATAAAGTCAAACCCAGGATGTCTTTTCCTATATATACTCTTCTACTTATTAGGAAGGGAGCTGGTGTGGGGTTGGACTGTGTAACGAATCAAGGAGCTAAAGGTTAAATGAGTATCTTTTATCACACATACTGAGAGAGACAGTCTGCAGTGGCAGGACCCTTTCTGAAATCAAAGTTCGGTCAAGTTTTAAAGATGGGCCAGTCTCTGGTTAGAAGAACCATCCTGAGAACCCCCATAAGACTGAAGGAGAGGTACAGCTTTTTGAGGCAAAAAGCTGAAAGCAATTTCCTGTTTCCCCAACCCTGAGACCCTGGGAAGAAAGCAGGGAAGGGCAAAATTGAGGATTATTCCATTCTCGAGCCTCCTACAACCTAAGGGGTAAGCCCCAATCTCCAATAGCCACAAAGAGGGTAGGCTGACCCCACATGTCACCTCCACATCATTAGTCTTGCTCACTCTCTCCTGTAAGTCCCTTTATTAGTCATAGAGTATAGGCATTTAAACTTTAACAATTTTAACGTGATACATCCAAGTTTGACTTGCTTTTTAATATATTTATAGATATAAAAGTAGGCCTCTAACAGTGATAGGGGCAGGGAGATTGCTGCCACCAAACTTTTTTTTAAAGTAACAGAAGAGGTAACATCCTTCCTATTCATCCTCCACTTCTGCTCCTCCTCCCACTTCCCCCAAACTTCCCTCACCAGACATATTTATGGGGTGATGGGATAAAGAGAAGAGAATAAAGGATACATAATCAAGTGCAAAACACTGTGATAAGCACACAGAATGAATGGGGTAGAAAGTAAGTAAAGAGTGTGGGATGGTTAGGGGCTCTAAGGACTTCCCAGAAAAACAGGATCCTGGGATGGGGTTGTTTGGGGTGGGTGGGGGGAATAATAAAACTGTCATAGATTTTTTAAAAATTAACGGGAAGAAAAAAGGTCGAAAACCTAAACCAAAGGAGTGGCACTTCTACCACCCCCACTCTGCCCCCTTGGTACTGAACAGCCAGTTATATCTCCAACCCCCACCCAAGAAACAAGGGAGATAAAAGAAACCCCATTCCGTATCCGAAACCAGTTAACAAGATAGGCGCCCCTTCCCCCCACAAAATAAAAGCTTTGGGGAGGGGCCATTTCTGCTGAGTCCTATGCACCTTTCCATGGAACCCCATTCCAGGGCTCAACCCCACTCCTAGGTACTCTCTGCAAGTTAAGTCCTCTCTGGTTTGTTCTTCTCCTGGGATGTCTTTCTTTTATCTAAAGCAAAAAGTCCAAAGTGCGTTTCTGCTGAATGTAAAGGGCCTGGGACAGGAAAAGGCTCCCAGGCAGGATAGGGTTGGCAGCCCCAGCCCGCCCCTCTGGGGTACGAGGCCTCAGGATGGCATGCACTGCACCCGGTCAGGGCCCTCCTCCTCGTCCGATGTGTCTGAGGAGCTGGGAGACTCATCCGAATCTGCATCTGTGGCCCCAACCCCAGGTTCTCGCCAGCGCTGTAGAATGGGAAAGTCTTGTTAGTAACTTCCCTGGAAGGAGGACAAACCTGTTGAGTGTTTTAGCTGTAATTCAGATGCTCTAGGCCAGGGGTCAGCAGAAGCCTTCTTAAAGGGCCACAGAGTAAATATTTTAGACTCATGGGCCATATCTCTGTTGCAGCTCTGCTGTTGCAGTGTGCAAGCAGCCAGACAATACATAAAAGAATGGGTGTGGCTGTGTTCCAATAAAACTTTATTTACAAAAACAGGTAGCAAACCAACCACCATAGTTTGCTAACCCCTGCCCTATGCCTCTTCTGACATGAGAGGGAAAAGAGAAAGGTCACCTTGAGACTCATACCTTCTTCTCAACTCCTTCCCCACCCTCATGACCTTGCCTTTATGAAGACAGCACTGTGCATGCATGGTGATGGACAACAAAAAGCAGACCCATTTCTGCTGGTGGCTCTTCCAAGGCCACTCAGGTCTCAGACAGGGATGAGGAACAATGGACAGGAAACCCAGCCAAGACGACCTGAATTCTTCTTTAAAGTAGTGAGAAAATGTACACTGGAACTTGGGGAGCTTACATCCCACTTCAGCTTACCCGGTGATGGCGTCTCTGTCTCAGGTGATGCATGAGAAACCACAGCATGTGGCTATCAAACAGGTCAGTGTGGTGCAAGCTATCTTCATCCCGCTCCCGCTTGTTCTTCTTTATCACCTGGAACCCAAAAGGGTTGGAGATGTGGAATAAGTAGGGACCCTAGACCTGATCAGAAAAGACTAGTGTTCTATCTCAATAAAAACCTTCCTTAGGAACTGTTAAACTGAAGTGGATTAGATTAGGAAAGGATGTCCCAGGTTCCTCCACTGAGAAGATGGGAAGCTTTAAAATAGAATGCTTCTTCCTAAAAATGTCCCCTCTCCCCACTTGAGCATGAACTAGAGGCACTTCAAAGCTGCCCCCTGGACTAGGACAATTCCTAGACAGGCAGTGACAGGAATGTGGGGGAAGAAGGGTGTTAGGGCAGTGCCTTTAAAGAACTGAGCAGCAGGTCATTCCTTCCTGTGACAATGAAGACTCCTAACACTATGCAGATACGTAAGAACATCAGCAGTCAGCTACTTACGTCCTTTAATCCTGTAAGCTCAGTGGAAGCTTCAGCTGTGGGTGCCCAGATCTTGACATCATGGTCTAGGCCACTGGTTGCCAGCACAGGCAAATGAGGGTGGGGCTCAAGACAGTTTACCTGGTCAGGAGGAAAGGAAAGTACAGGCTCGGGTATGAAGGAGTAGGGTTTAAAAACCTCTACTCACCTTGAGCCAAATAACTATCAGGGCTGAAGCAGCTGCTGGAAAGGCAGGCCCACCCATTATGAGGCTAAGCCAAAGGGCCCCTGGAGGTGGAAGAAACCCTGGACACAGACTGGTTATAAGACCAGGCCCATCTCTCATTTCCTATAGGCAAGGGTGGTCTCCTCCCCAGACATAGCCCTAGGGGTAGGCAGTTGACTGGCCAAGCTTACTGCTGGCTTCACAAAAAGGCAGTGAGGTTCACATGTCCTCATTCACTATAGATTCCACAGCTCCAACTTGCCCAAGGATGGGAAAAGCCATCTCAGTGGCTTTCACCAAGTGGTAAATAACTTAAAAAATGAAGACAGCAGCAGCTGCCACTGAGCCCCCAGAGAAGAGTCAGTCAGAGGACAATTATATTCACTTGGCACTATTTAGTAGAACTGGAGGAAGGCACAGGCTGGGAAGAGGCCGAGGTGGGGCGTAGTGGGGTAGTGGAGGCACATTCATGTCTGCCTGGGAATTGCACATCTCAGCCACCCTTATATTCACTGAGCGGGAGAAATGAACTAGGGCAGGCCTCTGTCTTAGGCAGCTTTCTTCTGTCGGAAGGCCCTTATGTCCCCTGTTGTCTGACTTGGAAACTTCAGCCTTTCTAACAGGGCAAGACAGGGAGGAAGCTTCCCTTTCCACCAGAAGAGCTGGTCCAGATCTAGCTGCTAAAGCATTTTCAGCCTTTTAGTCAGATGAGGAATAGATAGGAAAGTCACCCAGAAGGAAGAAGGTGTGGTCTTAGCCACTCCTCACCTCACCCCACACCGCCTTGCAGCTGTCCTACAGTCCAAGAAAACAACCCCTGGTTCAAAAGCCTCGCTCAGTTCTCGCTGGTCCAACCTCTGCCTCACCTGCGCACACAGAGCAGCTGAGGCCTACGTGGAAAATAAAACTGACCTACAGATTTGCAGTCTTCTTAGTCTTCCATTTTACAAATAAGCAAATGCTTAGAAAAGTCTAAATCTAAGTGTGAGCCCAAGAGTAAAGTAGAAACCTCATTTCCCGACTTTTCTCACTCCACATAACAGTTCACTGCAGTTTTTATTTGGGCTCCTTCAGGAAGTGTGGAAGAGGTCCCAGCATCTGGAGTATGAGGAGGCACTAGACAGAAACTCCACTGCCGGGGAACATTACTAAAAATATGTGACAACTTACACATACAAACCTGAACTCATTCATCCACCTCCTGATAAGCTCCTTACCCCTCTACTTTGATCTAACTCTGCTTGAACAAATGATTGAAATTAAAAGGCACAGGGAAGAAATTCCTTGGAGCTTAAGATTAAGGACAAAGCCAATGGCAAAAGGAACAGCAGAATAAATTACATACAGTACCTGAATTGGAGCCTTCAGGGGGAACAGACAGAGCACTTCTAGGCCAGGGTACCCAGTCACTTCACCAGACCTGTCTAAATGCCAGGACTTATCCTGTCAACAATGCCTTAGCAGAGAAAAGAGCTCTGGCCTTAGACGACTGGGCTAGGGGATGTAAGGAAAGGGATGAAGCAACAAAATGCTTTGGGGAGACTAAGGATTGTCCTTTGACATCCTCCACCCTTGTCCCTGATTAGGAAGAAAGAAAGGACTAGAGTTTGAGCGAAGAACAGTCAAGAGACCTAGGCAAGGTGGACAACAATTTCTAAGATCCCTTGGTTCTAACATTCTACTTTATGATACAGGACTGCTATGAGTCTGCACTGAGGCTGGTACCTGGTGACCCCATTGCTGGGAGGTTAAGACAAAAAAAACAAAACAGAGGGAGCCAAGTGAGAACCACATGGATGACTCAGCTTCACAGAAGCAAGATTAAGCCAGGAAACTCACTTCAGGGTGCAGTCTCTATACTTCTTGGTCTAGCCCCTCATTCTTATGAACACTAAAAATCAGGCCTGCGGCCCAACCATCCCAAGTAGATGCCCTCCTCACCTGAGCCAGAGATTAATCATCAAACCCTAGTATTGGCTGGGCTGAAAGCAAACTGGCCTGCAAAGTGATTGTGGAGAATGGACAAGTGCTGGCTTGGGGAAGGGCATTCAGCCCTGTATCTCTCTGGAAGAAAATTCAAGACAATAGTTTATGTTCAAGAAAGGATTTCAGTGACCCCTTCTGACTTCTGACAATATGCCTGTCGCAGAATCCTCGTTAATAAGACTCCAGTGTTTTAGGTTGTTCACTGCAGATGCTAGGACTTATAGGAGAGTAGGAAATTAAGCAGGCAACAGTGAGACATACCTTCAAGTTCTAGACTCCTCTCCACTTACACTCAGGCCATAGAAATCTTGGATCTATACTCGTCCCAGGTCCCAAAAACTTAGAGGGAAAGAGAAGAAAATCTAAAATAGCCTCACCCCAGGGCAAGAAACACACAAGAAGGAATGGGATCCCGAATGCAAGAAACCATTATAAATTCTAACACCACTCTCTGGATAAACCTCATCAAGAGATAGCTGGGCTCTTTCCAACTCCTCATAGCTTAGAAGGATGAAAACGAAGAGACTAAGCTGTCTTAGCCATTCCTTAGAGGCTCTTAACCAGACTACTTGGATAATCAGTACAATATAGTCTCCCAAACTGTCTCTCTCATATTTTCTGCAGACCAAAAACCTTATAATAGAAAGCTACTGAACTCCTTCCTGACTGACTATGGGTCTCAAAAAAGAAAAAAATATATATATGGTTAGCTAGGTACATTTAAGAGCTGACCAGGCTTCACTCCCCAGCTCAGGATTCTCATGCTTCCTTTGTGCCCTATCTCTATGGAGGCTGTCTGTAGAATTCAAAGGTTATGCAGACTGTGATGCGATCACGGGCTGTATAGCAGGCTGCTCAATCATTCTTTAGGAGAAAAACAAATTTTTTTGCCATATTTGCTCTCTCCCTGTATATTTATATACGTTATATTTGTATCTATATGAATGAAAACATGACATTTCACCCTTAAATACTTATGTATCTCCTAAATACAAGATATCGTCCTACATAAATAGATTGCTATCATCACATAAAATAACATTGAATTTCACATTATCTAATGTATGGACAATATTCTGAATTTCCCAGTAGTCTGAAAACTGCTCCCTCCAACTTGTATATGTTGATTCAGAATCTAGTCAAGATCATTACTTAGCTGCTCGTAAGGAATGAGACATGGAGACACCTTTGGCATTATGTAGGATAGGATGGTGTGCCCTCAACTCTAATGCTTTTCTTTTAGGAAAGATCCATGCCTAGAGATATCTCACTCAAGCCAGAGGTTCATCCCTAAGATCCCTTTCTCTTCTCAATAGGCCGTGCCTTAGAGGGGCAGAGACAGGAAAAAAAAATATCCCATTGAAACCTCGGCACCCCCAGACCACATTGCTTTTTGGCTGGTTAGCCCTATGTGATATGGTGGCATGTTGTCACAGTGAGAATTCAGTCACCATGCCAAAACCTACCTTAATCACTGGAGAGAGTAGAGAACCAGCCAGCCCAGCACACCATACTCACCACGCCTCCCTTGTCCCCCTCCATGAACTGAATGATCTGGCAGGATGATTTCTCCCAGAGGAATATATGCCCACAGTCACTACCGCTCACCACAAACTCACTCTTGGGGCCATAGAAATTGACACCTTTTACTGAAATGACAGATGAGGGAATAAACGAGGGTTAGCACCAGGCCTACAAATACCTAATAGGGTTAGTTATTCACAAACTCTAAACCAGCTAAGAGCCAAGTAATTCCTTTCATTTTCACTAAACAATCAAGGGATTATTCATGTAAAATAGTTACAACAAGAATCCCACCAGTCCTTGAGACTATTTCTATTCTCCCAAAGAGTTAAGGAAGTTAAGGAGTTGGCAGTCTCGTAGCAACAGCCTAAGTCTCATTAGTCTATAACATATCAAGCAACCACAGGCCTCATTAATACATTACTGTCCAAACCTGAATCGCCCCAGCTCTGCCCACTCCTGGAGAGCTCTGTCCTATACTCTAGGATTATCCTTGGGATGCGTACTTTATTGGTACCTTATCAATGCTTCCTGGGTCATCAGCTGACCTGAGACTAATGGAGGTATACACAATTGCCTATAAGAAGCAGGTGCTTGTTACCAAAATTCTGCCACTCTCTGAAGTTAGTGAGAAGCCAGGAGTCTCAACTACGATGTCTGGTCATGAGACCAGCACTCCTTCTTTTGTCTGCCCATGTATAAGAGCCAAATACAGGTTTTTCCCCCTCTTTTCTCTCCAGCTCAAGAGAAAAAGGAAAACTAACTGCTCTCTCCAACTCAAAATTATGACAGATATCTGTTAGCAGTGGTAACAACAAAGAGCAGTGATTTCCCAAGTTTTCTGTATATTAGAGTAACATAGGGGGCTTTTAAACATCCCAATCAGTGCTTATTAAGTGACTTATTATTAAGAGACCAATGCTGCCAGATGGGTGGGGGGATGTGACTGGCCTGCTAAGTGGCAATCTGCTGGGAACTAATGGCAGTAGGAGCATAACTAAGCATTTTTCTCACTAAGTGAAGTGGGATTTACTTATTGGCACTTATTTTTTATAGTCATCAGCTACCCACATGCTACAAGCAGTATAAATGGATAGAGAATTCCCTCCCTCTAGTTAGATCAGAATTCACTGACCTGAACAGAAAATTGAGAGTGTATCTCATTGGTGGAGCCCTGAACAAATTCAAAACTTTGTAGGCAAGGGAGCCTACAAGTATAGCTCCCTGGCTTCTGGCCCTGGCAATACAAGAAGAGACCCGAAAGGGATGTGAAGAATACTGAGTGCCAGAAGTTAGTATTTAGTGAACTACCGTTTCATTCCAATGGAAAAAAAACATTTTTCATCCGGCAACTCAGGCCTTTTGGTTGGTGTTCATCCTTGTGAACTTTCATTAGTCATAACACATTTGGCAATCATATAGATGTAGTGTTAAGCTCTGATTTTGCACATGGCCTGAGGCTAGTGTAACAAATAATGGACTGACACAATCAAAGTTAATGTTCAGTGTAAAAATACTTAAGGACCCTCAATGCGAACATTTTTTTATTACTAGGAGGGGAAGCAGCATTCTGTTGCTGGTGCTGAATGATCTGTCTGCTACAAATTGTAGTGGAGAAAACCTCAAAGACACAAGGAGTCTATACTTGGAATGAAATTTCTGTAAAACACTGGGAAACATGAACTCACTGTAAATTGAGTTAATGTTGATATTTGTGATATTCTTATTTAAAATTGGTTAAAGAATAGAATGTAACCAGAATTCAAAGAAAAGATGCTTATTGTAGAATTACCACAAAGATAACATGAATTTTTTCCTGAAAATAAAGGCAGCATGTTTTGGAATGTTAAAAATCTGAGAAAAAACAACAAAAAATATTTTTAAAAAACAAACAAACATCCCAATCAGGTTGCATCCCATACCTATTAAATCAGAATGCCTGGGGATGAGAGCTAGGCATCAGTATTTTTAAAAGATTGTCAGGTGATTCCACTGTGCAGCAAAGAACCACAGACAGAACAAAAAAAAGGCCACTCTTCACTGCAAACTTGGGCGAGGTACTACACCATTCCTTTTCCTCTGTCTCATTCAAAAGAATCACTTCTTCCCCCTCTAGAGGTATAAGCTCACCCTGTATTAAAAGGCAATTCAGTACCACTGACTGAGGAGGGCTTTCCTGGACTCCCTAATAAGCATTTTAAACCCGAAGTTACCTGAAATAAGAAAAATAGTCTAATCTCCTTATGCTCAAACCAAGTAACGTGACTGCAGTGGTGAGAGATACCCCTGGGCTCTGTCTTCTCTAGCATTGTAGGCCCATAGCAACTCCAGGCCAACTAGGGATCCCCTCCCACAGCCCTCAGTGGCAGGCAGCCTACTCCTTTAGGTAGTTCCTATTTGCACAACCTGAATGAGACACTGTGGTTCTCCAAACCAACAGACTTGACTACATAAACCTAGAAAGACAGTCTCACCTGTGGCGCTATTTCTGTGGCCCTTATATCTCTTAACATACTGGGCCCCATCACTGTGAGAGGAGTTGAAGAGATAAATGTCTTCATCATTGTAACTGGCCAGGAGCTCTGCCAAGAACAAGCACACAGTAGTGAAGACAAAAGGCTGAAAACAGCTGGGATCAAGAGCTGGGGGTTGAGGTGGGGCTTCTTGCCAGTAGTGCCCCCTCTAAATACCCAGGTATATAGCACCCATCTTAGTTGGAACAGCAGGCAAGTCAAGTGTCAAGAGTAGACTAGGAACACATTGCCAACCCAGGGATAGCAGAATGCTCAGAAAGATCACACCCATTAATTCAAGAATGAGTCAAAGGCCTAAGAAGCTGCTCAGGCAAGTAGCCTAGACTTCAGGACAGGCTCTACTAAATCTCATCAGCATTCTGCTGGGCATTGGTACCTGGCATCTCCAAGGGTCATCTGCTGCATCCTCCCACTGTGTGCTCACCATCAGCAGTTGCTCCATTTGGAGCCATAGCACAGTGGTGAGCACTGGAGGGCAAATGCCTCACTGCTCAGCAGCTCCCTCGACAGAAGGGGCATGCCAGCCTAGGAGCTGGGCCCTGCTCACGTACCTGTGCCGTCGTGGCTGTACACAAGACAGGTGATGTTTGCTTTGGACTCACTGTTCACCTGCAATAAGGAGCAGATACTGACTGATGCCCCACCCCCACCCCATTTGTTATACCATCTTCAGGAAATAGGTTTTCCTTCAAATTCCCCTCTATCTTCTCCCAGAGATAGAGACAGAGAGACACAGAGACAGACACAGAAAGGAGTACAACTGATGAAAAATGACAACCTCTGGGGGAAGAGGACTTTCTGTTGGCTATCTTCTGTGTGCTAGCTATTTTACATATACATTATTTCATTAGGCCTTACCATCATTGTACGAGGCAGTTATCTCTATTTTGTCAATAAGTGGCCAACAGTGGTGAGGTGACTGCCAAAAATCACAAAGCTGGTAAGTGGTAGAGCCAAGACTCAAATCCAGGTGTCTGACTCAGAAGTCCAAGCTCTTCCCACCATACCAATAAGTTTGGGCGCAGCCTTGGGGTCAAGCCACAGAAGCCTGGAGCCACTGGCCCTTCATGAATCTTACCAGGTGATGAGGACAGAATTTCTTGAGTACTCCATTGTTCTCATTCTCATCAATTTTCCTCTGGTCATAAATTCTGTGGTCAAAGAAATGAAAATGTCAAAATTTAAAACCTGATCCCCTGTAGAGATGTAATTCAATGCAGTGGCAGGAATAGCAGTCAGCTTGATGTCAGGACACATAAAGGACATTCCTCAACTAAGCTTGAAGGTCCTCCTCTCCTGACCCCTTTCCAAACCCTAACTCTTTTATCCAGGCATTTCCCATTTCAAGGGGTAATCCTCAGCTGTATCAGTTTGAGGTGGCTTAGCTCTGCTCTCAGCTTTTCTATACTTAGTTTATTTTAACAGAAATAAATTATAGAGCTTTTTGTGTGAATGCTACCTCCCCAACTAGGTTTATACTCATGAGCAGAGACCATGCTTTATGTAAGTCAGTAGATCTTTAATCCCTTCTTGAAATATGATTTGGCCAGTTCTCCCTCTCATACCGCACAACCACCATTATAAACCACCTGTATTTCCTCAAGACTCCCTCTCTTCCCTTTATTCCCATCAAGCATCAAACTACCTTCACCTTCCCTCCTTTTTCCAATCCAAACTTTAATCATTCATTCAAATTTTATTACACCTATTATATGCCAAGTATTGTGCTAGGTGCTAGAAATATAGAGAGGGACAACACAGATCTAATCCCTGTTCTCACCCGTCAGTCTTCTCAAATCTCAGTGTTTCATCTCTCCACAGATGCTCTTCATCTCATCTCTCCAAGGACCTCATTTGATTAGTCTGTTCTCAACCTCTTCCTCATCACTGTCTGCCCATTTTCTAAATATCCTCCTTCTACTAACTGTCCTTTCCTATTATTGCTTTTTCTGTCCTTCCCCTAGCAGTCAATTTCGAAGAGTAATCTACATTCAATATTTTCACTTCCTCACTTCCTAGTCATTTCCCAATCCATTCCCATCTACTTTTGGCCCTCAACTCACCACTGCAACTTCTCTGGCTAAAGTCATCAGTAAGCTAGCTGCCAATGCCAACAAAATACTTTTCAGGCCTTTCTCTCTTGTCCTGAGATTTTTCATTACTCCTTCCCTGAAATACTTCTTTCCTTGACGTCCAACTACTCCCTAATGTTGTTCATGGGGTTGTCTTTCTGTGCCCATCCCTTAAATGCTGACATTCCTAGAGGTTTGGCCTTAAGTTCTCTGACTCTTAAGGAAATTTTAACCTAGTATCTAAGTAGTATGTGAACATCCAAAAACTGTTTATATGTATTTTCCAGGGAGAGTGGATCATAGTTCTCCCTACGTTCTCAAAGAGGCCAGAGACTCAAAACGGGTGGTGGAGAGAATTCTAATCAGTACTTTCCTTTGGTGATCAAATTTCATTACCAATTCTTTAACTACCGTGTTTCCCCGAAAATAAGACCTAGCCAGACAAACAGTTCTAATGCATCTTTTGGAGCAAAAATTAATATAAGACCTGGTATTATATTTATTATATTTTATCATATATCATATCATATATTACATAAGACCGGGTCTTATATTAAACTTTGCTCCAAAAGATGCATTAGAGCTGATTGTCCAGCTAGGTCTTATTTTCGGGGAAACACAGTACCAACCAATGCAGACATGTTTCATAAATCTGTGTCTCCAGCCCACACTTATTCTGAACTCCAGATTTACGAGGTCTGACAATTAAGTTCGTGAACTTGTTCCAATGATGTTGCTAACATTTATTTGATATCAGACGGATTATATATAATTATTCATTATGAATTTGTACCCACTGGACAAACAATGAACCAAGTTTACTATTTGGAAGTGCTGAAAAGGTTGTGTGAAAAAGACGAAAATGACCTGAACTTTTTGCCAACAATTCATGGCTCTTGCATCACAATGCACGAGCTCCCACGGCACTGTCTGTGAGGGAGTTTTTAGCCAGTAAACAATTAACTGTATCGGAACACCCTCTCTACTCACCTGATCTAGCCCTCAATGACTTCTTTTTTCACCTGAAGATAAAAGGAAATATTGAAAGGAAGACATTTTGATGACATTCAGCACATCAAGTAATATGACGACAGCTCTGATGGCCATTCCAGAAAAAGAGCTCCAAAATTACTTTGAAGGGTGGCCTAGGCGCTGGTGTCGGTGCATAGCTTCCCAAGAGGAGTACTTCGAAGGTGACCATAGTGATATTCAGCAATGAGGTATGTAGCACTTTTTCTACGATGAGTTCTCCAACTTAATTGTCCAACCTCTTATCTACATGCCAACTGCATGTTGTAATGGGATGCCCAAAACTAAACTCATTCTAAACTCTTACCCTGAATCTGTTAATGGCACTATCCTAAATTTAGGTGGCCAAACCAGAAACTAGGTCCTTTCCCTCCTATACAGCTAATTTCTTTCCTGTCAATTCGACTCTCTGGGGCATTTCTTGACTGTATCTGCTTTTTCTACCCTTAGTCAATTTTTGCCTAGATTATATGTATTATCCTTCTAAACTGATTTCCTTGTTCGTACTGTCACCAGAATTATGTCTAAAATGCAAAATTTTATGTAAATTTCCTGCTTAAATCTCTTCAGTGATTTTGTACTTTCTACTAAATAAAGTCTAAACTCCTTAGTATGGTTGCTTAGCACTTCTCAAAGATTCCATACGTTACACAAAAATCAAACAAAAACAACAAATAAAAACAATGCTTCCTTGAACATACCATGTGATATCTTGCTATCTTACCTCCCCACATATTGGCCCCTCTATCTGAAATACTAACTTCGCATTTGTCTTTAATACTTCCTGTGAGGAAGAACAGCATAATGAAATGGTTTCTATCATATTTAAGGAGTCTGATCTGAGTTCAAATACTAACTTTGCAATTTATTAGGTAAGTAATACTGGGTATGCTAATATTTGTAATCTTTATATATCTGTTTCTCCAAAATGCATCTTCTTCACAGTAGATGCTCAGTAAATGCGAAACACATGAATCAATGTACGTATGTACTCTCCACAATGCCTTGCTTAATATCCTGCATAAAGAGAATATCCAGAAAATGTTTGCTAAATGAACCAGGAAAAGAGAAATAGGAGACTGCTATACTACCAATTATTACTCTTTAACAAATATATATCAGCTGATAATCAGACTTTTTTCCCTCTAAATTAAGTCTAAATCATAGCTCTCAATGTCTCCAAACCATAAACTTCAGCATGTCGCAAATGAGTTAAAAAAATTTAAATATTAACTATTTTGGTACACGGACTATTCCGTGTTCCTCTGTGTTTGTTGTTCTTCTTTATGGGGAAACATTACCTTCCCTCTCATTTCTTATGAATAAATTTCAGAATATAGTTATACAAATGTGCTCTCATTTAAAAGGGAAAATAATGCTCTTCACCCACCATCAAGAAAGCAGAAAATCATTCATTTCCCTAGTGATCCTCTCCCTCCTCCCTTTCAAACTGATCCCTCAGCAACAGAAGAAAATATAGTTAAAATAGGCCAAATGAATAGGGACGGGATACAGTTGTGACTAAAGGCCAGAAGGAAATTAACTGGTACACATGGGGATTGAATCCATGAATTCTGTTTTCCTTAGGATATGCCTCAACAGCCAGTGCTAATAACAGGTATTCACAGTAATAAAAATATCACTACAGATAAAGAATAGTGGTTCAAAACAGTGGGAGTCAAAAATGCTGAGTTCACACTAAGTGCTCCCAAGTCAAATCATTTCTCTATCTGAAACCAGCATTCAAAATTTCTAGTGAATGTTAATTTATATATGAAAAATGGTGGAAGATATTACAGCACTTGCTAGGAAACCTTAGCTACGTGGGGACCTTGGTCAATTCACCAAACTTCTTTAAAATGTGATAATCTCTATAGTATGTTAAGCCACCCCTTGAAGATTGTTACATTAGGGAGAATAATTCACAAAGAGTTAAACCAGGGGTGTCCAAACTGTGGCCCACGGGCCAACTGTGGCCCGCAATCCATTTTTAATTGGCCCGCAGCAAATTCCAAAAATATATTTAGTTTATTTAAATAAACCAGGTGAGGCAGTGGTCTCACCTGGTTTGAGTAAGTGGCCCAAATGTTCGTGTATTTTACCGCATGTGGCCCTTGGTGAAAAACGTTGAAAAAAGTTTGGACACCCCTGAGATAAACTCTTTTGGAAGAAGGTGAAAAACTCAAAGATAGCGGTTAATGAATTCCTAGACAATTCATACCTTTCCATAAGGGACACCTGGTAGTACACAACGCATGAGAGTCTCAAAGTCTCAAAGACACAAAAGAGCCACGGACTCACCTTACAAACTGATCTCGTCCACCCACTGCAAATTGGTGGGTATTGGCAGGATTTACATAGATTGTATACAGCCCCACTTTCTTCTCCTTTTCTTTTGTCACTACCAGTTTCCTTGAAGAATAGAAAAGCATATAAGTTATATTCTCCAAAAAATCCAGATGGTCATGACAAGTGAGAGCAGAGAGAGTAATGCAGACACAGCTAATAAGAAACAAAACAGGTTCTCATTTGGAAAGAAAGAAAAAAGTGGTTAATGTTTGTTTTGAACATAGAAGATAAAAGCCACCTCTACATATATTTACTAAATGCTACTTTGGGGATGGAAAAAAATACGTGGTGAAGTCATTTTCTGGTGTTCCTCAAGAAGTATAAGTTAAAGGTATATGAAAGTGCTGCTCTTCAACTAGTCTCAGTTTAGCTGGAGTCCTACAGGATAACCAATCATTAAACAGACAATACTACCCACTCCTTCCCATCCTTCAGTTATGAATACATGTTCCCAATCATCTGGGAGCAGGGAGTGAGGGGAGAATGAATCACAGAGTACACAGAAAAACACCTTAACATCAGAGTCTCTCTCTTTGATTCCAGAAGTGTCACCTAAAACGCAGTGTTAGAAATGCGCACAGAGAAATGACAAGCCAGTTTTCTAGCACAGGGGCAATCCAAAGAGAAATAGCATTCTTCCCTTACCTGAAGCGAATGAGAAGAGGACATTCTTAAAAAGAGAGTTGTTTTAAAGGCTGATAAATAATTTCTAAATTATTCTTCAGGTTGTACCACCAACAAAAATTGACCCTTAGGAGAGCACGGGGCCCTGAGGAAATACTATAAAATTTCAGAGGTTTAGACGGAAGATTCTGGTTTTCAGCTATAATTTGTCCCAGCTTAAGGGTAGCACTATGAATAATCTTCCCAGATGTAAATGTCCAACCAGTCAAATATGACATCATAAAGATTAATTTACAGAAAATAAAGGACAGGAAAGAAAGGAACTGAGCTTTAGTTTTCGCATTTAATCTTCCTGTTGCTATGGAAACTGAAAAAAATATAACCATGACAACAAGTTTCTTGTAAAGAAATTATTTTAGCATCCTCTCTAGTCAGTCACTCCAGCTTAGGAACTGCTCTAGGTAAAGTGGAAAGATTTTATTTGATTTTAAAATCTCTGCAGCCTTCCATTAAAAGAATAGTGTATAGAGGTTATTAAAAATGCCATGAGGGGGATGACTGGATGGCTCAGTTGGTTAGAGCACGAGCCCTCAACAACAAGGTTGCTGGTTCAATTTCAGCATGGGATGGTGGGCTGCACCCCAGCAACTAAAGATTGAGAATGGCGACTGGACTTGGAGCTGAGCTGCGCCCTCCACAACTAGACTGAAGGACAACAATGGGCCCTGGAGAAACACACTGTTCCCCAATATAATTTTTTTTAAAAAGTCATTAGGGAAGACACACACACTCAAAAATACTAGGCAGAAAACATCAAAATGGAGAAGGGGCAGCTCTAATCGGGTTTTAGACAGGGAAAAGTAATAGGAGCAGAAGCTGCCTCTTTTCACAGGACCATCTTATTTCCTCAGCAAGTTGGATTTTCAGGATAGTCAGACAAATATAAAGGTTACTACGTGGAAGCTAAATGAAAAAACTGTAGGGACTGATTATGAAGTACTAGCTCTACTGTCACGAAATCCTGACAAACAGCTCAATCTTTCCATGCCTCAATTTATTCACCTAAAACAAACAATTCTCTCTCCCAATGAATAACTGCACAGAGTATCCTGAGCTCCCTGAGGAACATGCAGAGAGGTGCTATGAAAATGATTAATCATGGCAGAGGGAGGCAGCACACGAAACCATATGAAACAAATCTACCAAATTTTGCCTTAAAATTTGCAGTTTTTTAATGAGCAGGTATATTCCAGCAAAAATGGAAGCATAATGACAGATCAAATGATTCCTTTGAAGAATATCTCAAACTGGCTTCCACTGGATAAAGGAATATCCACCCACAGCTTCAAATCCAACTCTTTTCCTAAGATGTTAGCCAATTTCACCAGTTTCCAGAGACTTAGCTATCATATATATATATATATATACATATATATATATGTATATATATATATGTATATATATATATATACAAAATAAAAATTCCCCTATGTCAACTTCACACAAAAATGCCTCTGATATAAGTGGATGTTTAGGCATCAGCTTAACACATACAGATAGCTTTGATTTTCTGGCCATGACCTTCACATTCAGCCCTCCACCTCATTCCAGTCTTCTACTACTTCTTCAACCCCTAAAACAATTTTTTTTTGAAGGCTCACTGTCTCTTACTTCCTAAATCGAGAATGTGGGTCTCCTCCTACTGTAAGTTTCTCCTATGTTCTCCCTTTTAGTTTCTATTCCATCTATCATCTGGTTCCATTGGTCATCTTTCAGCCAGATTTTTCTGCCTACATCATTTCATTACAAATTCAATAATATGCCAAAGTTATCTTCTCTGTGCATTACTGGAACGAGAGTCCCAATTCCCTGCGGCCTAAGTTTTCCTGTGACCCTGATCCACAGAATAAGATCTCATTCTGCTTTGCAACTCTCTACAAGAGTAGATCAAACAAACTCATCATTTTTTGCATCTTTGCCCTTCCCCTCTGCTTTTGAAAATTTGCTAATAATGTTCCCTTGTCACCACAGAACCACAGAACTTTAGAACTGAAAATAACAAACGTCATTCAGTTAGAGAGTAAACAATTTTCTCAAAGCTAATGCAGGCTAGTACTAGAAGACAGATCCCTGTCACCCAGGCCTGTTCCCTTTCCAGTATGAACTCAGTATCACCCAACCTTCATCCTCCTGAAAGTTTATATAAGTAACCAGAACATCCTTTCTGCAAGCCTAAAATATTTCCATCACAAGCATTTTTTTTTTACCTTTTATTTATTTTTTTTATTAGTTTCAGGTGTACAAGACAAGGTAATACTTAGACGTTTATCATTTATATCCCTCACACTGTGAACCTCCCTACCCCCATCCATTATCCCTCCGACCTCACACCGAGCCATCACATTATATATATAAAATTACAGTTGGCATTCATTAACGTTTAGCTTCTGGTGTACAATGCCATGATCAGGCATCCACAGTATCTCTGAGGTGGTCTCCCAAATAGGACGCATGTCCATCGGATACCCAACAAAATCTTTACAACATTATTGAATAAGTTCCCCAAATTAATTTTCAAAAAACCCTGAGGCCATCTTGTGGTTACCAGCTGCTTCCTAATCCCTTCACCTTTCCCCTTATCCCCAACCCCCCCCTCCCCTGCCCCCGCCCATCTAACAACTCTCGGTTTTTTCTTTGTGTCCTCAAAACTGTCTCTGATCAGTTCATTCACATATTCTTTTCTTTAGATTCCGCATATAAGTGAGATCATATGGTACTTGTCTTTCTCTTTCTGACTTATTTCACTTAACATAATGTTCTCTAGATCCATCCATTTTTTGCAAATGATAAGATTTCTTTCTTTTTTATGGCTGCGTAATACTCCATTGTATAAATGTACCACAGCTTCTTAATCCAGTCATCTACCGATGGGCATTTCGGTTGTTTCCATGTCTTAGCTATTGTGTATAGTGCTGCAATAAACATAGGAGTGCATACTGATTTTTGAATTGGAGTTTTGGATTTCTCCAGGTAGATGCCTAGGAGTGGAATTACTGGATCATAGGGTAGTTCCATTTTCAGATTCCTGAGATACCTCCATACTGTTTTCCATAGTGGCTGCACTAATGACAAGCAGTTTTTTAAATTCTTCCTCTCTAGACAACTTTTTCTATACTTGTATCTAATAAAAATCAGCCTTATGTTCCCTAAATTAAATTAACTTATATTTTACTTGTATGCTATGCAAATCAATGACATCCCTTATTTAATACTGGTGTTGATACACAAGATTTGTTATAATTTTTAAGACTAAGAAGACAGTAAGTACTCTAAATAATCCATCAACAAGGCAGTGGTTAAATAAACTGGTATGCCAATGCTGTAATGTATATATCATGGTTAAAAATGAGGTAGGCAAAAAAAAAAAAAAAAAAAATGAGGTAGGCATTTATGGTCTGATGGAGAAAGATCTCTAAAATATATTATAACATGAAAAATGCAACACGTGTTCATATACATATAAATTTATATACATACATATTTCTATATACACATTTATATATACACATAATTATCCCATTTATGAGGAAAAGTGTATATGTGTATATTAAGACACAGAAAAACGTACAAAAAAGACTGGAAAGGTATTCAAAATTTTTAACAATGAATATCAATAGCCAGAAAAGTGGGACGGGGAGGGGTACATGAGGGAGAATTTACATTTTGTCCATATACTGTATCGGAATCTCTTATGTGAGTCTTCTCTCTCTCTCTCTCTCTCTCTAGGATTGCCTGGGTCCAAACAAAATGCTATGGTATCACACAGCTGAAAAGGGATCTAATTATCCATGAGTCTCAAATTCCATGAGTGGTGATATGATAGAGCTGTACTATAGCTACCAATATCTTTGTTCAAATGTTATAATTTAATTGTTTACCTCTTTCTATATGTAATTGAAGTATAAATTACATAGGACCATATCTCTAAACTGCTTTGTAGAGTAATATGCTTCTTGTGGGTAAGTTAACTATTATAATAGCACCCAAGTGAATGAAGAGTTATTAACTCAACCTTGCTTTAGAAATAAAGGTAGGCTGAATAGTACTTCACTGCTGACAGACAAGTAAGATCAAAGAAGTAAGGAATTCCCCAAAACCCAAATCTGCTTCTTATCATAGGCACAAAGGGACCATTCTGAAGGACCAGAGAGTTGAGCATTACCTAGGCCATATGGAATATTTTCAAAGCTAAAAGATTCAATTCTGTAAAAATACTACTGCTATACTTACGAAGCTGGCCGGTCTTGTCTGAGGTCAATGGTGAAGACAACTGCATCTTCACCTGCAGATAGGAATGTACAGGGAGAGTCTGGCTCGAGGGCCAACTGAAAGAGAAAAAAAGGATGAGTATTTCTAAAGATTAGAATTAGAGGTCATTTACTTCATTCCTTTATCTTTAGGAAGGGCTGCATTTAAGATGTCTCAGCAAGAGCAATATCTGCCTTTTAACATTGCAAAATCCCAGGAAAGGAAATAATAAACCCATTCTTTCTTGTTCTGTGTGAATTATTTACCGCTTGCTTAGTCTACACAAGTCAAAAGAACAGGTGATTTGCTATTTTAACTAAGTCCCCATGGGATTTGAACAGTGCTACCAAAGGAAAGTATCAACCATTAGGGTTCACTCTCAAATAACATTAATTCCACATGTTCAGGTTGGGAGAGAAATGGTGCCCAAGTTTCATTCCTTAAATCTTAATTCTAAAAATTAGTTATCTAGTGGGTTGGAGGTATGCTTAAGATTCAAAGAAATAGGTAACTTTCATGTTGCCTGAGCCATCTAGAAAAGTATACCCCAGATCCACCTACATATTTGCTTAGGCTTTGTAAGATGGGAGGACCATCCTCTTTTCATAGCACGGAAGAACATGGTACCTACTCTGAGACTAGGCAGCTCTTAGTTCCTCACTGGCTGCCACCATGACTATGTGGCCTATATTCCCAGGTCCAAATAAAGCTTCCAGAAATAGTGCTATTTGTACACTAAGAGTTGTGAGCAGAAAAACTGAAGCTCTTACATAGGAAAAGCCAACCACTAGCACTTTGGAGCTGTTAATAAAATGTTCTGAATATGACCAGAACAAAGTTTAAAGGTTTGGAAATCATAGGAGATCTCAAGGGTCTCCAACTAACCACGGCTCAGCTTAGGGATTAGGTATAATCAACTAAATACTGCATGTGCAAGATCTACAGATTTCTCAGAAAGTTGCCTTCCAAGAAGTTTAGGGTGGTAGCTGCTTTTTCTCCCTTATCTACAAACCTTAGGGCTGAAAGGAGGTAGGTGACCATAACAAAGAGAACACAATGTGCAGAGATACAAGAGGGCCTTAGCTGAGATCCCCAGGGGAGCTGGGTTTACTTACCTTGTGGGATGCTCCCTTATGCTGGGCCACACGCTTTGTATTCTTGCAGCATTGTGTGGCAGACAACTCTGCTACCCGCACCTGCCCATCACGGGCACACATGGCCAGAGTGGAATCACCACTGTTAGGAAGGAACTTGGCCTGGGTGTTAAGAATGAAAAAATGGGCACACAAAATATCGAGTAGGTGAATTTGAGAGGAAAACATGTGACAACCACTCCAACTCACCCCCTTTTGTTGCACAACAGCTGGAAACTTAGCTCCTACTCTTACATAGTTGGCTAAAGTCCAGTTTCTTCCAAGATTTAAAGGAGGAGAGAAAAAACCTTTCTGATATAAGAGAGCATTACAGTGGACTCTAGAAGGCTGAACTGGTACAGGATAAGTGCTCAAGTGAACTAGGGGAGAAAAGAGGAAAAAGGAGGAAATTCTGTCTTGATTCTGGAGGCAAACATAAATTTGCTACAAAGAAAAAGGAAACTAAAGGGGATGTTTGGGGAGGAAAAACAACATGCTTAGGGATAAATGGTTAGAACCAATATGATGTATTGGGCTGGTGAATAAAATCTCTAAAGAATAACGGTATTAACATTTACCAATTCTTATTAAATACCAAGCACAGTTCTAACTGCTAAGTTTCTATTGTTATTTAATCTTCACACTGTTATTAGCCCCATAATACAAATAAATAAACTGAAGACAGACGTTAAATAACTTGCCCTAAATCACAGTTAGTAAGGAGTATGGCCAGGACTTGAACCCAAGCAATCTGGCTCAACTGCCTCTGCTTTTATACAACTATATGATTTCTACCAGGGCACATGTAGTACCTTCCTGATGATTTCCAAGCACTCCACCTATAATACTTCCAAAAGTCTTTATGCTCAAGGAAACAAAAGCTTGCCATGTGTCTTTCAGTCTATTTAACCCCCCTAAGGCATTATGGGAGCCAATGAAGGATTGAGTTCTGATGTCTAATTCCTACAAACTCACTATCAGCTCCCACTCCAGCCAACAGCTCAGATTTGTCTAACGCATACCTGATTTTCTCAATTGCTATTCTGCTCTCTTGCCTCACCTGGAAGACATTGCTTTTGTGGCCACTCTCAAAGTCTAGAACCGGCTGCCGCCGCACCCAGTCCCAAACCACCACTTTCAGGTCATCGCTGCCACTGGCCAGCCAAGTTCCACGCTGGTTAAAGTGCAGGGTATTGACACAACCAGTATGGCCCTCAAGCCCATGCTGCAGGCGGAAACGCTGCACAAAGACTCTTGCCCCACAAGCCTCGTATACAAAGCGGGCACTTGAACCCAGCTCCCGTTCCCGAAGGGCAGGAAGGGCTTGCCAGCGAGGTCGGGGAAGGGCTGATGTCTCTGAGGACACCCAGTCCTCCAGGGCCCGCTCATCATCTGATGAGTCCTGGTCACGATTGGCCCGCTTGCGCTGTACACAATGCCGAGGATGCTCTTCCTCTTCCTCTTCTTCCTCCTCTTCCTCTGAACGATCATGGACTTGGTTTTCATCATTGATAGAGTAATGACCAGTGTCCTCCATACTGTCAGAGTCCTTGTCTTCACCTGAGCTCTCTGTATCTGTGCCTCGACTTTCCGTGCTGGTGCGGTTGGGGCCACCATCATCCCCCGTCAAGCTCAAGCTCAGGTCTGAGGCCTCCACTTCAATGCCTGAGGATGTTTCCCTACCCTCCTCAGCTCCAGACATCTCCTCTGGACTGCTAGACAGGCTTCCTGCATGTAAGTAGGAAATATGTAGGTGAGGGGAAAAAGGAAGGAAGTAGCATAGCAATCAGAAGCATTTCCCCTCCTTAATCTAAGCAATCATCACATCAAAAGACCCGAAACCAACTCTGGTCAAAGTCTTTTTATTACAAGTGCTTACAAACAGTATAAACCATCTGAGGGGGAATCTTGTAAAGGACAAGAAATGAAAAAAATCAATATCCAAGTCACACACAAATAAAGGTACTTCAACAGAAGTGAAGAAATGCAAAACCTAAGATTATAAAAAATTCTCAAGAGGTAAAGCATTGGCAAATTGTATGAAACTATGCTTGATACAACCGCTGGACGGGCATCCTTTAGTTACAGCAAATAATTAAACTAAATATAAGAAAAAGAATGGCCATTCCCACAAGAGTTGGCATAGTAATCTTCTTAGAGAAAAACGGAAACTAATTGATTAAAATCACTCTGACATTGGATGTGGAGTTGGACTTTTACCTACTTAAGAACCACTACCTCTCACCTCCTAACTCCTAAAGTTTCTTCCCCCAATGTCCTACAAGTCCACTAAGAATCCAGAAGGAAGCAGAAGGGACAAGTGGGAATTGTGATCATTTGAGTGGGTTCTTGTTCACTTTTTGCTAATAAATGTATCCTGACTTACCTCCATTAATAATTTTAATACTATTTTTGGTTATACAAACTGTTTATTGAGACAAAATTGTATTAGGAAGCATAAAAAGTTCTATCAGGAACAAAGTTCTATCAGGAAGCAAAGTTCTCTCAGAAAGCAGACAAACTTTTATCAGGAAACGCAGGTAAAATGATAAAAAGAGGGGTAACTACAAGCGCCTGACAGGAAAAGTTCACCATCTTCTACGTCTGCCATGTTGCTGGTCATGCCGAGTGCTCTGATCCCCTACAATTAGACAGTGCATTCTTCTATGGAACAACAGCCAAATCACACCCTAATAAGGCCATGGCGAAGTTTTAGAGCCACAACCTTCAAGGTGTGAAGAAAGGAAGAGGGAATGAGGATATTAAACAGTGATCATGGCCTTCTTTCCTTAGATGACTACAAATTTTATCTTGCCAGAAGTAAAGGCTGTTAGGAAAGGCAGACCAGCTGTGGGTGACTCTGGTATGAGCTATTCGGCTCCAGGACCACACTGATGTTTAAGGATTCAAAGGACTAAAGCACCTTACTGCTTAGTCATCCCAATTAGGGCAGTAATTTCTGAAAATCTTTGCAGTAATGGAACCATTTTCCAATGAACTCTTAGGCAAAACCCAATACAGAAAATAGATAATACAAGTACTTTGGTTCAAGTAGTAACAGAAGGTTGGGAGACACATGAACAACTCTTTTCAAAAAGCACCTCAATTAAGAATACACTGTGAAAACAACTGGGCAAGGAATGGGAAGAGAAAGGGGTAAGTGTAGCAATTGCTTCTAGTACAGCAATTTCTGTCAAATAAAACCATTACGGTGTGTCCTCATCCACCTTATTCACCAGATCTGGAACCATGTGACTTCTGGCTCTTCCCCAAAGAGCCAGAAAATGATTCAGGACATCAAGGCAGCCATGACAACACAACTAAAGATACTCACGAAAGAAGACGTCCAGAATTGCTTCAGAAAGTGGCAAGAACGATGGGACAAGTGTGTTTGAAGCAAGGGGGAATATTTTGAGGGGGATTAATGGCAATGTGTCTTTTACTGTAATAAATTTTTAAAAATGTATTAAACATTCACCATATTGTTTGACCACACGTCATACATCTGCTAAGACTGCTGTATAGGCTGAGGAAAATTAATAGTGTGGTTTTTGAAATGCAATAGGGTTTAAACTTGGCAGTGATAAGAAGAGATAAAACATCATACCTATCACTTCTGTGGAAAAGGAAAAATGAAACGTCAAAACTCCTAGCATTTATTGTTAAAATTATGATTAACAAATTAAGATGACTTTGGGGGCCCTACCACATTACCATAAAGGCCAGAACATACGAGTATCACAAGTTCAGCAAGAGGACCCCAGCAATCAATGACCAAAGATCTAGCTGAGGGGTTGCAACATTTTGACAAGAGCCAGACATTAGGTTGGTACAAACATAACTGCGGTTTTTGCACTGTTGGAATTCGCTGTTTGATATTGGAATATTCTTAAATAAATATGGTTATGTTACACATCATTTTAATGCGCATTTCTTGCTTCATTTATTTATTTTTTTGCTAATGACAGTAACTTGCTGTTTATTTTATTTTAGACTATGGAAATGATGTTAGACAAAAAAAGCAAATTCTAGCAATTTTATTATTCGAGTTCAAAATGGGTCATAAAGACAGAGACAACTTTCAACACCAAGTTCCTGGGCCAACAATGCATTTGGCCCAGGAACTGCTAATGAACGTACAGTGCAGTGGTTGTTCAAGAAGTTTTGCAAAGGAGACAAGAGCCTTGAAGATGAGGAGAGTAGTGGCTGGCCATCAGAAGTTGACAACAACCAAATGAGAACAATCATCGAAGTTGATCCTCTTACAACTACACATAAAGTTGCTGAAGAACTCAATGTCTACCATTCTACGGTTGTTTGGCATTTGAAGCAAATTGGAAAGGTGAAAAGGTTGGTAAGTGCGTGTCTCATGAGCTGAGTCGTTTTGAAGTGTCAGCTCCTCTTACTCTACGCAACAACAACGAACCATTTCTCAATTGGTTTGTGATGTGCGACTAAAAGTGGATTTCATACGACAACCAGTTCAGTGGCTGGATGGAGAAGAAGGTCCAAAGCACTTCCCAAAGCCAAACTTGCACCAAAAAAACATCATGGTCACTGTTTGGTGGTCTGCTGCTAGTCTGATCCATTACAACTTTCTGAATCCCGGTGAAACCATTACATCTGAAAAGTATGCTCACCAAATCAATGAGATGCACGGAAAACTGCAACGCCTCAGCCGGCATTGGTCAACAGAAAGAGCCCAATTCTTCTCCACGACAACACAAGGCTGCATGTCGCACAACCAACGCTTCAAAAGTTGAACAAATTGGACTACGAAGTTTTGCCTCATCCGCCATATTCACCTACCCTCTCGCCAACCAACTACTACTTCTTCAAGCATCTCAACAATTTTTGCAGGGAAAATGCTTCTAAAACCAGCGTGATGCAGAAAATGCTTTCATCAAATCCCAAAGTATGGATTTTTATGCTACAGGAACAAGCAAACTTATTTCTTCTTGGCAAAAATGTGTTGATTGTAATGGTTCCTATTTTGATGAATAAAGATGTGTTTGAGCCTAATTATGATTTAAAATTCATGATCCGAAACTGCAATTACTTTTGCACCAACCCTGATAGTAAAAATTCGAGGCTTCACAGGCCATATGGACCTTTGTCACAATTACTCTACTCTACTCCACTCCACTGCTGTAGCACAAAAGCAATCATAAATACTATGTAAATGAATGAGGTATGACTGTGTTCCAATAAACTTCACAAAACAGTGGCAGGCTAAACTTAGCCTGAAGACCATAGTTAGCCAATTCCTGATCTAGCTAATGGACAAACTCCAAATCAACTGTATACCCCACACCACTCAAGAACCCTGTGTCTTGCAACTAAACTAAGCCCAGTGAAAAAATCTGAACCACTTTCCTTTACAGAAGATGAATGAATGGCAGTGGTAAGAACAAAGGGACAATAAAACAGTATGTTGAAAAATCTCCCTTTTCCTTCCTCAATCTCATTACTCTGCCAATCACATCAACTAGAATTTAGCCTATAATCCTGACTTGCAAGGTGCTGGACACTGTGCTGCCCAGCTGTATCCATTTGAAAAACCGTTTTCTAGTTTAGAAGTTGGCTGAGAGTTGAAGCATTGGTCAAATAACCCAGGCAGTAGTTAACTCTATCAGAATCTTGGTATCTTGCCTTCAAATCTGCCTTAGACCCAATGATTTAACACTTGGCAGCACAGGCAAAAGAAAGGATGGATGGATGGATGGTGGGAGGAAGCAAGGGAAGGAGGCCCCAATTCCATTTGGTTTAGGTTATAACTTCATCTCTCATCTAACATCTCTATCAAACAGACCTGTATTATAACTGGGGGACCTCACCTTCCCAACAACTCTCTTGTTCCCACCACTTTTATTCACAGCACCTCCTAGGTTTTATCCACCCTTACAATTTTTCAGAATTCACCTGACCTTTTAGAAACACAGCTCTATTACCGATCTTCTGAAAACAATCAAATAAAAGTTGAACAAGCAAAAGTACCAGACAGTCCAAAGTGTTTCCTATATAGTTTCTTGTACTCATACAACACAAAAAGGGTTTACTCTTAGGAAAGATTTCCGTCCCTCCACTAAAATCCACGTCTCTCCTCTGTTTGGAGGAGGAGAACCTCAGATTGACAGCAAAAATAGCCTCACCCTCATTTTGGCCCCTTACCATTAGCTAAGTCTGTTTTGCCATCTGTGCTGCTCCCTTTGTTGGACATCTTGAATGATGTTTATTGTAGCCAGCCTGGATTTGGAAGAGGAAGAAAATAAAAATTAGGGAACAATCTGGAAAAGATAAAAGGGACAAGGAGATTTAACAATGTACAGCCTTTGTAATTTTCATAAAAATAATTTTTGTGTGTGCTCAACAGGGCTTCTCACTGCTGAAAATCCTACCAGATTTCCCCCTTTCCCATGTCTAAATTCCATAAAGAGACATATCTTTGGGAGATCGACTGCAATCTCTTTACTTTATTCACTGAGTAACTGGCAGTGTTTTTTCAGATGGGAAAGAGAGAACTGAAATAAAACCTGGAACACTAGGCATGTATCAAGTAACAGGTAGTACATGCAGAGAGCCTTAACTCAATACAAAAAGCTAGCTTAAGCATTGCCCTCTAGGCAAGAACCTTCTGCTGTAAATATTAGTTATATATATCCACAAACTCTGTAAAACACCGTCTTCACAACATGAAGATGTGGGTCAGATGGTGTGTCAGATTGTTCATATCATTTTTTTAAATTTATTGGGGTGACATCTGTTAGTAAAATTACATAGATTTCAGGTGTACAATTCTGTATTACATCATCTATAAATCCCATTGTGTGTTCAGCACTCAGAGTCAGTTCTCCTTCCATCACCATATATTTGATCCCCCTTACCCTCATCTCCCACCCCCCACCCTGTTCATATCATTTTACACACAACCAACAGATAAAAGAAATCAAGCTCATAGAGTTAGAGCTTGGGCTCTAACTCAGATGCCTAGCTTCAAAATTGCAGGTGCAGATATTAACTATTATAAGAAGTGGAACTGAATTAGAACTCAGGAGCCCCCTACCTCTAAGAAAGAACATAAAAGGGTTTTTTTCCCTCTTATGACTAATAATAGTCAGCAAGTGCAAAACTGGAGAAGAAAAGGGAGACATTTCCATTAAACCATCTCAGTCCATTTTGTGAAATGACAAACATCATTTCACCTAATTCCACCAACTTTCACCAGACTTGTCTTTTTGGCAAGTAGGAAATCAGGGTACCTAGCTTTTTTTTCCTTTATACCACTGTAACATGTCATTTTTCCAGGGCCCCATTCCTACCTCGAGCAAATTCCAAAAAGCAAAGAAAAATATTATTCAGACCAGAATAACAAAAGGTACTGGTAAAAGACAAAGTATGATTATGATTCCAGTCCTTATACGCAGGCATACTAGCCTCTAATCTTTCAATGGCCCTTTCATTCTCATAACAACTATCCCAGAAGCAGCCCCATATTTATCCTTAGCCCCTGTTCTTCTGTACGGAAATCAAAGTTCCTTCAAAAAAAGTATCCTCTGCCAAGAGACAGCTGTCCAAAGCTTGCTCATAGTAGGCCAGGGCGGGGGAGTGGAAATAATGCAAGAGCAGGACTGAAGGCTGAATATGAGGGAAGGACACCTGGAAGGGTGATGATGAAAGATACAGCCAATAAAAAACAGATTTGTGAAGCCACATAAAAGGAAAACAGTGAAGAGCTGTTTGCAGAGCAGGCTATTTTCCTCCTACTTCGATGATATATTTTTGTACAGCATTCTTCACACAGCACTTGTTTTTCCCTCTTAGGAATCCCTGTTTATATTCTTTCGTATCTCAGCAATATCTTCTTCCCTACCTAGGGTTTTAAATTAATTACATTAATTGCAAAAGTGGGGGAAACAAATGCACTACTTTGTTAATATTAAAAACTAAGGTCAAAAGCGTACCTTATGGTCAATTAAGAATAGATCTGATGTTTCCTCACCTCCAGAATCAAAACTGTCAACCATACCATATTTCCCACCCCACTATTATCCACTCCCAGAGAAGAATAAATCAGCTCCAGAGAACCCTTCTCAAAACTGACTCACATCAACTTCTATAGAAGCCCAGACTGCCTAAACTTTAGACTCATATGGCTCTATAAAACGCATTTGCTTTCCCAGCCTCCATGACCAGGAGGAGCCAAAGCCTAGCATCCACCTAGCTCTGAGAAGTGGGCAAAAGAGGCTATAAGGTTAACGCATACCCAAAGGTTGTAGACTCCATTTTTTGGGAGAATTGGGTTAAGGTTCTTCCAAGAAGGGATCCTATCTTTGAAGAAAAAAAGTTGACTGAATTGCTAAATTCACAGAGAAAACCCTGTGAATACTTAGGTCAACTCTGTTTAATCACTAAGTTGATAGGCACATAGCTTCTAAAGGTCACATTTTAGGAGCCACATAGTTTAGCAAAATTAGTCCTAGATTGAAAATTTGAAGTCCAGGGTTCTAGTATCAGCCAAGCCATTAGATATTTTGTGACCTTAAATGAGCTGCTTAATCTTCTCTGGACTTCATTTTCTTGTTTTGTAAAACAGTATTAGTAATTCCAGAGATGGTAAAGATTAAGTAGAATTACATATTAAAACTTCTGCAGAAGAATGCACAGTGGTCTCAAAACTGATAATCAACTCCCGTCAGTGAAAACTCTGAGCATGAACTTTCAATATGCGTGTACATACACACACACATTTAATCAAATCACATTAAATAGTAAGCTTAATTTTTCTAGGAAAAAAGAGAAATTTCAATATTCTTTTTCTATATACCACTGGATCATCTTCCATGTCCCTGGAGGGTGCATATATTCCCACTTCAGGGGACTTCTCTAGAAAGCCAAGAAATTGTGACAATAATAAAATACAACTGCCTTTGGGGATGAGCTGTATGTTACTCTTCTATAAACTTCATTCAAAATGAAGAACTTTAAAACAATCTCAACTCTAGGGCAGGAATTAAGAATAAGCGCCCAAATTAAAGCAGACTAAGATGCTATGATTGTGCCCTAGGTCTCAAGTATAGGAGCCACCCCAGAATCTCTTCCATTACCAAAAAATACAACCTTATTTTATAATCTGAGGTTAGCGGCCATACTTGACTCAAACATAAACTATCTTCTTCATTCTTTAATGTCTACCTTCCCAACAAATTCAGTTTTTACCTTGATCAATTTCCATGTAAAATCTAGTCCAGAGCAAACCAATCTTAGCTTGGAAGAGCTGATGAGCTCACTGTCGGCAGGTAGCTGGGGGAGTTTTAATTAGATTAGCTCTACTGCCTGTACTCTAAAAATAACCACAACCCCTGCCAAACTAAAGGTTAAAGAGTAAACTATTGGGGGTTGGGGGAAAAGACCCAGGTGTCATTTTAATTTCTACCTAAGAAATTCCAGTGATCTAGATTTTTCTTGTCTTAATAAAAAAAAAAGGGCCTTAAATTTTTAACCAAATACATGACAAAATGTTAACTAAAAACCAAGCACAGGGGGAGTTTATAAATACAGTATGTAAGAGTACTTTGTCAAAGAGGTACCAAGTGTCTCCTGTCTAAAACCACTTGGGCTGCTTCCTTTTCCTAATATTGATAAAAGATTTATACAAGAGACCATATATACTAGGACAATAGAACATCCAAATGCAAAACATAAAAAGAAACTTGACTCCTATGTTTGTACAATATACAAAAACTAACTCAAAATGGGTCATAGACTGAAATGTAAAAGCTAAAACAATACAACTTCCAGAATGAAACAAAGGAGATAATCTTTGTGACATGGGTTAGGCAAATATTTCTTAGGATAAAACACAAAAAACACAAACCATGAAAGAAAAATATTAATTAACTGCACATATCTAAATTAAAAATCTACTCTTCTAAGAGACATTTTAAGATAAAAAGACAAGTTACAGACTGGAAGAAAATATCTGCAAAAGACATTTAATTAAGGACAGCAACCAGCATATATTTAAAATTTCTCACAATTAAATAACAAGCACTTGAAAAGATGCTCAATGTTATTAGTCATTAAAGAAATACAAATTAAAACCACAATGAGAATCCTCTTACATACCTACCAGAATGGTTCAAATTTTAGAAATAATCATAATGAAAGCTTACTTTATCAAATACTAGCAGGGAACAGAGCAACTAGAACTCTCATACACTGCTGGCAGAAATGCAAATGTTTAAAAAACATACACTTACCATACAACCCTGGAATCCCACTCAGGTAGGTACTAAAAATGAAAATATATGCTCACTCAAAAACCTGTAGGTGAATGTTTTAGTGCCTTTATTTAGCTTCATCAAAAACTTTTCACTCCACGGGCCGGCCTGGTGGCTCAGGCAGTTAGAGCTCCGTGCTCCTAACTCAGAAGGCTGCCGGTTGGATTCCCACATGGGCCACTGGGCTCTCAACCATAAGGTTGCCAGTTCAACTCCTTGAGTCCCGCAAGGGATGGTGGGCTCCGCCCCCTGCAACTAGCAATGGCAACTGGACCTGGAACTGAGCTGCACCCTCCACAACTAAGACTGAAAGAACAACAACTTGAAGATGAATGGCACCCTCCACAACTAAGATTGAAAGGACAAGAACTTGACTTGGAAAAAAGTCCTGGAAGTACACACTGTTCCCCAATCAAGTCCCATTCCCCTTCCCCAATAAAAATCTCAAAAAAAAAAAATTTGGCCATCATTTAAAAACAAAAAAAAAACCTTCACTCCTAATTCCCATAGTCTATCTGGAATCAACCAGTCTTACTTTCCCCATCCCCAATTTTTCATTCCCCTTACCTTACTATTTTTTCGCTACATAACAAACATTTCTTCAAACCAGCTTTCCTGACTCTTTCCACCAGCCACTTGCCAGCTTATTTATGGTACTGATTTCCTCTGGGTACCCAGCCACTCTAATAATACAGTGTTTATTAATCAGACAGAGACCTTCAGGCACTGAAATTCAAAGGATGACCCCCGCCAGGAAACTAAAACTCATACTATATAAAACATGTTTATAGGAGGGCAAGCCTTTAGATATGGGACACTCCCTATTAAGTATTTGGAGGAGTTGTATATACTACAGTGTCTTTTCTGGTAAACTGGACAGGGGAGCAGAAAGAAACAATGAATGTTTCTGGATCAGGAAAATTAATCTCTATTCCTGTTGTGCAGAAGATCTGACAACACAGTGCAACCCAACTGTACATCTGCTCTAGCCTCCATCATGTATCCAAATTATAGGCATCTGGCACCACCCGGTGGCCCACCTATATACAGACATGCTAATAATACAACAATGGCACAAGGCAATATAGGAGCAACAAATATGAACAAGGCAGTCACCATCCCTTTTGTAGCCAATAATAATCAATTAGGAAAAATGAGTATACAACTAACATGATACAAGAGATACAAGTATCAAAATCATTAAAAATACACATATATACACATGTATAAATAGAATGCAGCTGCAGTTGAACAGAGAAAAGCATTATATTTAGTTTCAGGGAGAAAGGACAAGTTTCCATGGAGAAATTAGCTTTTAAGCTGGGGTCTGATGGATAGAATTTTAATGGGTAGAGTTGAGACAGACATTCTACCAGGACCAGAATGAGAAAAGACATGGAAGATGAAAAACCTAGTATGTTCAAGAAAGTACATGGGTAGTCTGGTTTGGCTAGATGGTGGGGCATAAGTGCTTAGTTAAGTAGTAGGTGTGTGTGTGTTAGGCATCAAGAAGATTTTGTCAAGGATAATAAGGTGGACTGAAATGGACAGAAAAGGAAGGAGAAACAAGTTTGAAAGCTATTATAGTTGCCAAAGTAAAAAGCAATGAGAACCTGTCTTAGGCTGATGACAGAGGAAATTAAAAGAAGGGGAATCAATCTGAGAAACATTGTAGAGGTAGAATTAATAGTATTTGGCTCAATAAGCTGTTAGGAAACTTGAAAAATCAAAAAAAAGTTTGAGTCTGGGTGCCCAGAGAAAATCAAGTGCCATAAATGAGAAGCTGGTATGTGGGGGAAGAGATGAATTTGATTTTAATTATGTTTAAAATCTAAGCTGACATGTCAGGAATGCAGGGGAAAACCAATGTAGATCTGAAACTCGAGAAATAAATTAGGGCCTGAGATACAGACTTTGAAATTATTTGTACAGAGAAACTTCAAAACCAAATACCTTGTAACTCATACCTCACTTAGAAAACAAATAAGTAAATTAAATACACAAGAAAGCTATGAGAGAGAGTCCAAGGAAAGAATCTTGGGGAACACTTACCCTTAGGAAAAAGGAGAGGGAGAAATGCTCAGGGAATCAGTGTTTAAATGCCCTGGCAGTCAAGAGTAAAAAGGTTTCAAGAAAGTGGGGATAGTCTATGTTTCAAATGGTACAGAGAAGTACAGAAAGATTGTATATTGAGAAAAGGCTGTAAGAGTCAGGACAGCTTTCCTATGGAATTACCTGTTATTGAGAATCCTGATTTTCTTCCTATTCAAAGATCATAAATGACTTCAGCCATCTCTTTAGTTAAGTCCATTAAAATTATTTCCTTAAAAAACCCTCACTGGCCTACCAATTAATCATAACCTGAGACCCATGTTTAAACAATTCAAAAACTTTTTATTCATATTGTTATTTGGACAGACCTTTTGTAGTTTATATATACTTTTATAAAATATACTGAATTCTACCTTTCAGCTCATCTGCTTCACTTGGCATTGAAGAGCCCTGTTTTTTAAAAACAGCATATGATATAATAGAAAGAAAAGGGCTTTGGTGTTTGTCAGACCTGGGTCTGAATCCTATTTCTACCCCTTACTTTTAAAGAAACGATCTTTTTTGTAAAATGGGATAATACCATTACTCTGCATGAGTTGGTTTAGAGGATTAAAGGCAATGTTTGCAAAAAGGCTGTCTGTACATGTACATTTATATTATTTTTCTAGCTTCTCATCTCTGGTTGCAGACTGGATTTCCTCGAAAAGCCTGGGCTTCTTTGCCTCTCAGCAATGATCTTCCAAACATTGTACAAAATTTAGGACACAGTTCCAAGTCTATGAAATCTGCTTAGCTGCTCTCACTGGCCTTTTAAAGAATTCAGAGAGCTCTGTTAATATCTTCTTTTGAATACATTCAGGTTCTATGAACTAGGATCTTCTCCCTCTAGAAGACTCAGAGAATAGCCAAGACGAGAACTTCAAAGCAACCACTACAGATGATGAGGAAGATAAGAAGTCCTGCATCAACTATCCTATGAACAAGGAAATTTGTTCCTCCTTTGGATGAATGCTTTCTCTCCCTATTGGTAGTATCACATGCCCTGTGTTTACATAGTTTATTGGCTTTAATTTCAATAAAGAATTTCAGTATGGTAGGAATGCATTGTAACCCTTCGGTGCTATCTCCAGCCTTAGAGCTTAGGAACTTTTTATAATAATGGCTAAGCCTATTTATCTCAATTTAAATGATTGTAGGAAAATTTCATTTCTAATGAATTTCCATTGTGTTTCCACTATGAAATGATTTACCTTTACATCAGAATCCAGTCCCCATTACTAGTTTTTTCCATTCACATTTCGAATTTTTCTTAAATTGCTGAAAGGACACTAGAGAGATAATAGGGTTCCAAAGGTACAATTTGTAACAAAACAATAAAGAAAGAGAGGTTAAAATCATCAAAAAGTGTCCTCCTACCTCCACTAGGTTAAAGGGCCGAGTTAAGTCAAAACATACCTGATGTTGTGGCAATGCTTAAAGTATACTAGAGAGCTATAGCCTCTTGGCTACCACTAGAGGTAAATCCTATAGTAACTTTCCAGATGGCCAAGAAAAACCAAGAACAAAAAAATGACGTGAGACAAGCAAGGATGTTTCATATTAGAACTTGGCCAGACCTCCTTAAACAGTATCTTCAGAGGGTAAGAGCAGATACCTAACTAATCTCTCAGATACAATGATGAAAATTTTCACAATAATCCAATTCATTAGACATACCACATTTCATTAATAAGATAGCATCTTTATCATATTAATCACTCCCCACATTCTAAGTCCTGTATTCTGTCAGCGAGTTACAGGCTTTTCTTTCCAAACTTGGGGCAGGCTCAGTTCATTAATTTATCCCTAGCATACACATCCCTAGGGTTAAGGTAGTACTTGAAAATTTGGGCATCTGGCCAGAAACTATGCCTTGTAGAGGTAGAGATAAAAGAGTGCTATAAAGAAGTGACCGATTCATAAAATTCATTACACACTAATTTTAAAAGACCTTTCAAGTACTTTTTTCCCACTCAGAGAGAAGAACTCAATCAATAAATAAGAACAGGTAGCTCCTTTTTCTGACCAACTGTCAATGAAGTTTCTTGGATACATTCACAAAAACAAAAAATGAAGTTTTCAATATTACTGTAAAGTTAATCTAATCACTGGCATTTGGCTCTGAAATTAAGATATACATAGTCACTACCTCCATACCTTTTGCTGATTCAATTCTTTCAGGTACCTGGGTCTCAAACAGGTGAGGGTATGTAACAGGTTATCTTGGATCACTGATAATCTGCTTAAGAAAAAAAAAAACTAATTCAATCTTAAAAATTAACTCTAACACCAATTTTATACAATAAAAAGCTATCTGAATAACTCTGCCTTTTACAATCTGGACATTTCCTAGACATGTTTAGAATAACTTTTCTACAGTAGAAAATATCCAGAAATAAATCTATCTATTGAAAACAAAGTTTAACTAGTCACCTCATGATTTTAAAAGCCTGTAACTCACTGATAAAATACAGGACCTAGAGTGTAAAACTCTGAAGATCCCACAACAGGGTGCACTTCCATAGAATGTTTTCTACTGGTGTCCACTTGCTTTTGAAATGCTAGTATTAATTTAAACTGGCATTAAAAATGCTGTTTTCTTTTGGCTCTCTCTGAAGGCAAGCTTCTGTTTTAGGCTGATCCTAGTCAATACCAAGGATCATAGCACTGGGACTGAATTTTATACATTTAACAGTGTTATGTAAAATGCCCCGTCAGGTTGGGAACTAAGGTCACAAGCATACCTACCCTCCCATTTCAGCCATAATACTTCCTATAAGATGCGACAATTCTTATGTAACACCCTGAAACATGAAATATCTTCAGAAAGATATTTTAAAACTGTGGTCTGCAGACTAAGAATATCAATTAATTCTATATACAGATGTCACCTGGAGAATGTGAAAAAAAACCTTCCTGGGGTGTGCAGGTGAATCTTACCCAGCACACAGAGCAATAAGGAACAAAGTTATGCCTCTTTCAATGTTTCCTTTACTACTCTCGCCCAACATAGATCTCCAGATTTCTTAAAAGCACAAATAATAAAAATGCAGTTTCCGCCCACCTCACCATTCTCCACCCCAAGTTTTCACCTTTTAGTAGAGAGAATTTAGACTCTGCATGGTGGTAATGCAAGTTGATCAACTCTAAGTTGATCACTGGCCTGAATGAATAGTTGCTTTCATCACAATGTAATCAACACTTTAACTTTCATGTGCCTATACCTACTCCAAAAAGATGTGGAAGAAAAGTCAACAAGAAGGTGAAAAACTTTTCATCTGTGCTATGTATTAAGATGGTCCAGCTGGGAAGATAAAATAAAAAACTCTGCATTCCTAACTCCCTAACCTATGTTCACTTCAGAAAGAAAGGAGATCTTTTCATGGTCTAGTTCTTTGATAACCTATTGAAAAGTATCACTGCAGAGCCCAACAGTTGGGAAAAAATGTATTTCCCTCCATGGCAAAAAGGAAAAAAACATTACGGAGTAGCTGGAGCAGAAGTGGTGAACACTGAAGTAGGAAGGGAAGAAATTACAGGCATATCTTATTTATTACGCCTCCCTTTATTGCGCTTCACAGATGGGTGTGTTTTTCACAAACTGAAAGCAAGACCCTCCATCAGCAAAAAGGTTACAACTCACTTTATCACAATAGTACCTTTGTTGCAGTGGTCTGGAAATGAACCCACAATATCTCTGAGGTATGCCTATGCAATACTGGTGTCAACTCTGATGAGGTGTGCTAATAGAGAAACCAAAAGGAAGGAAGCAATGAACACAGGAAAGTTATTGATGTTTATTTTAAGAATGCATTTTGATACACGTACTCCAACATCTAATATTCCCACTGTCCTCTGATCATGAACTGACCTGTATCATGTGCAGAAGACAACCCTAGGTGTCTACCTACAAAGCAAACATCTAAGCTGACCAATTAAAAATGAATCTGAAAAAATAACTAGGATAACATGTTCAAAAGAAAAATGCAAAGAAGTGTAAACTAATGTATAACTTATTCAAAGCCATATTAATGATGTGTGAAGAAAATGGGGAAAAAAAAATGTAGGGTCTATCATGTGGTAGGCATAGTTTAATAGCTTTATATAGGGGTCCTCATACAATACCAACAATTACCCTAGGAAGTAAGTGGTACTTATCCCACTTTTAGAGAAAATTAAGACAAAAGTGTAAGTACCTTATCCAAGGCCACATGGCTCATAAATCTTAGCACAGTATTTAAACCCAGGTCTGTCCAGCTCTAAAGACTATACTTTTCCCTTTACATCTTACTGATACTTATACATACTGCCAATAATAATCTTATTCCAGTTCATAATGAGCATTTTCTAATCGGGACACCAGGTGAAATAAAGCTCATCAGTGTCACACTCAACCTTTTCCTACTACAAATCATAAAGATATTAAAAATCAGCCAGGCCTCCCTCCCAGAGCCATTCAGCTCTTCAGTCACATCCATAGCGCTGAACCCCAACCGCAGCACTACTCTCTGCTACCAGAAATCCAAGAGTCTTACAAAAATTACATTTACAAGTATGCTCTGACTCCCTCTTTGGCACTAGCCCATGCTGCTGAATTCACAGGATGATTCCTCTGCTGACCAAGAATTCTTCAGACCAGCTATAAAAAAACAGCCACTTTGTTTTTCACCCCCAATTTAACACTAGGCCCTGAAAAGTTGGAATTCTGAAGTGGACTGAACTCAGACACCAAATAAAGGCAGCATCACTCGTCATTCCCCCAGCTTTTAGGGACAAGCAGCTAAATATTCTCTAAATAGCAAGGAATAACAACCCAAAGCCCTCAGAGAAGAGACCTGATTTGGCAAAAGTCTGAACAGAATTCAGGCAAACAGATTCCCAACTTTTAACAATATAAGAAACATGATCCACACAAAGACAAAACACAACACAAATGAAGGAGACATATTCACTTCTAGGCTTAACTGGATATACAGCAATAGTTTAAAACACAAAATCAAGACGCCCACAGCCAATTAAACTTGTAATTTAACCAGAGCTGGAACACAGCCAAATACAATACCCCAACTCTTTTGGAAATTGTGGTAAGAATTTTGTGACTTTAGTGGTCAGCACTTGAGCACCAGGCTAGGGTCTGTCTTGGACTCAGGAATTTAAATGCCCTCAGCTCCTACTCACCTTTCTTCCTTTATCACTGTAGTGGTGCCCGGCTGAGCGCCTGAGAAAATAGGTCTGTAGATTCAATCAATGAAGGACTGAGAAAAATTAAAGTTTAAATGACAAAGGTGTCTCTTCTACTAACCATAATAAAAAGATATTTATGAATACATTTTAGTATTTTTAGATTAAAACCAGAGTAATTTATCCCATTCTAACTACTGAATGAATAACCTACAAACCGTTAACAGAAATAAAATGAACCATGCAAGTAATCTCCCAACTCCACTAACACGTCATTTAAAAGGAAAACCTGAATCTTTTCAACCCTAACCCATAACCAACCTCTCAACAAGCCACAGAGCGGGGATTGCGAGTGGGGGTTGGAGATCCTGGGGAGAACGTGATAGCGCTAGTGCGGTTTGTTTACAGACTCCAGCAACAATCATGGGTCAGAAATTCAAGCCACTAGATGCTTTCCAACTAACAGGGACCAAATAGGACCGTCCTACGGTGTCCTGAAACATCTGGGGGTAAGGGGAGATAAACTAAGAGATTTATATTACAAAGGGTACAAAACCAGCCAGCAACAACTGACTCCGGGGTTCTTGAACCTCGGGCCTTCCGTACAAGGTGCTGGGCCCCAGATGGGGGAGGGGACACATTGCGCCGTGGCCCTGAGGTGACGGGGAGACTCAGGGTGAGCCGCATCCCCCAATCTAAGGGGGAGAAAAAAGCGCACACAAGTGGGTCACCCTACGAGGCAAGACGTCCCAGTGGATTGTGGGGCAGGTTCTTGGGGGCAACCCCAGGGCTGACCAAAAGTAAGGGCAGCGAGTCCTCTAGAAGCAGACTGAGGTCAGGGAAAGGAGAAGACCTGAACCCTGGGAGCTCGGGAAAGAAGTCAAACCTATCCTGTGGGGGAACTGACCAGGGGAAGAGAGGAACAGGCCAAGCCGGAACGAGACACGGACCGGGTAGGTCAAGGGGAAGGGGTGTCCGGCTAGGGCAGTTACAAGCACGGAAGCCGGCGAGACTCAGCTGCCCGCTTCCCGTCTCGGGTCATCCTTCTGCTAGCAGCTGCTCCGACTGTTCCAGGCCCAGCCGCCCTGTCCACTGCCGCCACCAACGCCGCCGCCATCTTACACTGGCCAGCGGGCGCCACCGCCACCGCCTCCGCCTCCGCTGTCTGCGCTTGCGCCTGCGCTGCCACGCTTTCCGGCCCTTTTGCGACGAAGTGCTGGGGAAAACGGAGGCAAGAGTGGTCGCACGAGCTCACCGCTCCCAACCCTCCTCGGAGGGCGCGTAAGGGGCGGGGCTTAAGGCCAACGGAAAACCTGGCGAGGGGCGCCTGCGCGTTACCGAGGAGGCAAAGTTACATTTGTAGAGTATCCTTTGAAGGGCTCACGTCCCTTGTAGTATTCAAAACAAATGTGAGTTAGGAGCCTCCCAGAGTTGTAGTGGTAATAAAATTCATTTCTAACGAGCTGGCAGGCAACCTCCTGGGTGACCTCCATTTCTACCGTTTTTGAATACTGGGAATAAGCAGTTCTCGCCAGATTTCTTCTGAAAATTCCATTTCCTATAAGGACGATTTTCTTAAGTGGTTTCTATACCTTCGAGGCCCATTTCCCCCTGACAGCCTCCATTTACTCACTTTTAAATAAGGGATTCAGAAGCGTGAAGTGCAGCTAAGCTATTCAAGAGGATCTTGGGGGGGGGCGGGTATGTTGGTTCCCAAGAATGGCCCTAATGATGTACACTCTGCTTCCTTCTGACACCTAAAGAAAGCATACAGAGGATTCCTAACAAGGTTACTCCCAGTTGCGAGGCTAGATTTTTGACCAGAAGTCCAGGGTGCAAGAATGTAACCCCTTCTTACCTCCTCTACTCCTAACTACCCCCCTATTAGCCTATTATAGGTCATATGTTACCCTAGACTGTAGCAATAGACATCTAGCTGGTTTGTCTTTTTCCATTATTGTCCTGCTAGTTAAACATAAGGCAGCCAGATTGCCCTTTTAAACTGTTAGGTGATATTATTGTCCTGCTCAAAATGTCCAAAAGCTTCCCATGACACAATAAAAATCAAAATGATCATAATGGCCTTCAAGGCAGGCCCTACATGATCTACCTATTTCTCTAATTTCATCTCCTCCCACACTGCTTAGTTCTGCTCTAGCCTTACTGGCCTTCTGCACTGTCACTCCAAACAAAACATGTTCCAGCCTTAGGGCTTTTGCACTTGTTTCCTCTTCTTGGAGTGTTCATCTACCAGATCTTTTTTTCCTCTGATACTTGGAAATGCAGATATTTTCAGTATGCTATCCTTGTATCCAGCAACCTTGCTAAGCTCACTAATTCTGTAGATTCGTTTGAGTTTCTATGTATACAATGATAGTATACTAGTTAAGAACACTGACTTTATTTTATAGTCCAAAACAGAACTTTTTTTGCCCATTCTTCCACCTTCCTCCCATTTGGCAACCATCAGCTTCGCTATATCTATATCTATATCTATAGAAACTCTATATCTGTTTCCGTTTTGTTTATTCATTTGTTTTTTTCTAGATTCCACATATTAAGTGAAATCACTTGGTATTTGTCTTTCTTTGACTTATTTCACTTAGCGTAATACTTTCTAGGTCCATGTTATCAAAAATGGCAAGATTTCTCTTTTGAATTACTGAGTAATATTCCATCATATATATACTACATCTTCTTTACCCATTCATCTATTGATGGGTACCTGATTACCTCCATATTTGAAGTAATGCTGCAATGAACATAGGGGTGCATATAACTTTTCGAATTAGTTTTTTTGTTTTCTTCGGATAAACACCCAGAAGTGGAATTGCTGGGTCACGTGGCAGCTCCATTTTTAATTTTTTTCAATATGCATACTGTTTTCCATAGTGGCTGCACCAATTTACAATCCTATAACAGGTCTTTACTAGACTTGAGCTCTCCACTTAGTCCGATCTCTACTCAAATGCTACTTCCTCAGAGAGGCAGCTCTTGACTATTCCAACTAAAATGGTACCCTACTGATAAGGTCTAGAATCGACCACCCCTCAATTGGACAGAGGACACACGCGACAATGCAAGTCACACAGCGAGGTTTATTTCCAGCTCTAGCTGGGGTCCGAGTATCTGCCCGACACAGTGGGTTTCAACAAGGACCTCGAGCACTCAAAGCCAAGGGTTTTATATAGCATTTTTAAAGCATCCAGTAATTTTCCATAGCTTCAAAGAGTATCATGGGCTTGTACCACATTCTGGGGATTTGACAAGATAAGCTGGCTTGTACCCCACCCAATCGGCAGTTAACAAGATAAGCTCTTTTCAAACAGGACATCTGGTCCACACTCTGTTAAGGTCATCCAGAAAATGGCTTCCTTTCTTATGCTAACCTACTCTTACATTAACAAGCCAGCTTATCTTGTCAAATCCCCAGAATGTGGTACAAGCCCATGGTATGTATACTCTTTGAAGCTATGGAAAATTACTGGATGCTTTAAAAATGCTATATAAACCCTTGGCTTTGAGTGCTCGAGGTCCTTGTTGAAACCCGCTGCGTCGGGCAGATACTCGGACCCCAGCTAGCTGGAAATAAACCTCGCTGTGTGATTTGCATTATCGCGTGTGTCCTCTGTCCAATTGAGGGGTGGTCGATTCTAGACCTTAACATTTGGGGGCTCGTCCAGGATCCCCCCCCTCAAGGGAACAGATGACTCCCGATACCGAGGTTTACATAGGAACCGCGGTAAAAAGGTTTGGCCACCTCCAAGAGGAAAGGACTGAAACAGGTCCTCGACCGGAGAGACTGAAACAGGTCTCTGCCCGGTCCCAATTGAGAATTCTCACGGGAAGGAAGGAGCGGGTTACTACCCTGGAGGCTCCATTACTGGAAGTCTTGGGAGACGTACCCGACGAGAAGGTGGCCCAGCGACGTCCGCAGTGGACACCGTTTGGATGGGCCCTGGGTAAGGATCCTGAGTGTGGTGTGACTGGTGTGATTGAAACGGCGCCTGTGAATGTGGTGTGGTTGACCGGCGAGTGGGTGTTGAAAAGTCCTGTGCGAAGTTGTGTATTTGCTGGCATTGTGTCTTTCGTCTTTTCTTGGTTTCTCTTTGTGATAATTATGGGACAGGCTCAGGTAACACCTAAGACCCTGCTCCTGAAGCACTTTCCTGAAATCCACTCCAAGGCTCGTAATTATGGCATGGAAGTGAAGAAAGGAGCGCGAGCGGATCCTCACCGAGGCCAGAAAGAATGTCCCCGGTGACAACGGGCGGCCAACGACCTTGCCGAACCTGATCGACGAGCACTTTCCCTTGAATAGACCGGATTGGGACTTTGGGAACGCAGAAGGTAGGGAGCGTCTCCGAGTCTACTGCCAGAGTCTTATGGCAGGTCTCCGAGAGGCGGCACGCCGCCCCACCAATTTGGCTAAGGTAAAAGCTGTGATGCAAGGGGAAAATGAAAACCTGGCCGTGTTTTTAGAACGCCTCTATGATGCTTATAGACAGTACACCCCTTTGGACCCCCTAGCAGAGGAGAATCAGTCAGCCGTAATTATGTCCTTTATAAACCAGGCTGCCCCAGATATTAGGATGAAGTTGTATAAGCAGGAGGGACTGGGAGAGATGACCATTCGGGATTTAATGAAAGTAGTGAAGAGAGTTTTCAACACTCGAGAGACTCCTGAAGAAAGAGAGGAAAGACAGAGAGCATCAGAGTAGGAAAAAAGGAGGCAGCAGAAGGAGATGGCCAAGATCTTGCTGGCAGGCGTGCAGGGCACAGCCAGGGCGGGACCGAGTCCAGCCGGACCAGCCCGACCTCGGAGACCGCGGTCCAGACTGGATAGGGGACAGTGTGCAAACTGCAAAGAATATGGACATTGGAAGAGGGAGTGCCCCAAGCGCGAGGGCCAGACCGGGCAGGACGCTCGGGTTCTGCTGGCGGGAATGGACAGTGACTAGGGGGGACGGGACTTGGATCCCCTCCCCGAGTCTTGGGTAACTGTGTATGTGGAGGGGGAGCCGGTGGGGCAAACTGCAAAGAATATGGACATTGGAAGAGGGAGTGCCCCAAGAGCCAGGGCCAGACCGGGCAGGACGCTCGGGTTCTGCTGGCGGGAATGGACAGTGACTAGGGGGGACGGGACTTGGATCCCCTCCCTGAGTCTTGGGTAACTGTGTATGTGGAGGGGGAGCCGGTGGGATTCATGGTGGACACAGGAGCCCAGTACTCAGTTTTGAACAAGCCTACGGAGCCCTTATCTCAGAAAACCAGTTTGGTGCAGGGAGCGACTGGGTCCAAGGCTTATCGGTGGACCAGTGGTCGCCAGGTGGACTTAGGCCGCCACCAAGTGACCCACTCCTTCCTGGTTATCCCTGAGTGCCCCGCCCCTTTCTTGGGCGCAATCTCCTGACTAAGATCAGGGCCCAGATCCACTTTAAGCCAGATGTCATTAAGGTAATGGATGGCTAGGGACAGCCTCTCCATGTTTTAACCCTGTCTCTTGCGGATGAACATCGCCTGTTCACCCTGCAGGACAACACCTACAACCCTCCCTCTGCAGAGTGGCCTCGTGACATGGATTATTGGCTTAGAACGTACACTCAGGCATGGGCGGAGATGGTGGGTGTGGGTCCGGCGGCCCGCTGAGCACCAGTGGTGGTCAAACTCAAAGTCTCAGCCCAGCCTATCCGGGTCCGCCAGTACCTCATGTCCACCGAGGCGCGGAAAGGGATTGCCCCACACATCAACCGCCTACTGGAAGCTGGGATACTGAAACCCTGCCACTCTGCCTGGAACACCCCACTTCTCCCCATTAAGAAACCAGGGGGAAAGATTATAGACCAGTCCAGGACTTGAGGGAAGTGAATAAGAGGGTCGAAGACATCCACGCCATCGTCCCCAACCCTTATACCTTGCTAAGTCGCTTGCCCCCTTCACAAGTTCGATATACCACCCTAGACCTAAAGGATGCATTTTTTAGCATAGCCCTGGCACCCAGCAGACAACACATTTTTGCCTTCGAATGGCATGATGGCAATACAGGAACCCCCGGGCAGTTGACCTGGACTAGACTACCACAAGGCTTCAAAACCTCTCCTACTCTGTTTAATGAAGCCCTGAATCAGGATTTGGACTCGTTTCGCCATGATGAGATGACTCACTTCTGGCGGCCCCCTTCGAAGCTGAATGCCGACAGGCCACTGGAGACCTCCGGGAGCTGGGGCAGTTGGACTATCGGGCCAGTGCAAAGAAGGCTCAAATATGCAGGCAAACAGTCACCTACCTGGGATATAAGCTGAAAGGAGGAACCACATGGCTGACAGAGGCCATGAAAGAGACTATTCTTAGACTTCCAGTCCCGACCTCAGCCCGAGAAGTCCGTGAGTTTTTAGGGACGGCAGGCTACTGCCGGCTGTGGATTCTGGGGTATGCTGAGCTAGCGAAGCCTCTGTACGAGGCAACCAAGGATAAAGCCCCCTGGGCCTGGGGGCCGGATCAACAGAAGGCCTTTGACGAACTCAAGGCCGCTCTCTTGAGAGCCCCAGCCCTGGCATTGCCAGACCCCCTGAAGCCCTTCACTCTCTTTGTTGATGAGAGGAAGGGAATAGTGAAAGGGGTGCTGATGCAGCGCCTGGGGCCATGGAAACATCCGGTTGCCTATTTATCCAAGAGGCTAGATCCAGTTGCAGCAGGATGGCCCCATTGCCTAAGGATCATTGCAGCAGTAGCCCTAATAGTGAAGGATGCAGATAAACTCACCTTCGGGCAACATCTGAAGGTGGTGACCCCCCATGCGATCGAGGGGGTCCTGAAGTATCCCCCTGGTAGGTGGATGACCAATGCCCGCCTAACCCATTACCAAGGACTCCTGCTAGATGCACCCCGGATCATCTTCGCCGAACCTATCGCTCTGAATCAAGCCACCCTGCTGCCGACCCCGGATCTGGAAGCCACCCTTTATGATTGCCAGGAGATCATGGCAGAAGTCACCCAGGTGCGCCCCGACCTCCAGGACGCCACACTACCCAACAGTGAGTTGGTATGGTACACTGATGGAAGCAGCTTCATTATGGACGGGGTGCGGAGGGCGGGTGCGGCGGTGGTAGACCAGAGTGGGAGCATCCTTTGGAGCGCCCTGCTTCCCCCGGAGACCTCCTCCCGGAAGGCCGAACTGATCGCACAGGCGGAGGCGCTAGAACGGGCCGAGTTGAGACGAGTGACTGTCTGTACCGATAGCCGCTACACTTTCAGCACTGTCCATGTGCACGGTGCTATCTACCAGGAGAGGGGCTTTGTTACAGCGGAAGGAAAGGTTCTGCGCAATCTCCCAGAGGTACAGAGACTGCTGGCGGCCGTGCAAAAGCCCCGGACAGTTGCAATTGTCCACGTCCCTGGGCACCAGTCTGCCCAGACCCCGGAGGCTGAAGGAAACCGGCGGGCGGATAAAGCTGCCAAGACAGAGATGCAACAGTAGCTTCATCAGCTTTGGCACTCACCCTGCCCGCACCGAGCTCCCGCGCCTGCCCCCGCGACCTGACTACACTCCGGAGGACCTGCAGTGGATTTGGAACCACCACTGACCAGAGCCTGATCAGCATGGGTGGTGTCGGGATGCAGAGGGAAGATTGATACTGCCGGCAAAACTAGGATTGTTTCTCCTTTCCAACCTGCACCAAGCCACCCACTTAGGAAAAAAGAAGTTGCTGACGATTCTCGAGTCTGCCCGCCTCCGGTTCCCCCGACAAACAGCTCAGATCCAGGAGATCGTGGATCAGTGCGTTGGGTGCCAGGCTATGAAACTCAGTAGGAAGGGACCCCTACATACAGGTACAAGGGTACGGGGGAGAGCGCCGGGACGGAGTTGGGAGGTGGATTTTACTGAGGTAAAGCCTGGGAGGTATGGGTATAAGTACTTGCTAGTAATGGTTGACACGTTTTCAGGCTGGGTGGAAGCCTTCCCCACGAAACGGGAGACAGCCCAGGTTGTTGCTAAGGCGTTGCTAGAGGAAATTATTCCCCGATATGGGATCCCCGAGGTTTTGGGTTCTGATAACGGCGCAGCTTTCATCCGTAAAGTCCTACAGGGACTGGCCCGAGCAATGGGGACCAATTGGAAGTTACATTGTGAATATAATCCCCAGAGCTCAGGGCAGGTAGAGAGAATGAATTGGACCCTAAAGGAGACTTTGTCTAAATTGGCCATCGAGACTGGCGGGGACTGGGTGACCCTCTTACCCTATGCCATCTTCCGGGTTCGGAACTCACCATATGTACATGGATTGACACCCTTTGAAATTCTGTATGGGGCACCACCCCCCATTATTGTTTGTACTCTACCAGATCATGACCCCAATGTGGCCCAAAATTATCTGGCCAGTTTGAGGGCCCTGCAGGAGGTCCAGTATGAGATATGGCCCCTAGTGCGTTCCCTGTATGAGACCAAGGACGCACCAGACCCGGAACATGGCATCGTTCCAGGGGATTGGGTATGGGTGAGGAGACACAGGTCCAGGACCCTGGAAGAAAGGTGGAAAGGTCCTTATATGGTTCTTCTGGTTACTCCCACTGCCTTAAAGGTTGACAGCATCGGGCCTTGGGTCCATCACTCTCACGTGCGCCAAGATGCTGTTCAACATCTGGATAAGGAGCTGCACGGGGACCATAACATTTGGGGGCTCGGAGACCAATGCCCATCGACCTTATAAACAGACATGGATTCTGACCGGTGGAGAGACTGGTGCAACTCTCAGCGAAACCACCCACATGGCCCCACTGTCCACGGGGAGGCCAGACCTATACTTCTGCTTCAGAGATATCAACCCTGAATACAGGTCCACGGCACCCAATTTAGCCGGTAGCTATGGATTTTATGCCTGTCCGGAACATTCTAAGGGCCGACATTGTGGGGGATCCAATATTCTTTCTGTAAAAAATGGGACTGTGTCACCTCTAATGACTGAGATTAGAAATGGTCGGTATCACGACCTAACTCCCTCAAATTTGCCTTTGTTAACAAGGGGAACTGTATATCGCGTTAGGAAAAGAGTGCTGCTTTTATGCTGACCATACTAGTATAGTAAAAGAATCCATAACAAAGGTGAGAGAAGGGTTAACCAAGAGAAAACGGGAGAGGGAAGCTCAGGAGAACTGGTTTGAGGCTTGGTTTAATAGGTCCCCCTGGTTCACCACCCTAGTTTCTACCTTGGTTGGCCCGTTTGTTTTGCTTGTGCTTATTTTAACCTTTGGCCCTTGCATTTTAAACAAGCTTATTAATTTTGTGAAAGATCGTATTAATACCATCCAGCTCATGGTCCTAAGACAATAGTATGAGAGATTGCCTGCCCCTGAGGGCCTCTACGATCGGCCTGCATGAGCAAGATTCCTCATTATAAACAACAAAAGGGGGGGAAATGTAAGAGTAGGTTAGCATAAGAAAGGAAGCCATTTTCTGGATGACCTTAACAGGGTGTGGACCAGATGTCCTGTTTGAAAAGAGCTTATCTTGTTAACTGCCGACTGGGTGGGGTACAAGCCAGCTTATCTTGTCAAATCCCCAGAATGTGGTACAAGCCCATGATATGTATACTCTTTGAAGCTATGGAAAATTACTGGATGCTTTAAAAATGCTATATAAACCCTTGGCTTTGAGTGCTCGAGGTCCTTGTTGAAACCCGCTGCGTCGGGCAGATACTCGGACCCCAGCTAGCTGGAAATAAACCTCGCTGTGTGACTTGCATTGTCGCGTGTGTCCTATGTCCAATTGAGGGGTGTTCAATTCTAGACCTTAACACCTACACCCCATCCTCCTATATCCTCTTACTCTGCATTATTTTTTTCATAACATTTTTTAGCTGTAACATTTAACCTGCAATTATGTATTTTTTAATCTAACTATACTATTAGATATAAACACTATGAGAGCAGGGTCTTTCTTTTTTATCTTTGTAACCCCAACACGTAAAAGAGTGCCAAAGCACAAAATAGCTACCTAATGCCCTACCATTTCTATTCATTCATTCATTCCACCAACAACTATTGATTCCATCAACAAGTACTAAATCTGAGGTCCTGTTCTAGGTGCTGGAACTGCAGGAGTGAATAAAACAAACCAAGATTCCTGCATTCACAGAACTTATATTTATTAGTGCAGGAGTTGGGAGTGTAGGGGGAGAAGAGGGACACACAAACAAATTAAGAGTACTATAAAGGAAAAGAAAGCAGGCTATGCTCTTTTAAGTAGTGGGTTCAGGGAAGCCCCTCTGCTGAGATGACATTTGAATAGAGATCTGGAGTAAGCCATACACACTGGGGAAATAACCTTCCAGGCAGAGGGAACAGCAAGGTATAAAAACCTGAACTGTGTGTTTGGTGTAGTCAAAGAACAGCAAGGAAGGCAAAAGAGCATGTAGGAAATTAGTTTGGAGAAACAAGATGGGGGCCAGATGACTTACAGACTCATAGACCAAGGAGAAGACTTTGGATTTTACCCGAAGAGTGCTAGGCAGCCATAAGGTTTTGCATAAAAGAGTGCTAGGCAGCCATAAGGTTTTGCATAAAAGAGTGATATGATCTGATTTTATCAATGAAGAAATTTACTTTGGTTGATTGAGAACTGCCTGCAGGGAGGCAAAATAGAAGCTGAAAGACCAGTTAGGAAGCCATGCTGCGGTGTAAGTGGTAGGAAGTTGTTGGATTCAGGATATAATTTAAAGGTGGCAGAGGTGATTTGCTAATAGATTTGAATATAGGGTGAAAGGTAAAAAGTCAGGATTTCTTTCCTTTTGCATTTGAGGTTGTAATGATCATTACGCTTTTTAGATATTCAATCCCACTGATTTCTAAGACACTGTATTCCATAGTTCTATTTATATCTTTGACCATTTATTTCATGAGTTTCTCTTCCCCTTCATTCCACATGCTCTTCCAAAGTGATCTTATCCATTCTCAGATTAAACTACCACATAATGATTCCCAAGTTTTTATCTCCAACCCAGGCTTCTCCTTCATGCTTTAGACTCACATACTTGACAGCCAGTGGCACTTTTTTAAGAAAAGCTTTATTGAGATGACATTCACACACTGTACAAAATTCACCCATTTAAAGTGTACAATGGCTTTTAGTACATTCACAGATATGTGCAACCATCATCAATTTTACCATTATCATCACCTCAGAAAGAAACCCAATACCCTTCAGTTATCACCCCATCTTTCCACCCTCGCCAGCCCTAAGAAACCATTAATCTATTTTGTCTCTGTAGAGTTCCCTATTCTGGACTTTTGTATGAGTGGAATCATATAGTACATGGTTTTTTGTAACTGGTTTCTTTCACTTAATATGTTTTCAAGGTTTGTCCATGTTGTAGCATGTATCAGTACTTCATTCCATTTTATAACCAAATATTCCATTATATGGCTGTACCACATTTTGTTTGTCCATTTGTTTATGAACACTTGGGTTGTTTCCACCTTTTGGCTATTATGAATAATGCTGCTATGAACATTCATGCGCAAGTTTCTGCGTGGACATGTTCCATTTCATTTCTCTTGAGTACATATACCTGGGAGTGGAATTTCTGGGCCATATGATTAACTCTGTATTTAATCATTCGAGGAACTGACAGTTTTTCAAAGTAGTTATATCTTATTCACACCAGCAATATATAAGGGTTCCAGTTCTCCTCATCCTTGCTAATACTTGATATCTGACTTTTTGATTCTAGACATCCTAGTGTGTCTGAAGTGGTATCTCATTATGGTTTTGATTTGCACTTCCCTGATGGCTAATGATATCAACCATCTTTTCATGTTTATTTAACATTTGTGTCTTCTTGGAGAAATGTCTGTCAGATCTTTTGCTTATTTTTATGTTGGGTTGTCTTTTTGAGTTGTAAGAATTCTTTATATATTCTAGATACAAGTAACTTATCAGATACATGATTTGCAAACATTTTCTCCCATCTGTAATTTCTTTTCACCTTTTTGATGGTGTTTTTTAAAAATTCTGATTAGGTCTAATTTATGTTTTTTCTTTTGTTGCTCATTCTTTTGGTGTCACATTTAAGAATACTCAGCCAAATCCAAGGTTTTACCCCTGTGTCTTCTTGTAAGATCCTTATTGTTTTATTACTTTTAGGTCTTTGGTCTATTTTGAATTAATTTTTGTATATGGCACAAGGTAAGGGTTAAACTCATTCTGCATGTGGCTATCCAGTTGTTCCAGAACCATTTGTTGAAAAGACTATTCTTTCCCCATTGGATGGTTTTGGCACCCTTGTCAAAAATCAGTTAACCATAGATGTATGGGTTTATTCCTGGACTCTTTACTCCATTGGTATCTGTCTTTCCTTGTGCCAATACCACTTTTTTTTTTTTTAATTGGGGAAGGGGAACAGGCCGTTATTGGGGAACAGTGTGTACTTCCAGGACTTTTTCCAAGTCAAGTTGTTGTCCTTTCAATCTTAGTTGTGGAGGGTGAAGCTCAGCTCCAGGTCCCATTGTTAGTTGAAGGGGGCACAGCCCACCATCCCCTATGGGAGTCAAACAGGCAACCTTGTAGTTGAGAGGACAGGCTCCAACCAACTGAGTCATCTGGGAGCTCAGGGGCAGCTCAGCTCAAGGTGCTGTGTTCAATCTTTGTTGCAGGGGGCGGAGCCCACCATCCCTTGTGGGAGTCCCCACTGGCCCATGTGGGAATCGAACCGGCAGCCTTTGGCGTTAGGAGTACGGAACTCCAACTGCCTGAGCCACCGGGTCGGCCCCCACTCTGTTTTGATTACCATTGCTTTGTAGTAAGTTTTGAAATTGGGAAGTGTGAGACTTCCTTTTTATTCCTTTTTCAGGATTGTTTTCTTATTCTGAGTCCATTGTGATTTCATATGAATTTTAGAATTAGCTAGTCAATTTCCACAAAGAAGTCAGCTGGGATTCTGATAAAGATGGCATTGAATCTGTAGTATTTGGGGGAGTATTCCACTTTAACAGTATTAAGTCTTCTGCCCCATGAACAGATGTTTTTTTCATTTATTTAGATCTTCCTTCTTTCAACAGATTTTTGTAGTTTTAACAGTATAATTTTACACATCTTTGTTAAAATTACTTCTAAGTATTCCCTTTTTTCCTAAGTATTCTTTCTGATGCTATTGCTGTTTTCTTAATTTCATTTTTGGATTGTTCCCTGCAAATGTATAGAAATACAATTGATTTTTGTATATTAATCTTATGTCCTGCAACCTGCTGAACGCCTTAGTTCTTAGTATTTTTAGGGAACTCTAAGATTTCCTATATACAAGATCATGCCATCTGCCAAGGTTTATTTCTTCCTTTCCAATCTCAATGGCTTTTCTTTTTCTTGCCTCATTGCCCTGCCAGAACTTCCAGCACAATGCTGACTAGAAGTGGAGAGAACTGATATCTTTATGTTGTTCCTGATCTTAGGGGAGAAAGCATCCAGTCTTTCACTATTATGATGTTAGCTGTAGGTATTTTGTAGATGCACTTTATTAGGTTGATATTCCCTTCTATTCCAGCCAATGGCACTTCAACATTACCAAACTGAACTTACTTTTGCTCTACCTTCTGTCAAATTCAAACTGCTCCTATTCTTCTCTTAGTTGACACCACTGTTCTCTTGTCTTAGGTTGGATTCCCTAAAGGCAGAGTCTGAGAAAAGGATTCTGTGCAAGTGGTTTATTGAGGGAGTGCTCTCAAGTAAAATCTGTCCTGTAGTGAGAAAAGCAAGACAGGATAGGGGGAAAAGTCTGTCAAAGATAGGGGTAAGCTGATTAGTTTAGCCTCCACTGGGAACTTTTGGCAGATAAGTGGTAAATCTGTCCCACCTTGAGGAAAGGGGAAAGGACTTTTGTACCCTAGTATCATTTGCTGATAACTGCCTATCATCACTGATAATGCAATCACTATCATAATCCCCACTGACTTATTTGCAGAAATTGACATCATACCATTGGCTGCGGTGCTGTCCCCGGGAGGGCATAACCTTCCAGAACTTTCCAGAAGTGGCTCCTGTTTGCACAGAGGGCAGTTCTCACAAGGATGCAGCTGTGAGCTATTAGCCGCTATAATTCCTGGTAAAGGGGATCTAAACAGTGTACCAGCAATGTCTACTACAGTCTACCTCTAGCATCGTTCAGATCCATTTGCTTTGTACATTAAGTTTATTCTATCCGGGCAGTTTCTCCAGCATTCTGGCTAGTCGCAATTTCTGGGGAGACTTCCAAGAGGAGGTTCTGAGCCCCTGAAGATACCTTTTCGGACCATAATTGTTTAGTCATTTATAGTTAAAACTGAGTATAGGACCAAGAAATACCCTAGGGATCACATATGTATCACTTTCTGCGTCCATAATGTAGCCGCAGTCCTATCTCCTCATAACGAACAGTCAATTATCCCAGACAGTAGAGTAACTTCTTTGCCTAATAGTTTGCTGGCATTAGGAGCCTCAAGTGACCAGATGAGAGCCGTATCTTTTAAGTTTATTGAGATTCTTATGTCGTGCCTGGTAGAAGCATCCCCCCTTTGGGAACTAGTACCTCCAGACCCACAGAATTTAAAGTTGCAGGGATGGGAAGCATGAATCCTCAAGTGAATGACTGGGAGTGATGTTGAATAAAGTCACTCTTATTTCCACCCTTGATTTCAGAGCCTATGAATTCTACCTATTGGGGATAAAGCACCCTATTATGATCATGTAGTTTTACTGTATTGCAAAGGACAGCACCCCATCCTTGTTGGCACCACAAATGCACCTTCAAAAGGCCATTCCATTACTCTGCCAGGTCAGAAGCTTTTGAATGGAAAAATATTTGGTAGGAATAGTGGATCACACTGTCATGTGCCCACTGCTGCACCTGCTTTACCATTAAGTGGATCGCCTGTTCCAAGGCATTAGGTATGACCCCATGGCAGTAGAACAAACATCTCTGAGTCCTTGGATGGTAGTACTGGCTGAGGCACTTTAGGCAGGATAAGCAACGCAAAATGTTATCAGTCCTGATCAAACTGTTGCCTTTTTCAGAATGGAAAAGGTTCAGTATCATCAACTTGTCACCAAGTGGCTGGTTGTTGTTCTTCAGCAGTGGTACTCAACTGGGGATCAGCATTGCTTTGTTGCTGACAGGTTTGACATTTAGAAATATTACCAGCGAGGTCAACTTTAGGTAACAGAGGAGTCCATGCTAATAGGCCAACAAATAGCCTCCATCTCTGCCACTGCAGTGATTTATGAGCACAAAGTGCAAGAACTGTGACAGGTAAGGTGGTCCTGAAATCATCCTGTTCATTTGGTTATTATTTAGCACTTTTCGGGTGAATACTTTAATAGGTCCCTCTCTCATAGATCCCCAAATTCTCCACCCCAGACCTTTTTTCCCTCCATTTTCCTATTTTGCTCCTGAACAACTAGCCCACTGTCTGTGTGTTCAGGTATATCCTTGCCTCAGGCCACTTCTCTCCCCAAAATGGATAATCAGGTACACTACCTAAAGTCCTACTCATTGAATTTCCCCTCATTATCTTTCTGGATTTCTCTGGATTAGGCTGTTGTAGTCCATATTTGGCTTGCTCTAACATCAAGCCAACCCATCCACGGACCAGACTTGGATTTTTTCCTCCTCTGTAAAATGGTTGAAGGAATTCTTATGTTCCCATAGGTATGATATGAGAAAGGTGTTAGTGCAACAGACGTAGGTAATATGGAGGCCTGGGGCCCCTTATTCAATTAACTTTCTTGTGCCTGACAAGTTTGCTTGGGCTTCTTCCTCAATGTACAATTTCCATTGTAAGATGGATGCCTATTGAATCCACCCAATCTTTTTTTTTTTTTCTTAACAATAACCCATACCCTTCGGACCAACTATATGTACCCAATCTTATGGGTTGGCAGGCCTGGCAAGAACCAGCTGGTTATATGCATAACTGGTCACAGTCACTTGTTATTTCATGGTCATAAATTGAGTCTTTATCAGGACCTAATAGTATGCCAGGAGATGTTTTTCAAATGGCGAAACCTTCTCTACTGCAGATGACATCACCTTACTACATAAACCTAGATTGTCTGTACTGGAACTCTCCTACTGTGGATTGCCTGAGAATCCATAGAGCATCTTTTCATTCCACATATACTTCTAGTACAATGGAGTTTACCAGGTCGTATGGCCCAAGAAGCAGGGCTGCTTGCATCATAACCTGGACCTGCTGCAGAGGCCTTTCTTACATTCTCATGTACAGAATATGCTGCCTCCAAAACTGGAAGAGGCATTGTGCTTCTTTCTTGGGGTAAAAGACACAAGATACAATAATATATCCTTTACTTTGGAGGGGAAGTCTTGGAATGCTTCAGATTGCTGACTCCTAAAAAACTTAACCAGTGTGGCAAGGCCCTGCATCTTTGCAGAGTTTATCTCCCACCTTCTGGAGTGTGTGTCTCACCAATGAATCCAGAGTACAACAAGTCTTCCAATAACATTTCATTATAATATTGATGAGATGCCAAAGGAGCTTAACTCCTGTTTGCATCAATTAGCCTATGGTAAAATTGGTTTCATTATTCATCATTTTTGCTTAGTCACAAAACCTATCGACATCATTAAATGAGGACTTATTGTATTCACTAGATCAGGAGTCAGCTAACTTTCTGTAAAGGACCAGGTAGTACATATTAACAGTCACATTTCTATACCAGAGGCTATGTTCCTCTGTCTAGTAAAGAAAACACAGGACTGCAGTTGTACTACTACTTGCTTAATTTTGCAGCAGTCCATTGTAGTCAGTCCACCATAGGCCATCCAGTTTTTGCAAGGCCCACAGAGGGAAAAATAAATCAGGATATGATGGAGACCAACACCCCCTCATCCTGTTAAGTTTTTAAGGGTAGAACTAATGTGTCATTTTCCCTAGAATGCATTATTATTTTTTATTTAATGTTGTTTCCCCGAAAATAAGACCTAGCTGGACAATCAATTCTAATGTGTCTTTTAATAATACCGGGTCTTATATTAATTTTTGCTCCAAAAGACACATTAGAGCTGATTGTCCAGCTAGATCCTATTTTCAGGGAAACACGGTACTATCTTGGTAGAGGTAGGGATGCAGTTTCAGGGGCTTCTAATTGGCCTTTCTCCCAACTGCAAAGTATGTCCATTCTATTTAGAAACTGGAAAAATGACCATAAAGTGGGTCTTTGAACCCACTGTGAGACAGATTTGGGCAAGCACTCCATTTATTTACTGACCTCTGTATTTCCCTACTGTAATGGGGGTGGGGATGGCGGGGGGTGGAGAGGGGATGTGCTGTGGTGCTGCTTTGAGTTCCTGGGCATCAGTGTCAAGTCAGACCCCAGTATCCGTTTCCCAACTCAAAAAATCTGGGTATTCTTTCCCTAGTGTGTGGTTAACTAAGTAAATGGCTGTTTCAATTGATAGGCTGAATTTGCGAACTGTCTGAGGCCTAAAAACTGGGCAAGGAGACCTCAGCGTTCTAGTCAACCATTCTCTCGTAATTATATACAAATCAATACCCTCCTTGGCTGCCCATCTATCTGGTCCATAGGACCACCCATGTTCCATTAGCCATCTCCGCTTGGACCATGCTGCCCTTATGGAAATTCACCCATCTTGCTTCTGAGAGTTAAGTGTTGCCATTTGGCCTCAACTCTCCTATGCCAGTTGTCATCCCACCGCTATTAAGGAAACCAACTTTTAAACAATATCCCCTTCTATCAGCCTCCCCCCACAGAGACTGCCACTTCTAAACATCTCAGAGATGCTGATGACTCCTTTGTTAGTGCCTTTCCTTTATAAAATATTTTTCCCAGCTCTTCCTGAGGAACATAATCAGCTGGTGGGTTTCTCAGTATACTCATTCCTGCATGTCCACTTCCTCTAAGCTTTTTGATCATTTCTCGTATCAGTTACTGTGGGCCATCGTTTTTCCCTAGCTCCCAAAAGCCATCTCCAAAGCATATTATAAACACCTCATGGGGACCCTGCCAAGACGATCCAGAGTCACAGGAAAGTGACTATTATCCCTATTATCACAAATTCTGTATGAATTTGATTCTTAATTCATGAAACCATATAAACAAACACAAATTTGTTTTCTAACAAAGAATTTTGGAACAAAGAGGCACCTCCTTTAAAGTTTGAGATCAGCATAAACGCTTCATATACGGCTTTAACTTAAGCTTTGTAACGGTTATTTTTAAGCAGCAGAAAAAGCAGTCTAGAAAAAATGACGTGCTTACAATGATACGTTCTTGCTGAAAAAAAAGTTCACTAGAAGCTAGCATCACCTAGGAGAGACCTATAAAGAAATGTATGTTTGGCTGATGGAGCCCCAGAGAGACTGAGGAGAGCCCCAGAACAGTGCTACTCAAAGGTGGCTCGAACTTGTACTAGTCTATGAACCGTTTTTTTGTTTGTTTTTACCAGTCTGCGATATGACGAGTTAGAAACTGAGAGTTTAGAAACTTTCTAGCATTTTGACATTGCTGTGACATCCAAGTGCATGATCAGTGGACTTATTCTGGTGAATGCGGTCTGCTCAATTTGGGTGTTGTCAAACTTGCAGGGTGGGGAGCATACAGTATGAACTGCACACTTGTCATGGGCAACAGGAACACATATTGGTGTACGAAGAATTGGATATTTGTAAGACAAAACGCTGGTCCTTTACCACAGACAGCTTGAGAAACACTGCTCCATCCTTCCACAAGTCCTAGAATAATTCAAACAGTCTTTGGAACAGAGTAACCGGAGGTCAATTTGTTCATGTTCAATTAAAATCAAAATGAAAATAAACGGCTCGAGAACAAAACTAAAGTGGACTAGGGCATCTATTTAGATTCTTGGAGCAAGCCCTGGCCAACCCAGTGAGAATTTGTAAACGAAAATTGGCAGGACAGTAGGCAAACAATTCAAGAGGCAGGGAGGGCCCTTTTGTTCTTCCCTCCTGCCTCTTTATCCTCATCCAGCTTTCGGTGGGAGCTGTAAGGAGAGAATTTTGGCCATTTAGGTCGAAAACCACCACCAGAAGTTTGTCTATCCTTTCCCTATATCTTGCAGAGTAAAGGAGTCTGATTCAGATCTGCTCTTTCATACTGATAAGGAACAGTAGCTGGATCTTCCCCAAAAGCCTGAGGCCTCAAAAACATTTCCTTCCTTGCCAATACCATAGAACATGTGAAATTTTAAGGGGTGAAAAGCCTTATTCCAGGGGAAAGTGACATGTCAGGAGCTCACAGTGACTCAGATGATAAATGTGAATTTGCTCTGGTAGTTATTATCTGAGAGCTGAACCAAGACAGCTAGCTGGTCTGACCAGAATATCCATCAAGCCAAGGTCCGTAGATCCACTGGCTTCCAGAGGTCAGCTCAAAGAAAAATAATTTAGAAAACATGTTAACAATATATTACTAACATTAATAAAAATAACATGAAATGTTAAAATCAATACAAATGAAAGAGCTTCCAGATTAAAATACTCAGAGGAAATGAGAATAGGACACTGAGTCTCCTTTGCCAAATGAAGTGCAGACTGAGCTGGGGAAAGGGGATGGTGATGGAACCTAGCACTGCAATGTTATGCAGAACTAATCTGCTAACATTATTCATACTGCAGCTTAGAAGAGCTGAGGAAGATGAGAAAGAGACCTGGATGAAAAACAGGCCACACTCCTCACTCAGAATATTTATTAGTCAGAATAAAGAACCCAGGATGCACCTTACCCCTTTCCCAAACTATCTACCTGAATCAAGGGACAGGATTCAAAGGAGAGATGTCTCAAATAAGACAGAATGAAGAACAGTAATTCATTTCCTCAACTTGACACTATAATTGTATGTGTTTGTCAGGGAGAGAGAGCCAGTGAGAGTGGTGGATGGATTAGATGAGGGGGAAACAGGATGGGCCCTGTTTTGTCATAGTTTGGGTTGGAACAAACAGGTATTTTTAAAAGAGGGGAGATAAGAGGAGAAGCAAGGGCAAAGGAAGGTCAAGAGCTGGGTTCACCACAGCATGGTGGAAAGAACCAGGGCAGCAACTTGACTTCTCAGGCTGAAACAGGGAATTGAGGACTCAGCACCTGGAGAGAAGAGAATCCCAGGACCTCTCTTTCAACCCTGCTGTGATTAGATACAAAAATCCTATTATTTAAACTTGCCTGTGGCAAAACAGTGAGGCAGGGAGACTTGAAATGATATCCTACTTCCTTTCCCTTCAGGGAATTCAGAAAGATCTGTCTGAAGGTAAGAGGGCATAGTGACAGACCTATAACTCCAGTCTAGGTTGTTTCTCCCCATTCATTCCAGAAGACCCTGCCCAAAAGAACTATAGAAATACAGAGTCCCAGGACTCTGTCTCTGCTCCCCAGGTCCAAGAGAAGGGAGCAGAGACAAGGCACAAAGACCCTGGGTACAAAGGTGAAAATCAGTGTGGCCAGAGATAACATTACTTTGGGAGACGGAAGAAGATGCATGCCCCAAAAGGGATGTCTTCCTTCACCTGATAGGTAGTCAGGCCTTTCCTAGCAGTAGAAACCACTACTGAAAGGGGTCTAGAAATAGCCTGCAGAACAGGTCTTATGCCTAGAAAGACAGAGAAAAAGCCTCAGGTGGTATGGCACAATCTTGGCTGGGATGACAGAGGGCAGTGGGCAGACCACTCCTGTAGACGGCACTCCTGCCTCAGCTTCTAGTGGTTCTGCTGACTCCAGGTGTTCCCAGATGGCTGGGAATCAGGTAGGAAACGTGTTGTGTTTCACATGATCAGACACTGTTCGCCATTGGCACCTGGTGGGCCCGACAGATTGAGGGCATCTAGGTCAAAGTTGAGGCCAGGAGGCTGGAGAAGAGATGAAGGGACTCAGGTAATTGCTCATATTTCAGGTGGGAGCATCTAAAGGTCCATCCCCAATAGCTACAATTATCACCTGAGGTGGAATCACTAAAGGTTAAAGAATTCTGGAAACTTGGGCACAGATTAAAATCTAGAAGAAGATATACTCACCATCTCCCCAGCCAGCTCTTTTGGAGGATGGCCTAAATCCTGCAGCTGGAAGATAAGGAAAAAGAAACGTAAGACAGAAAAAAATCCCAAAAGACAATATAGCAAAAGAAGAATCTGAGCCATGGTCTCTATGCTTTCTCCTGAGGACTGTGCTATGTGGCCTCTGTTGTGCTCCCTCTTCCACCTGGGTTTGACAGTGTGGCCTCCTTCCCAGATGCCTCCTCCACCAAACACCCAAGCAGAGAGCACCAGCAGGCAAAAAACAGAAGGAGGCCTTACCTGCTGCATAAGATCCAGCACTGTCTCAAAACGAGCTTTCTGAGTGGCCTCACTGTCTGCGGGGGTCTCTGCCTCAAACTGCTCACATATCTTGCCCATGACATTGTGTTGTTTCTGATATTTTTCAAACTGCTCTGGAGGTAGAGATTCCTGGTGACTCTGCAACCATTCTGGATACTAAGGAAAGAGAAAATGAGTGGGGAAGAATTAAGTGAACAGTGGATAAGGAATGGCAATAAAATATGAAGAACAGGAAAGTATGAAAGGGAAGGGTGCACAGAAGAAAAATGCTAAATAAGCTAGTTTAGCACTGACTCCAACCAGATCACCTGGCTATGCTAGCATTTATGGTCACCAGAGGATAGCAAACTTCTTCGATGAAGTGCCAGATAGTAAATATTTTAGGCTTTAAGAGCCACATATAGTCTCTGTAACATTCTTTTGTTTTTGTTTCATTTTACAACCTTTAAAAATGTAAAAACCTTTCTTAGCTTGAGAGTTGTATTTGGTCCACCCAGACCCTGGTCTGCTAACTCATGGTCTACACTATTCCTTTCACACTTAATCACATGTTGCTCTGTGTCACTGAAAAGCTTTTCCTATATTTTATCTCTTTAGTAAAACCATAGCTCTGACAGTAGGGAGCATCATTTAAATTACTCAGTGAAACCTTGGAGAAATAAAGAAAGTTAGAAATGCAAGAAAGGGTTATCAGACAATGAAAGTGTTTGAGAACTAGAAAACAGTTTACAGAAAACTAGAGCTGTAGGATTTCTCCTTCTACCTTAAATATCCTCAGTTTGGTAGCTTTATTCTCTTAGAGACATAACTCCTTTCCAATACTTCCCACTCCAAATGAAGAAAAAAAACAGACAGATTTGAGTACTCAAGTTTCTCTATCTCTGCAGGCTCTAAGCAGACAAATTAGCCCACAAGAAAGCAAGGAAGAAAAGCAGAAATAGAAGTTTACATACCTTTTCTGTGATCTCCCTCAGTGATGGGTACAACACATCCTTGGACAGTAGGTTCTGCATGATACTCTGCATGATGGGGAGGATGTTCCCTTCTCCTTCCCCTTCATCCATGCCCAACCCTTCCATGGCCTTGGTCAACTCCTCTTCTGACATGCCTGAGTTCTAAAAAGGACAGGAGAAAGATAAGCAAGTACATTGCCTTCTTGGGATGCTTACTACCCTTTCAGGTGGGAAAGAACTATTTAAACTTGCCTGTAGCAAAACAGTGAGGCAGAGACAGACTTGAGATGATACCCAAGAAACTCTGTCTTTGAGAATCTGCTGGTGAGGTGTCTAGGAGTAGGCCTCTTGTGGTCCCATACCTGCCCACCCCCCCTCACCTGCAGATCAGTGGCATTTTTGGCTAGTCCACTTAGTGTCTCCTTTAGGCAAGAAGTGAATTCTTGTTGGGAAGTCGCATCACTGCCTAAGACAGATCAAAAGAACCAAGGTCATTTAGGATTTTAACTGTTTGCTTACCTAGGCCGACCTGGTTACCAGCTTGGACATGGAGCATTTACTAGTGAGTCACGATTACTCCAAATCTTTGAATGCTTTATGGTTATCTTTATAGTCATTTTCACAAATCTACATGGACTACATGTCAGTTTGTTCTCCATGACACCTTCGATAACACTGCGACCATTTACATGACCAGGTTTCAATAATCTTTCCTATTACTTTCCACTTATCTCACCCCTTTCATTAAGCAGCGTTCCCATCCTTCCTCCCATCTCCTTGCCCCACCCCATGGAAGTGGTATCATGACTATCAACTTCACTAAGAATTTTGGGGTTTTCAAGCAACGATGACTTATGAAGAGTTTGTTCAGATATTTCCAGTTGTCAGGCACCTCCCTCACCCACTCTCCCAGCAGCCTCTGAGAGCTTTTGGAACTGTTCCACCAGGTGGGGCTCTTCCTCAGCCAACTCCTTCATTGCCTTCTCGAACTCTGCAGTGGCTTGGGAAGCCAGCTCGCTGTCGAACAGTTCCTGGAAAAACTTCTCTTGGGAGGCGAACAGGGCATCCTGCAGGGGAGGAGTGGCCAAAATGCATCTCTTAGTTGGCACTGCACTGCACCTGGTTTCTGACAGAAGCCACAGGTAGAGGCAGTGAGAAATGCAGTGTCTTCGTCCTACTCACTTTCACTGAACATTCTAACGACCTCTCTTAATGAGGACAGCAAGAAGGTATGTGTCAGTATAGAGTGGTATTCCCAAACCAACCATTTAAATCTCCTTTCTTAAGGAATTTCCTTGAGATCTCTAACCTCCACCTCAAGTCAATTCCCTGTTTCACAAGGACTGAGGCCTGCAAGAGCACTCAGCAGTGTGAGGCCAAGGCATCCTCCCCTCACTCCCCTTTGGCCCAATGGGGCCTGCCCCACCTCTGCTCAGAGTTGCATGCCATCCCCTCCCCTCCCTTAAGTGGGTAGAATTTATACTTTGGCAGTGTCTCCTGGCGATCTCTTCTCGGTCCCTGAAGCATCAGGGGCTGTGGTGGTAGGAGGGAGTGCTGGGGAGGGTTTGGCCTTATCGAAATCATCAAGAGCACCTTCAGAGACAAGAGACATGATATGCGTTTTGGGGATGGATGAGGATGAAGGGTTGAGGGGTTTCTGGGTGAAGCATTGAGAGAACAATTTTTCAAACTGCTCATGTTCCTAAATTTTTCTTTTTCTGAGAGTCCCTCTCCTGGCCCTCCCCTCAGTAAGCCTCCCACTTCCCTCCCCATTACTTAATTTATTACGATCTTAAGGAACAGGCATCTCTCTCAGAGCTGGGAGGAGAGGGTTAAAAGAAGTTCTGCAAAGACATCTGCATCTACACAGTGCCTTCCCTGCCACACTCTAATGATTCCCTAGAAATCTCATACAAATATCCAACAGGAGCAGAGAACACAAATGTCCTTAACCCCCTGAACTCACTCTGGATCCCTGAAGGGAATAATGTTTGGCAAGAAAGCAAAAGCCACAAATGTCCCACCCAGCCCCTCATGGATCCTGATACAACTAGAAACTGAGGGACTCCATACTGCACTCCAGGGCAGGGCATTAAACTCTCTTTTCTTATCCTTCAACTTAGCCCTCCCTGGGCAAAGCTCCTAGAGCTAGCTCCCTCTGGCCCTGTCTCTGCAGATAACTAACTGTGAGCCAATTCACACAGAATCACTTGGCACTGTTTCTGAATCACTTTTTCACTGTTTCTGTTGTCCTTCCACCTGCCCACATCTCTGTGACTGGGCAACAGACAAAAACATATTCACCTCTGCCCTGAAAAGCCTGTGTCCTCACTACCTTCTGCTTGCCAGGCCTAGGGGAAGGGCACTGGCTCCACTCCGGGCAAGCAACCAAGAGGAGTGGAGGACAGGGCTCAGGAAGAAAAGAACATCCACCCTCTTTTAGTAGGGTGAACTGTCTTCCCTCGAGACCTTCTCATCCTCAATTTTTCAAAATAATGACAAGGGAGTCGGCTTCAGCTCTGACCTGATGAAAGAACTGAAAAGGGGCCTGGTGAGAGAAAGGTGAAAGGACTGGGAGCAGGAAAGGGTCTTTTGTGTTAAAGATAAGGCAGTGCATAGCAGGGTGAGCTACGGGCTTGTTAAGAGCTAATGTAAGCAATCTGAGTGTCCGGTTCGCTGCCCGCCGAGGACCGAATGAAGTTCGACTTGAAGAACTTACTAAAGTAAGGGAAGCAGCGTTTGGAACCGGATCGTCAAACGCAGTCCCCTGGGTTACTGTTTCCCCTCTGGCAGAGAAATCAACGGTCTGGGCTTTCAGGGGCCCAACGTGAAGGCCCCAGCTCCCGCCGCGGAGGAAGATGAGGGGGACCCAGAAATCGGGATCGCAGTCAGACCCTTCGCACCCGTCCAATCTTTGGACAGCCTTCCCCGCTCCGCCCCAAATATCTCAGGCTCGCTTAACCCCCTGAATGGGTCCTCATACCCGCCCTCCTCGGTTCTTTCCATTATGGACTCTTACTGTCCAGAAGCTCTTCCAATTCCCGGTCCGCTTCGGCGCCGACCGCACAGTCCTCCTCCGCGGCGGCCATCTTGCTACCTCTGACTCGCCGTAGGAGGCGGGACTCCGCGAGGCCCCCGCGCTCCACCCTTTCCGCCTCTGCGACCAATACTGATTTGGGGCAGTACGGAGCCGCCATTTTTAAAGGGACAGGAAACTCGATTTGGGGTGTTTTTTTTCCTTACGCCAGGAATCATTGAACTAACATAGAAACTTACTGTTATCTTTTACTAGGGTTCTTACTGGCCTGGCTTCCTTTCATTCAGTTTCCCTCATTATCCAGAGAAGTAGCTCTTCCATTATTTTTTTCAGTACTTAACTCTTTCTGACATAATATATATGTTTTACTTATATTGCTTAGTCTCCCCTTCCCCGCCCCACCTCTCCCCGCTAGAATTTCAACACCGTGATGGCAAGGATTTTCGTCCTGTGTCTTCAATGCTGTATTCTCAGCTCCTAGGCTAGGGCCTAAAATGTAGTAGGCACTCATTGGCCATTCTTTGTTCTCCCAGACCCTTATGAAACACGTTTCTTTGTGGGACCTAATGGACATCTCTCCTTTCCTATTCTCCATTAGAACCGTTAGACTAAAGGACACAGGGCCAGGATTTGTTACGACTCAATGTTGGTTGAATCAATTCAGGCAGGAAATGAGACTCTGGGACCTTGGACTGAGCAAGAGGGCAATTTGAATGTAGTAGTAATAGACCTGCTTTCCCTGATCCATCTCCTTTTCTCTGTACAGAACGCAATCTCCAATAGAGTGAAGTTGGAGAGGCTCACATAGAGACAACTCTAGACATCCCTTTGCTCCTCTGGGATTGTTCTCCTATTCAGATCTGTCATAATACATAAACTGCTTCAGACACAAATCTATTTTAGCACTTACAGGACATCTGCTGTTGTTTAAGACCTGGTGCAGCTCACAGTGGAAGACAGAGATAAATCAGGACCAGCCCTTGCTGACTGGGGATTAGGCTGGAGGTAGGACTACACATACACACAGTAAGAATGCAACAAGGAAAGTGTCTTTAAAAAGCTAAGGGTAAAGTGCTATAAAGTTTAAAAGGGAGAAATCACATCAGAATGAAAAAAGTCACTTCATGACTTTCATCCTTATCTTTCCAAACACCTGAATACTGTGTCAAGCATCAGATTAGGTACGTTCTCTTTCCTTTACAGATAGGGCACAGACTTGTAAAATCATACCTGTGTAAAAACTACTGTATTCTTCTAAGCACAAGTAGTGTGATTTGGGAGAATACATTCTGAACTGGGAGACCCAACTCTGTCAATAAGTTACTCTGTTCAAAACCCTTCACCAATTTAGGCCTCAGATTACAAATATGTAACAATACAGTTGGGACTCCAAGATACTTTTCAATAGTTCTATAATCAACACTTGTAACAATTTATTAGAGGCTAACTTGCTCATTCAATTCCAAACTGCATACAAGTGTATGCCTAATATAACTATAAGTACTGTGTTTCCCCGAAAATAAGACCTAGCTGGACAATCAGCTCTAATGTCTTTGGGAGCAAAAATTAATATAAGACCCGGTATTATATCATATCATATTATATAAGACCGGGTCTTATAGTAAAATAAGACAGGGTCTTATATTAATTTTTGCTCGAAAAGATACATTAGAGCTGATTTTCCAGTTAGGTCTTATTTTCAGGGAAGCAGGGTAGATCAAGTGCATGTTTAAAAATATAACAGGCATTTCTACTGGCTTTTCATTAATGTGGCTATATAATCATGTTAAGGAAAATACTAGATGGTAATTGAGATTGAGTTCAAAACAAGCCTGGTTCTTTGCATTATTTCTTAAACTTGCTACTGCTTTTGTTTTTACTACTGATACTCCTAACACTTCATCTCATTTACTCACCTTCTGCCTTTCTAATGTATAGTGAACACTGTTGCAAAACAGTAATTTACAGCATTTTTTTTATATCACTCTCTCCCTTAAGGATATAATGGCTTTCCACTGTTTATTTACCGACTTCAAATTCTTGCCCGGTATTAACAATTATTTCACATATATCCATTTCGTTTCCCCAATTCCCTAAGCTTCAAGAGGCACAGATTGCACACTTTTTTCATATCCCTGAGTTCAGAATGTTTATACTTATATGCGAAGTTAATTTTGTAATTTAATTTTTAAACATACAAAACATTTCTTTTGCCAAAATTTATCACCAATTTGCTTGTTTACAGAAAGAATGCAGGGCGGCCAGATGGCTCACTTGGTTACAGCACGAGCTCTGAACAGGGTTGCCAGTTCAATTCCCACATTGGCCAGAGAGCTGCGCCCTCCACAACTAGATTGAAGGTAATGAGCGGTCGCTGAGCTGCCAGAGGGGCAGCCGGATGGCTCAATTGGTTAGAGTGTGAGCTCTCAACAATAAGGTTGCTGGTTCAATTCCCACATGGGATGGTGGGCTGCGCCCCCTGTAACTAAAGATTGAAAACAGTGACTGGACTTGGAGCTGAGCTGTGCCGTCCACTAGATTAAAGGACAATGACCTGGAGCTGATAAGCCCTGGAGAAACACTGTTCCCCAATATTCCCCAATAAAAATTAAAAAAAAAAAATATATATATATATATATAAAGAATGCTTATAACTTGAGAAAACGCTATCAAAGTGGTATGCAAATTTTTGAAAAAACAGGCTCAGTTTGGGGATACTATGTTTAGAAAGTGGCTCTTAAAGCTAAAAAAAAAAAAATAAAGGCCTGTGCTCTTTGACGTAGGAATTCCATTTCTAGTTTATCCCCCATCTGTATAATGTATGTTCAAGTTATTCATTGCAGCCTTGTTATAATGGCCAAAGAAAGACTGGAAATAACCCAAAAATCCATCAAGAAGGCAACTTATATAAATCGTAGTAAATAATACATGGTACACTATGCAAAGAAGTAAAAAAGAGTGAAGCTCTCTAATATGATATGAAAAAAAAAACCCTAAGATATGTTAAGTGAAAACATTAATAAGGTGCAAAATCATTAAATAGCCTGCTTCCATTTATGTATAACAGGGGGATAGGGAGAAACATATTCATATCTGTTTGTATATACATAAAAAATCTCTGGAAGGATAAAGAAGCTAACAACAGTGGTTTCTTGTTTTGGGGAAGGTGATAGGAACTATGTGGCTGAGGAAAGGGATGGGAGGAAAACGTCACAGAATAACTTTTTACATTTACTGATTTTTGAATTATATAAGTGTACTGTTTATTGAAAACATGAATTTAAAATGAAAAAGTACATATTTTAATCAAAGGCACAGCATGTCACTTATAGTCTTAGCACAAAACAAGCAAAATACTGTATTGCTAATACAATAATTGTAATAAATATATGTTTAATACTAATTAATCTGATATATAAAACATCCAGAACAGTTACAGATGCTCAATAAATATTGGTATAATTAGCAATAGATGGAAGGATGCATTTCAATAATGAAATGACGGAGCTACTTACTTTCTACCATTCTCATAGCAGTTTAATATATCCTATCGGGAAAAAGAAAATTAACAATGGGTATTTACTATTTTGTAATTAGAAATAATTATCGAAGGAAAGATACCTGCTTTGGTGGGGCAGCTGCATGAAGTAAGCAGGAACATGAGAGTATCCAGGAAACAAATAGCAAGCCATAAAATTCTTGTAGAAATTTATTTAGTGTGAGAAACAAAAAATAAGAACAATGGTTGTAAAGAACAAATCAATAAAAAGTGATGTGCGTTTTTGAAAAGCCAAAGTTTCTTCTCAGACTTTAAGTTTCTGGGCACACAGAGGGTACCTGCCTGGGAGTTTAAAATGGGGGATGGCTAAGAGTTTGCTGTGATTGAGCAAAAGATGCTATCTTATTTATTATATCCCATTCTTTTCTAGCAAAAAAGGAAAAAAGGTGGTGAAGAGGAAAAGGATAAATATTGAAGGAATTTACTAAACAAATGTTCACTAAGTTTTCATTTGTTTCTTGAAAGAGCTAAGCTGGGAAGGCAAGTTCAACTGTGACTGCAATTCTGACTGCAACTATAGTAGTGACCTTAAGAGAATGAAAGGTCCTCAAAAGCAAAAAAAGAAAAAAAAAAGTCAAGTTTAGACATTTGATTAGCCACAGAAGAAGAGAAAAGGACACTACATTTTAGGGCAGGAAGAGCTAAATGTCAATTTGAAAGGTAGTTAAGGAACAGGGAGTTACAAGGACATAGAGACTAATTCTCTGGGGCAGCGGGAGGCGGGTGATATGGTGATTGATCCTATACACACAAAGGGGGCCTTAACGAAACTGCAGAGGGCTAATCCTTAAACCAATCACATCTTTGCCAATCTCTGTCACCTGTAGAAGAAGAAACAAGAAAAATTTAGCGGTTTGTGAGGGTGAGTAGCCTAGAAAGCTTACTCCCTCCACTCCTCATCATTGAGGAGAGTGATTTGTTATTGTTTGTTACTGATTGGTGAAGAGCAATGGGGAGAAGCTCTAGCTTTCTCCAGTATCACTGTCTCCAGGAGCTAGGGGCAAATAGAGGAGAAAAAGGACCACCATGCTTCTTTTTTCTTCACCTTCCCTCAATATTCTGGATGCATTTCTCAATGACAGTACTTACTGTAGTGACCCTGCAGATTTGACCCTTGAACTCCGGGCAATAGCAGGCTCCACTGAGTGGACATTTCTCCACTGGCTTTCCACGGTAGATGGGCTGATAAGATGCAGCACAGATATCGAAAGGGTTGTGCATGTCATAATTGAGCTGGTAGACATCTGTGGGGTTCTTCTCACAGGCAGACAGGATTTTGCGGGTCTAAAGATGGGAGGGAAGGAATATTTAAGAGGACTGAAAGCTGCACACCACAACTCAAATGATCTCATCTTCATGGTTTAGCATTTTATTTGATGCAGGATACAACTGTACTAATGAATTCAGAATATGTCCTCCGTACAGGACATACATGAAGGGGTAACAATCACCATTCCTCTGGTACCAGGCTTTCCCCTTATCAATATCAAAGAGGCTCCATGGATCTAGACCCACATTTCTCTGCCATGTCTGAGAATTATCAGGCCTGAAAGGGTTAGAACTGGCTTCCATTGCCCAATAAGAATGCTTTTGGAGAACACAAGTAATGGAAAATGTGGTAATATAATGTGGTAATAATATGTGGAGGTTAGCTGGTGGTGGTGTTAGGTTGGTGCAAAACTAATTGCAGTTTTTGCAATTATTTTTAAACTGCAATTACTTTTGTAACAACCTAATAGTAATGGGAGATCTGGAGTTTAAGGACAGGCATGGAGATATTTTCAGATGTAATCTCACACTGGCGTCATGTCTGAATTAAATTATTAGTTCATTTTTCAGGAACAAAAGGAGGCACCCATGCCAGTAAATAAACAGGATGGCATTCTATTGGCTCTTTTTGTTGAATGTCATTCAGTGCTTTGTTTCAGAGGCAAGGACCTTGGTCTTCTACTCCCTCCATGCGAAAGCAGATCTGGTTCCCTTATGCTACTGAAGGTCTTATCTACCTGTTGAGCCACCTCTGGCTTGGGTCCAAGTTCTAACAGGCGCCGAGCAAAGGTGGCAGCTGTCTTAAAGTTCTTGAGTTTAAAGAAGAGGTTGAGGGCTGTCCGCAACACCAGAATCATGTGCACAGGCTGCAGGTTTGAGTGGGTGAAGTAGGCTGCCATCTGGTGGACAGAAAGAGGAACACATGCCAGGCTGATGCTACAGCTGAGATAGGTTATTCATAGCTGCTAAACATGCATTAAAAACAAAACAAAAATAGGACTGGTTATAAAGCAGAGAAGTCTTCTGCTTCCTAGGTATGCAGCACTGATGAGATGAGGAAGAAGGTGGAGAAATACATTCTCTTCTCAGAGAAATGGGACCAGACTGAGAATTCAGACCTAATGGCGGATGAAGGGGAGAATGCCTCTGTACTGCTCAGAAACCCAGAGATCTTACCTCACAGATGCGCTTCTGCTGTTCCAGGGTCTCTTTGGGAAGCTTCTTCCTTTCTGTCTCCATGGACAAACCCACAATGTACTCACGGCAAATGGTGATGAGCTGCTGGGCCTGGACAGAGAGACAAAGGAAGGTCATGATACACAAGAAAGAAAAGTGGGAGTGCTCGTGACTAGGACAAATGGCTAGACCTCTCCTCTAACCTCTGCAATCTCCTGTTTATTGTCCACCACAAGGAGTGGTACACTGAGTAAAATGGAACGGAATTTTTCCACAGCCTCCTCAAACTTGCCAACTGTGGTGAGCTGGTAGCACAGCTGCAACCGTTGGATGAGGTCATTAAGCTTCAGGCCCACAGCTGGTACACTGTTCTTCAGCCCTGCATCCTTCCTAGGAAGGGAAAAGTTGGAAGAAGACAGGATAATCATGAGCCCACCAGGACTCAACTTTTTTTCCTGGCAACATGATCACAACCACCCTATTGTGAAAGTAGCTTGGGAATAGATTGCAGAAGGTGTAAACCAAACCTCATGAGTAGCAAGCCAAAGATCTTTTTCTGCTAGGTAACTTAAGCTCTGGGACAATTGTGACTGTCCCTGAGACTACCACCTAAAATATCTACCCCAAGTTGAAACAGATAGAAGCCAGAAGTGAAGGGTCTTACCAATTGCGATTAGGGTAGCCATACATGGAGGGTAGGCAGGGCAAAGCCTGATAGGTGGTACGGCCTCGTGCATAGGTCTGTAGGAACAGTTGCTTGTAGGGGCTAAACTGGGTTACCCCAACCTGGTCATGAAGAAGCTGGAATACAGGAGAAAAGAGACATAGGATTTTGGTCCTACCACTTAAAAACTTGTTGATCTTGGGCAAGGTACTTAACTTCTCTGCACTTGTTTCTTCATCAGTAAATTATATGTAATTATAGGACCTACTTCATTTAATAATATCCATAAAACACTTAGGATAATGCCTGGTACATAGTCAACAGTGAATAAATGTTAGTTGTTATAGCAGTTGTGGTGGTTGCTATTATTGTCATTATAACACATGGCTTAGTGTTCAAAACATATACCTATTCATGAGGGGTATTGCTTTTACTGATGGGAGCCAGAAATCAGGCTTTAGAACGAGTGGAAGATGGCTGGAAGTATTCACCTTAGGAGACTACGAAGCCAAATGGAAAGCAGGTAAGAGGAAGGCCTTATGAGGCAAGTTTCCTCAGTCAAGACCAAGGGCTTCCATGAGAAATACATGCCTCTGCCCTTGTGGGTGGGAAATTTCCATTTGGTTAAGGTGAGTCAACCATCTCCCTGGTTTCCTGAGACATACATACAAAACAAAAGCCAAAGTAACTTTAAAACTTACCCGCATGGCAGTTTCAAAAGAGCCTGCCAGGATGTGATCAACTGGAAGTTGAGTGTTATTGCACCAAATCTAATAAGAAACAGAAAACCCAAGCCAAGTGAAGTCTTGCTGTTTCTCTTCCCAAACTATCCTATTCCTTATCTACAGTAGAAAAGTATCAGTACTCCTTACACATTAATCATGTATAGCCAGATCAGAAACATTCATCCCGACAGGGCTGTATTTTCCTGCTTACCTGATTTGGGCTGGTTCCCTTGGTGGGGGGCACAAAGAACCCATCCTCAGCCCCACCAGCTGCCCCAGGGGGTATATCCTAGGAGAAAATCAAAAAGTGAGTCATCTTTTAAGCCATTTAGGCATTTAGTGCTGATAAATCTAAACAGAGCCCTTTACCTTGTTCCTAGCCTCTATCAGGGAAGAAGACCATCAAAATAAGAGCAGTGGCAGAAGACCATCAAAATAGGAGCAGCTTCCCCAGTAACAAAGTGATAACCCAAAAGCTGCTGACAAAAAAAGCTTTCTGCCTTTCATAAGCTGCCACTGGCACAACCCTGATTATCTCATTCTTCTTTCTTTCAAATGGGAGATAAGCATCAGATTAAGAGGGTCTAGACCCCTTCCCTTTTGAGGACCTCAGGACAGGGGTGGGGAGCGGTGATAAGGCCACTGGCTTCCACAGGGAGAAATGGAGACAACCTTAGAAGGGTAAGAATTCCACATACCAGCTCAGGAGGGAGCTCCAGATCTTCTTCTACATCCCAGCCACCACCTTCTTCCTGTCCCTTCCCAAGAGCATCGTCCCCCAAACCTTCTGTAGCCTCCACAAACCCATCTGTAAGAAAAATCCAGGCTCAAAATAAATCTTCCGAGTGACACAATCTTAGCCAAAGGAAAGCAATATGTTGAGATCCTTTTGGTCCCAAGGTTTGGAACCCTGCAGAACTGCTCACAGCCCAGTCCCAACACAGGGGGCCCATCTTCCCAGACCAATCCTAGCACAGCATTCTTACCTTCATCCAGCTGCAGCTCTGCATCCTCGCCCCAGCCTTCAGTTCCAACAGTGTCAATGTCAATGTCAGCAGCCAGTGCTCCTCCCTTCCCTATAGAGAGGATAAAAAGGAGCTGGTTATAGCCCAGCAAGTCTGAGATATGGCCTCCTCTGCAAGCAAGTTGCATTCTTTCAAAAGCAGTTGCCAAGGTTCTGTTCACTTACTGCTTATTATTTATTTTTGTAATATATATTCTATTAACTTTCCATAGGTTTCACAGAGAGAGGCAATAGAAAAGAGATGGAAACAACTGGTCTTCCTGCTACCAAAAACTGCCTCTTAAACCAATTTTTACTCATCAGCCTCTGGCTAGGAACTCTTAGAATTTCTTGCTGAGATCTTTGCTGTTATCACCACTACAATATGTACAGGACATGAGGACACAAGGTAGGTAACAGCAGTGGAGGAAAGAGTGGAGCCGGGCACAAAATGCCTAAGGGTCTATTTAGGCTCTAAGTCAGGAGAAATGACTTCATAGACATATCCAAAAAGACAGGAGGAGAATAAAGGTGGGTGTGGTGGCACACATCTGCACAGATGTGGCACAGAATCTGAGGTAGCTGAATTTGTACCTTTAACATTGTGTGTCATGAGTAATAAAATACTGAATAGAGAGTATAACTATATATAAGGTGTAATAAAAAACTACAGTGAATGCTGCTGCCGAGTGCCATCCAACGAAAAGGCAGGGATCTTCAACAAGGGAAGTGGCATGTTGAATCTTAGTAGCAGTATGTGACAAGTTTCAACTTGTTTGGTGCAGTCAGTCAGGTGTGAACTACGCTTGAGAGAAGGTGTGTTTTAAAGTGTGCCGTAAATCATGAATCATGAACAACGCATTAATGTGAAATGGGCAAATGGGTTTCATTCTCCATCATGACAATGCTCCATGTCAAACATTCCTTCTGGTATGGCAATTTCTGTTAAATAAAAACATCACGGTGTGTTCTCATCCACCTTATTCACCAGATCTGGCACTGAGCAACTTCTGGCTCTTCCTCAAAGTCAAAATGATTCAGGACATCAAGGCAGCCATGACAGTGCAACTAGACACTCACAAAAGACTTCCAGAACTGTTTCAGAAAGTGGCAAGCATGATGGGATAAGTGTGTGTGAAGCAAGGAGGAGTATTTTGAGGGGAATTAATGCCAATGCATCTTTTACTGTAATAATGTTTTTTAAATTAAACATTCACCATATTTTTTGTTCACACCTCATATATTGTAAAACCTAAGGAAATACACCAAAATGTTAGAAACATTTTCCAAATGTTAAGGATCTCATAATGCTTCTCTATTTAGATTTTAAAAAGCTGCATCTTAACTCTGTTTGGCATCTCAGTGCTCCATGAGGCTTCATTCAGAAAAAAGAACAGATAAAAAGGTCAGAAGAGTCAATGTTACTCTCTGCCAATGGAGAAATTCTTCACAAAACAAACAACAAAAATGCTATGGGAGAAGTGGGCACTTACCCTTGCTGGCAATGGAGCCTTCAAAGAACCCTTTGGATACAGTCAATAAGGGCCAATTGGTATCCAATGGCATGATAGGTGCAGGTGGCTGGAGCAATTTGGCATTGGGGTCAATGTCTGGGATCTGAAAGGTAGAGGAATTTCAGAAAAGAAAGCAGCTCTCAGGAATCATATACATAGAAGAGTGACATTTATAGGCTTTAACTGTCCCAAGATCTCAGAGTTAATCCTATAATCAGAAACACTCGTGTAAATAAAAACTCACCGTCTCCTTCTCCGGGTCAAATGTCTCCTTCAGGCTCTCAGCTTCTTCATCTAAGCCATGGGTAGCAGCTGTGAGATAGGCCAATGACTCTGTAGAGAAAACAGACTTTGTGACATAGGTACATTTCCAAGTGAATACTGCTGTGGTAGGCAGACTCTAAGATATCCCCCCAGTGATCCCTGCCTCCTGGTATTCAAGTCCTTGCATAATCTCCTCCCCTTAAGTGTGTGCTGCACTTGTTGACTCACTAATGAACAGAACATGGCAGAAATAATGAGATGTCAACTTTGAAGTTATCATACAATGACCGTAGTTTCCATCTTGGGTACCCTCTCTTGCTCTAAGGGAACCTAGCTGTCATGTTGTGAACTGCATGATGGAAAAGCCTACATGGCAGAAAATTGCCACCTACCAGCCAACAGCAGCGAGGACCTGAGGACTTCCTACAAACATGTAATGAGCATAGAAGCAGATCCTCCCCCCACTTGAGACTGACATGTCTGCAGCATTGGCCAACACTTTGATTACAGCCTCATGAGAAGTACTGTGCCAGAGACACCCAGCTAAGCCATGCTGCAAACTGAGATAGCCAATGTTTGTTGTTTTAAACTAAGTTTTGGGGCAATATGTTACACAGCAATAGATAATGAATACAGTTGTTTATTCTTGAGATCTATCGTCAGTGTTGGTAAGAACCTTGGAATCATTCTTGACTCCTCTGTTTCACATCACACATCCAGTCTTTCAATAAATCGTGTTGATTCTATCTTTATATGCTGAGTCTGACCATTGCTTACCCCTTCACTGCTAGCACCTTGGTCCAAGCCACATCTTTTACCTTTCTTATTCCCTAATGTATCTCAAATGCTAGTATAATGCTTGGTACGCAGTGGCTTCTCAAAAAATATCCCTTGAATATATAAACACATAAATAAATAAATGAGTGAAACCTCTAGGACCCTTTAAAACCTCCTATCTCCTCCATGACTATGAACTATTTTCCTAAGAGAGCTTGGCTAGACTGAATACTCTGGCTGTACCTCTGTTTGGCTTTGAAGAAAGTCTTCTGAACATGGTAGGAGTATATTGCCTCTTCTGGAAAAATGCACAATGAAGGTAAATCCCTCACTACACATGAATAACTCACCATGAAGAGAAGATACTTCTAAGGCCCCAGGGAGCTGGTGAATCTGGGTACTTACTCTGCCCACAGTTCTTTAGGATCCGCACCCGTTCTGACACATCGCCCAGGTACAGGGCATTCTGATAATGGCCACTCATGTCCTTTCGGATCTCAGCTGCACCAAGTCAATAAGAGACATCAAGTTAGGTCTTCTCTCTTAGTTTTCTTTCTCCTCTATTTGCCCTCCTCCTTCCCATCCTTAGTTTCTGGTGCCTCACCAATCTTCATCATCTTGCGAAGTTTCTCTAAGTTGCCAGTGATAAGGTATAGAAAGGAAAGTTTGTCAAAGTTTTTGGTGCGCTGATAACACATTTCCACAATCTGGTGGTTCCCCTGTAGCAAAGCCACTTCTCCCAGCTTTTCCCAGCAGTTCTTGTCATCCAGTGCTTTGGCTGCTTCCAGAGCAATCTAAGGAATTCCCAGGGTAAGAGTTCACAGGTTGGAGAATACTGGCTCCAAACCAGGGACTATAGTCAAATTATTTGCCTCTAAATAAACCTCTCAAGAAACTCTGTTTACTTTCAATCACACCTAGCTTTCAGTCTAATTGTACTGAAAATCCTATCAACAAACAAGATCCCTTTGGATCCATGAACAGAAGAATAGTACCGCGTTATCCTCAGAAATTTATTTTTACAACAAAATTATCTCCTAGCAGTTGCTGATTCCATAGGGCCAATTCTTTCTTAGGTACCTTATTTCCTACTTGCCAAGTCTGAAGATCCATAAGGGCTTTGGGAAAGGCAGAAAAAATAATGAAAGAATGAAGTTTGGAACTGGAAAGTCAACGTTCCTAAGCCCTCTCCCCATTTAAAATAATGCCTGTGGACTCCAAACCCTGATATTTAGTAAGTACTCCTTCACCTAAGCAGCCAGTCAGCAAGTCAAATGTCAAGGAAGTAAGGAGATTTTTCAAATTCCATGCTATCTTGCTCCTATTCTAGAAGTTACTGGATTCAGAATAACTAAGCATGACAATAGTATAAATGCTGTGGCAGAAGCAGACAGGAAAAAGTAGAGACTGGCAAACAGCAACAGAAAGATGGCTCTATCTAACAACTAAAAAGTCCCAAATTCTACTATACTGGCTAAGAAAGCAAGCCCAGAATAATAATGCCTCATCAATGCCACCCTGACCTTCTTACCTTCTCTGCAATGATATGGGGCTTATAACCACATTTGTCTCACCTCAATGTTGCCACACTCCAATGCCAGACTAAAGCGAGTTTTCTCATCCTTGACAAAATGCAGTGCCACTTCAGGATAGCCTTTCTTCTGGAGATATGCAATGATAGACTGGCCTACTAGTTTGGCGTTCCTTACCATGTGCAGCACCTATACATTTGGGGTGGAACAGGGCAGGAAACAGAGATTACTTATAGGAGGAAAAAAAAAGAGTGCTGCCCCTCTCAATATTCCTAATATGTTTTCTCCTTTCATACCTCATCATATTTTCTGTTGATCAGGGCCAGCTTGAACTTGAACTCAGTAGGATCGATGGTGAGCACCCGAGGACGACACTCCCTATCTAGGCAATATACATTGTTGCCCTTCACCCTTGTGACATAGATGGGTAAATCCAGAGTTCGGATGATCCCGTAGTCCCTAAGAAAAAGAGTTAGAGAGCACAACTTTCAGTGAGTGAGGGGAAAAATATCCAGCCTGTAAAGAAATGGAACAAGCCTAGGACACGGGCTTTTGTTTTCTCATTATCCTTTTGTCAAGTGTCATTTGAACAATGGTATAGGTAGAAAGTGATTAAAAAAAAGAAGAGCAGAACTAAAGGCCATATTTACTTATTTTATTCTTTTGTGCAAAATGGGAAAAGATAGGGCTTATAGTATGATCTTTCCTCATATGCTATTACTTGAAGAGCTAATAGCTCTTAGCTATAGCCAATAGCTATAGCTATTTGGCTATAGGAATCAGACCTAAAAGTTAACTCTTCAATTCTGATATGTAATTACTAGGCCACTATGGAAAAGTAACACCTTCCTTATAAGCTATAGGGGCAAGCAGAGGAGAGATAGACGTCAAGATTTCTGACACACAGAAAAATGATAAAAAGCATACAAATTTTTAAACCAAATGAAAACATTTACAAATTAAAACTTATAGGTATAGCTAACACAACACTTGGATAATTGATAGTGTTCAATGCATATAATGTATTAGAAGAAAACTGAAAATTAATGAGCTTAATGCAGATATTAGGAGAATGACTAAAAATTAATAAGCACCCATCTCAAAAATTTTATTGATTGTAGTCACACAGCAACCTAGCAGTCTGTCCCCTCCAATCTTTCCTTAGGGAAAGGTGACCCTGTGGGATTGTCCCTCATTGGGGTTGAGTTTATGCTACTCTAAGTCTCCATGTTTGGTCCTTGTAAGCAGGGTCTGCAGTCAAAGACGGGTAAGATTTCTCACGGGAGAAACAACCTAAGCCAGACGGGACCCCCCTAGGACCCCCATGAGCTAATGTAAAGTTAGGAGGTAGCTGTGCCCCTCCTTCTGAGAGGCTGCTGACGCATGCCTCAGCTGTTGTCCTTTACCCTCAGGAACAATAGCATCTCGCCCCTCTTGTTTGGCTCTTGGGATAATCTTAATCTTATCTTGTGAGACTTGCTCCCCCCAGGGATTGTATGTACCACACCTTGGTCATTTGGGGGATGATATGCATCAGTTGCTTTGGGACGATTATGGGATTATGGGATAAGGATTATTGTGTGGTGTAAGAGTTTCACAGACCCTGCCCCTAATCATGTGATCTCTATTGTGAAAGATCAATAAATACCCACGGTGACCCGATTCGGGGCTCCAGTCCTTTGAGGCTGTGAGTCCCTTGGTCCTCTGTGATTTAACTACATTTGAGTCTCTGTCTCTTTATGAGAGTCTAACCCTCGCCGCCTCCCTCGCCTTCCCACGGCTTGTGTTGTGCAGGACGCAACAATTGATCTTTTTAAAAGTTTAACCAAAGAATATAGTCAGAAGGAAATAATAAAGTCAAAGTAGAAATTAAGAAACAGAAAACAAAAATACAATACAGAAGTTCAATAAAGGAAAAAGCTGGATAAAATTAATACACCTTTTGTGAGGTTAATTAAGAAAAAGAGAGAAAATGGCAATAATAGGAATGAAAAAGGGGCTATCACTATAGATCCTGCAGAATGAGAATATGCATAAACTTTTCTTAAATGATCTAATCCTGAGAGAAATAAAATTTACCAAAATTGACTAAAAAAGAATAAAACACCCCTATAGTCCTATAATCATTTCATAAAATACACTGAATCAAATACAAAATTCTCCTATACATAAAGCTCCAGGCCTGGATGACTTCACTGGCAAATTCTACCCAACGTTCAAGGAAGAATTAATTCCAATTTTACAAAAACTTATTGAGAGAACAGAAGAAGAATGTATATTATTTTGCTTATTTAATGAAATAAGCACAACCTCAATACCAAAATCTGAAAGGACAGAAAAAAAAAAAAAAGGAAAATCATAAATCATAGGCCAATCATATATACACAACACACACACACACAGATGCAAAAATCCTAAACAAAATATTAGCAAACTAAAACTAGCAATGTTTGAAAAGGGTAAGACATCATAACCAAGTTAGATTCATATCAAGAATACAATGGTCTAACATTAAAAAAATATCAGTTTAAATTTACTACACTAATCAATGAAAGGAGAATAATCATATGACTACCTCAGTATATGCAGAAAAGGTATCTAATACAATTCAATATTAATTCAAGATACAGCAAGGAATACCTTGATAAAGAGTATCTATAAAAATCTATTGAGATGGGGGGAGGGGGGTTCACAGTGTGAGGGATATAAATGATGAACGTCTAAGTATTACCTTGTCTTGTACACCTGAAACTAAAAAAAAAAAAAAAAAAAAAAAAAAAAATCTATTGAGGGCGGCCAGATGGCTCAGTTGGTTAGAGCGCGAGCTCTTAACAGCAGGGTTGCCGGTTAGATTCCCGCATGGGATGGTGGGCTGCACCGTAGGCAACTAAGATTGAAAATGGCAACTGGACTTGGAGCTGAGCTCTGCCCTCCACAACTAGATTAAAGGACAACGACTTGACTTGGAGATGATGGGCCCTGGAAAAACATGTTCTCCAATATTATCCAATTAAAAAAATAGTAATAATTAAAAAAATAAAAAATAAAACCTACGAAAAAAACTACAGCAAGTTTATATAATACCAATACAATGAAAAGCTCACCCTTTAAATTGGGAACAAAACAAAAAAGTTTGTTATCACTATGTTTATTCAACAGTGAGCTATAGATCCTGGTCAGTGCAGTAAGACAAGAAAAATATATGAAAGTAAAAGAACTACAAAAGAAGAAACAAAACTGTCATTGTCATTATGCTATGATTCTAAAGAAAATATAAATAAATTACTAGAATTAATATGAGTCTAGCAGGGTCTCTGAAATAGAATCAATTTAAAAATTTAATTGTATTTCTAAATATCAGCAAAAATTAGAAAATTAAATTTTTAAATGGATATTATCCATTTACAAATAGCATTAAAAAGTACCAAGTGCCAAAGAATAAATCTAACCAAAGAAATGCAATATGTCTATGGAGAAAATTATAAAACTTTATTGAAAAATGTTTCAGAAGACCTAAGTAAATGAAAAGCTACTCTACCAAGTTCACAGATTAGAAAAGTTAATATTGTAAAGATGACAATTATGCCCAAAATGACATACAGATTCAATGTAATCCCAATTGAAATCACAATAGGGTTTTGTTTGTTTTTGCTTTATTTTATATAGAATTTTGCAAGCTAATTCTAAAATTTATACTTCATCAAGACAAAAAATTATTTGACATTTGCCTTTTCAAGGCAAAATTAATTTGAAAATAGTCTAATAACTTAAATAAATAAAACAAAGTGGGAAAGATTTGAGGACCTAGATGTGAAGGCTTATAAAGCTACAATACTTAAAGTGTAGAAGTAGATTAGAGATAGACAAATCACAGAAAACAGATCCTTGCGTTTGTGTAAACACGATTTTTATATGACACAGATAGTACTGCAGAACTATGGGGAAAGGCTGGTCTTTTCAATAAGTGACAATAAATGGGACAGTTGAGTGTCCCAATGGAAAAATGTGAAACTGAGTTCCCTATGCCTCACAACACACATAAAAATGAACTTCATGTAGATTATAGACCCAGATATAAAAGGCAAAACTATAAAGTTTTTACCAGAGATATAAAAGAATGCCTTTGTGATCTTGGAGTCAATGAAGATTTCTTAAATAGGATACAAAATTCAATATCTATAAAGGATAAGATTCATAGATTCAACTACATTAAAATTAGGAACTTCTGCTCATTAAAAGATCTCATAAAGAGAATCAAAAGACATGCCATAGAATGGGAGAAGATATTAACATCTCCAACACATAGCCCTGACAAGACTGATATTCAAATACAGTTCACACTTGAGCAACATGGGTTTGAACTGCGCCAGTCTACTTATACGAGGTGTGATCAAATAATATGATGTTTAAATTTTAAAAAATTTATTACAGTAAGACACATTGCCATTAATTCCCCTCATATGTGGATTTTTTCAATACTGTAAATTTATTTTCTCTTCCTTATCATTTTCTTAATAATGTTTTTTCTCTAGCTTACTTTTTCGTAAGAATACAGTACATAATACATGTAACAAATAAAATGTGTGTTAATCGACTTTATATTATAATAAGGCTTCTGGTTGACAGTAGGCCCTTAGTAGTCAAGTTTCTGGAAAGTGGAAGTTAAGCAAGGAATTTCAACTATGAGGTGAGGAAAGTATTGGTGCCACTAACCCCAGCTTTGTTCAAATGTCAACTCTATATAAAGAACTACAAATTAATAATGATTTTAACTCATTTAAAAAATGGATAAAAGACTTCAACAGAATTCATACAAGAGGAAATCCTGATGAATAGCTAAATGAAAAGTTGTTCAATCTCATTAGGAATCAAAGAATAGCAAAGTAAAATTACGATGAGATACTATCACATATCCATCAGATACTGTGTTTCTCCGAAAATAAGACCTAACCAGACAATCAGCTCTTACGCATCTTTTGGAGAAAAAATTAATATAAGACCTGGTATTATAATATATTTTATCACAGTATATTTTATCATATTATACTACACTACACTACACTATACTATACTATATTATATTATACCTGGTCTTATAGTAAAATAAGACAGGGTCTTATATTAATTTTTGTTCCAAAAGATGCATTAGAGCTGATTGTCTGGCTAGGACTTATTTTCAGGGAAACACAATAGACAATAATAAGTCTGAGAAAGGCAAGTGTTGGCAAGGATGACAAGCAAGGAAACTTTTATACACTGCTGGCAGGCATGCAAATTGGTACGGCGACTTTAGAAAGCAGTTTTCACATTATCTAGTATTTGTAAAGATATGCATACTGTATAACTAAGCAATTCTGCTCTGAGTAGACACTAGAGAAATATGTGTATATGCACCAGAATACATGAAATATTTAAAAGAACATTGTTCATAATAGCCAAAACCTAGAAATCACTCAAATATCCCTTTAGAGTAGAACTGATAAACTGTGGTATATTTATATAATAGAATATTATACAACAATGAAAATAAATAAATTAGAGCTACATGGATAAATGAATCTTACAAACAAAACACTGAACAAAATATGAAATAATATACTTAGCATTGATATGATGTGCAAAACCAGGCAAAATTAAATCACATTATTTTAAGATACACACTGGGTGGTAAAATTGCAAAGAAAAGCAAGGAAAACATTACTAGAAAGTAATGTGTGGGGGACAGTGGGGGTTGTGATCAATAATGACCACATGGCAAAGGGCTCCTTGGGGTGTCAGAACTGTTCTATTTTTTTGACTTGGGTGGCAATCATATATGTTCACTTTATAACTATTTGCTTCTCTCTCTCTCTCTCTCTCTCTCTCTCTCTATATATATATATATGTACATGTAATTTTCTATATTTGTGTCATATTTCACAATTTTAAAAGAGTTGAAAAAAGAATATTCCGATGCCCCTAGCACATATATGCTAGACAAAGCTTTTCCATGAAGAAAGTTCAAGGACTTCAGTTATATCTCTTGAGACAGGACAGTGATTTCAAGAAGCCACCTTCTCCTACTATGTATCTCAGGTAATTAACTTACCCAGTGGTGACAGCATATTTGATGTGGTTGCTTGTGGTATAGATAAATACCCCACTCTCATCCCAGGCCCCACTCTTGACACGAATGTTCTCATGAATGTTACATAGAGCCTCCAGTTTGCGGTTACAGATCACAATGGCTGTAAGAGGCAAAGGGCATGAGTGCTCTGTTGGACAGGGTGAGTGCAGTAGACTGGCAGGGATGGGGAGGAGGGACTGGTCTCCAAATCAGGGTGGATATAATGAAGACTTACCATGTTTGGCCAGTAGTGCTACATGGGACATGTCTGCTGACCAGATAACATATTTCACTTTGGAAATCTTCACAGATGCCAGAGTTCTGGGACAGAGAGAGAAGGACAAACATGAGTGGACCTGATTCCCTTGTCCCAGGTTATGACCTACCTCCTTCTCATCTCCAAATTAATGTAAACTCCAATTTCTTAAAATACCAAATAAACATTCTCTGTAGCACAGTGACAAACATTTTGGTTCACACTGTACACTTTCCCCTTCCTCAACTTCAGGGCTTTATTACCAAGCATTATTAAGGATTTGTGTTATATGTCTATTTTCACCACTGGACTGTAACCTCCTGTAAGTACAGAAATTCTTTTTTTCATTGCTGTGTCCCTATCATTCTGTCCCAAGGGCATTCTTTGTTTAGGTAATAAGCCCTTGTTTTAACGCTAATTCATATGTATAGGATGGAGAGTGATTACAAAGGGAAAAATGTGGCTAGAAAGTGTTTGGCAGTTATGACACAATAAGTGGTCAAGCCAAGAAGCAAACTCACTTCGGGGGAAAAATGGTCCCACTAAATTTGTTTACTCTCCCCCACTATCTGCTTGGGGCATCTGACATGTTACCGCTTCTGCTGTACATCAAAGAGTGTGATGGATTCTGCGTCTCGAAGCAGGAGGTTGCCTGTGCCAGCATAAAAGATCTCATCACAGTTGGGCACCTGTACTTTTTTGGTGATTTCATTCTTCAGATTCTTGATCAGAAGCTGAAATGAATATTAGAGATGGGTTTAAGAGAAGAGTGTATATATGACAACAGCTGACAGTATCTCTCCGCCATTGTTCCTTAGCTTCAATAAACAAAGTTGTTTTTTTCCTGTCCAGGTAAATCAGCAGTCTTGATAGCCCCTTCATCCAAGATCCACTCTAAGGGTCCTGTGTTTACCTTGTTTAGGACCTATTACATTTTAACTGCCAATGGGTAACAGGATAAGGAGGGTCAACCCCTCATCCAGTCCACCTTTTTCAAATTTGATATTTTTTGGCTCCTGGGTTGTCAACAGTGACTTTAGCTTGGTTCTTAAGTCCAGAGCCACAGTGACCATCAACCCAATCAAATCAATTTTAAGGCCTTTTTTTCCTTGGGGAGTTGGGGTAGGACTAATGATAGATATAGAACTGATACATAAGGATCACAACCACCCAGGGGAGGTTAAAAGGGAAAAGAAATGTTCTTTATTCTATAACAGAAAGGCCACTGCCACCACACTCCCCAAATTAGTTTCCCCTTTTAGTCTTAACTCACTGAGTGCATCCGATCTAGGACAGCAAACCGATTTCGAGCAACCCAAACAGCTGTCAAGCCTGAGGATCGTTTCCCTTCAGGAGCTGAGAACAAAATCAAAGGGCGGGAGCATGTGGTGAGCCACTGGCAGGTGACAGAGTCAGGTGCCATGAAGCTGCCAGTCTTGCTGGCTGCCATGTTGGCTTTGCCAGTTCAGCTGCTTCATAACTAATTCAGCCATATCCTGGGGCTATTGTCAGTGACTTTTCCCCACCAGTCCCCTCCAAACCCCAACCTGCACCCCTGCCAAGCCTTTTTTCTCTAGGCCAAGTGGCTGCATTTCAGCCAACACCATGTACTGGCAGAAGGACTGCCCATCTTGGGAGACAGCACACTCCATCAAGCTAACGAGCAGGGCCTCACTGGCCAAGCTGTGGCACACTGAAAGCAGGCTGTCAGTGTCGCAGGACCTCCCATCTCAGCAAGCTGGTACAGAGAGAGCCCCCAGCCCAAGATGCAGCTGCTTGGCTGCTTTTAACATGTAAATGTAGACCTCCAATAGAGCAAAGTGGAGTAGAGCACTCCAAACAAAATTTTGACAGGCAAGTGTTTAGCACCAAGCTGTTGCTCCATAAATGTCAATCATTCTCATTACCCTGCAGAAAGTTACAAAATGTTCCTCAGTTTCCAATTTCAATGACTGATTAGAATTCTGAACAGGCACGCCATTCTCTGAAAAACTTCAAGGGACATACATGGAAGGTGTGCTGAAAATTTGTTTACCTATTAGTATGTTCTTTTACTTTCTTTTTTTTTTTTTTTTCAGTATGTTCTTTTATCTATTAGTATCAACAGAAAACTGGATAGCATGTGATGGCCAGCCTTGCTTTGTATTTCTCGGGCACCTCGGGGTGACAGACTATTTACAAACGAATTCTTATGACAACCAACACTCCCATTTTCCAGGGACCAGGGAACCTCACTATTCAAGCTGTTGCTCTTCTTCTCTGCTGCCTACCACTGGAGTGCACCCTTACTCCTTTACTAATTATCATCTCCTTCAAAAGATGGAGAAGAGAAAAGCAGTAAGAAGAAAAAACTACGGTATTTTAAATTCTATTCATTGTAAATAGATGGGGTAAAAAGCAAAAGGGTGGGTAAGGAGAGACCAAATCACAAAATTCAGTCAAAAATGGCTTAACTAATTAATTCATAGGGGAGACTTTGAATTATGAATACCAAAGACATATAGGTTTTCTCTCTTCTTGCCATAACCATACTTAAGAGAGCAAATCATATTAGCAGCAATAATGACACAGTAGTGGCACCCACTATAGGGACAGAGTGAACAAAATATTTCTCAGAATTTGTTGATGGGGTCTAAAGTATGAAAGTATGCTAGAAAGAGTGGGGACCCAAGAAATAAACCTCTGACCTATAAACCAACTGGAGGAAGTGTACTGAAAGGAGCATTAACAAGATTCAAATCTATTCTGAGAAGGTTTTGTCAGCAAGTTCTAATAGTAGTAAGGACATCAATAAGAGATGGTGGTGATGGAAGAGGCAGGCAAGGGTCTCAGCTGGATCCTGGGATCCCTGGTGGAATGTTGAGCTGTTAGCAGCCTCATGTTTTTGACATGCAAAAGGAAGCAAATAGGATCTGGATGTGGATGGGAGAGCATAAATCCCTAGTCCCAGGATGAGACATTGCAAGACTGGAACCACATTTTTAAATAAATGAAATTACCAGAGTGAAAGTCATATTAGCTGACAATAAACTAGGATAACATGCTGGGCTGAAAGAGAAAATGGACTCTCTAACAACCAAATTATAACATATGTATACATATATATATATATATATATACATATACATACACACACACACACACACACACACACACACATACATATGTGTATATCTAGCTGAAGTAATAAAATGGAGGAGGAACATGAATATTTCACACCCTAATCGCCTCTGATGCAATTGTCAGCGGCACTGCCACAGACATGAGCGATGTGGCCACAGCCTGGGAATGGAATGCGAAAAATTCAAAGAGGAGTGATAATGTAGGGGAGGAGAGATGGAAACAGAGTTGGTCAGACAAATAGAACACGTACCATCAGGATTCTGCGAGTCTGCATCCTTGGGTATAGTATATAAGTCATAGGTACTATTCTCTAAATTGCTGGCTCTCTGTAGAAGGGAGAAATTAAACTGTTAGTGAGAGGCACCCAAGATACCAGTTTATTCTGACAGAGAAAACAGTACATTTACACAAGCAACATGAAACTATACTTTTCTCACCCTTCACCCAGATGGCATTTGAATGGTTCCACAGCTAAAACTTATAGGGCTTGCTGCCAAAGAACTCAGCAACCAGGGTTTCCAGGTGGGAATTCCCGCCGGTTCTGAGGAACTTTTTTCACTTTCCTGTTCCCGAATCCTGAGCTATAAACTGTTTTCTGTTCTCCACGATGAATCGTTTACACAAAGTGACAGCCTACACTACCAACCACCTGGGTTTAAGGAGCTGATTTTCCCGATTTCCTGACCAACTTTTCTCGGGATTCGGGAATGGAAAAACGAAAAAAATTCCCAAGAATGGGCGGGAATTCCTACCCAGAAACCCTAGTGATAAATAGAAAAAATGTCTAAGAAATACATTGTGAATAGTATGTTTATTGTGTTATTGTGTGAGTAGTAGTGTGTGCATTGTGCGTATTACGGGTTCAAGGAGCCTATTTTCCCGATTTCCTGACCAACTTTTCTCAGGGTATGGGAACAGGAAAGCAAAAAAAAAATTCCTGAGAATGGGTGGGAATTCCCTCCTGGAAACCCTACCTGTCACTTTATGTTTTTATCTTCCAAAGATGTAGCTACTATTTGAATGAAAGCAAGGACTGTTCTTTATTCCACAAATTAACCAACTAAGACCCCATTATTACAGTGCCCAACCCGAGTATACTCATCAACTTAAAAGTCTGTTTGCAGAAAGAAAGAAAGTAAAAAAGGTATTAAGGAAAGACACTGAAGAAAATTGCCAGGAGGAAAATATGGGACTGTTAGATATCGAAAAAGAACTGGGATTAGAAACTAGAAGTCATATGGGGAAAGAAGATTTTTCAGTCTTTTTAACTTGGCAACCAGGACTCTAAAATTGAAACGTTCTTTTTTGAATTGTATGGCAAGATAGGAGGAGGGCTACATGATGACCCTGAAGGCAACTGCACTGAAAGTACCCTTTCAAAATCAGCTCTATTTTCACCCAAATGGAGGAATCAAGATAAGCATCCGTTTTGCATAAGATATAGTCCTAAACATTCTCTCAAATTACTTTTAATGATTTGGGTCACTCATCTTGATGCTTCATTAAGTTTAGACGGTGTTAGCTTTACGAAGGATATAAGTTCACAAACCCTTAACATATTTATAACAACTGAAGCCTACTTGGTTTGAGCCTCTGTTTTCTGTGTTAGCTCTCTCAAAATGACCACTAAATAGGTTCTAATAGTATATTAGAGATTCCTGAGGCATGAGAGAGACCTACAGAAAATGGAGAGGTCCTAGGAGGACTCCATGGTTACTTACTGTACACAGTAAGACTGCATTTTCTGCTGGATTGTATGACATATTGAACACCGGAAACTTGGAACCACTAGAAATATATAGAGAAAAAAAGGCATAAGGATAGAAGGAAGAAAGGAATTATTCCCACATCTCCTACTTATCTAATCTTTACACATATACTCATCATCTTTATAATCAGGAATAAAAATAAATATTGCATCTATTTTCTTCCTTCCCTTAAGACTTGGGGACTTCCCTATCTCAGCTTTGAGCAAACAGTTTTTAAAAAGCAAACCCTAGTACAAGTCAGATTATTCAACAGAAAATACGATTAGCACTCACTATAGTGAGTGAAATTGGTTCTTCTTGGGTACAAATTCCTACAGATAATTGCAGTGGACGCCACAGAGTAACATGATGTGATTTGTCCCTGGCTAGTTTCTCCCATCCCTTGAAATGTTCACATAAGCCCATCTTTTTATTATAGTCATGCTAAAGAGTGATTATCAAATCCTCATGCCAAAGTCTGCCAGCATGAATGTTTCAGCATGCTGATGCAGCTGCCTTTCTAGGACAGTTCCTTTTGCCAGGCATCCCAGAGGTTATCATATCTTCAGAGTTAAAGAGTTTCCAGAGACATATTTCTGGTTTACAGTTGTGTGTATTTTGCTGGAAAGCAAAGGAGAGTTACTGAAATGCTAAGTAAAGGAAAAAAGGCTGCTCGCCAAATGGGGCTACTCTACCAGGAAGCTTTCTCTGGTTTCCAAGAGAACAGGCAAACTGTGGCAATATAATTTCCTGTCCACAGGGTCACTAGCATTCTCAACAGGGGAGCTTTCATTCCCCTCGTGGCCACCTCCTTGCCCACCATGCTCCTGGAGTTTAAACTGAGCAGCCTCAGGCAATGGAGGTTTGATCTATGCCAGGAGATGAGATCCAACATGTTCTTAAAAGAACAGAGTCCTGTTTGTGGGTATTGTACCATGGTGACAGAGGGCAGAGTTTGGAGGGAAGAAACAAGTCTGATTTACCTCCGCAACTGCATCACAGCTACATCTTTAGAGCTGTTGAAATCCAACTGACGTAAGAATCGGTCCTTGACATAATGCAGCATATTGCCATGAACAGCATAGGCTGGCCGTTCCCGTTCCAGTTTAAACACAATCATGCCACCATCATGGCCTGAGGCACAGAGAGAAGAGAGGAAAGAATTAGCTGTAGGCAAGACAGCAAGCTGGAAATAGGAGGTATACAAGGATGAGGATTGTATATGTATGCCAAAAACAAAGCTAAGACATCTCAATGCATCCTTTATTTGCCTAAATTATCATGATCCTTGGAATCTTTATTCGAATAAATTTCTGTGAATCCTTTCCTCTTACAGTAAGTCCTCACTTAAGGTAGTGAATAGGTTTTGCAACTTTAAGCAAAACAATGCATCATAAAACCAATTTTACCACAGGCCAATTGATATACACAAGGGTTAAGTTCCTATGGCATCTCAGAATTGTAACAAAATGATGCTGAACCAAATGATGGTGTTTTTTTGTTTGTTTTTTTTTAAAGATTTTATTGGGGAAGGGGAACAGGACTTTACTGGGGAATAGTGTGTACTTCCAGGACTTTTCCCAAGTCAAGTTGTTGTCCTTTCAATCTTAGTTGTGGAGGGTGCAGCTCAGCTCCAGGTCCAGTTGCCGTTTCTAGTTGCAGGGGGCACAGCCCACCATCCCTTGCGGGACTCGAGGAATTGAACTAGCAACCTTGTGGTTGAGAGCCCGCGCTCCAACCAACTGAGCCATCCGGGAGGCAGCTCAGCTCAAGGTGCCGTGTTCAATCTTAGTTACAGGGGGCACTGCCCACCATCCCTTGTGGGACTGGAGGAGTTGAACCGGCAACCTTGTGGTTGAGAGCCCACTGGCCCATGTGGGAATCGAACCGGCAGCCTTCGGAGTTAGGAGCATGGAGCTCTAACCGCCTGAGCTACCGGGCCGGCCCCCCAAATGATGTTTTAAAATCGAGGATCTGCTGTACTCTATCACACTGCCGCAATTAGACACGCCCTCCTCTGTGTTCTCCTAACACACTTTGTACAAACATCCATTATAGCACTTAGTCACCCTACACAGTAATCGTGTAGGCCTATCACTTTCGCTATACCTTGAGCTCCCTGAAGGCAGAAATTACAACAATTTCCACCCTTCGCCAGTACCTAACTTATAAGAACATAAAAATACTTGCTAAACAAATAGATGCCTTTGTGGTTCTGTTTTTAAAAAATGTCTTGCTTTTTCTCTACTGGCATCACTCATCTCTTAGAGCAACCTTCGATGTTTGTCCCCCAGTCTGCTCTCCACATATAAACCAGATTGTGTCACTTCCAATGGCTTTCCATTCAGAGTGAACTGCACTACCTCCTATACGTGGCCCCTTGCTCACTGTGCTCCTCCTGGCATCTTCCTCAAACACACTCAGGATCCCTCACATCACAGTCTTTGCATTCGTTTTTCCCACTGTCAGGGTACCTGTCATTCCCTGCACTTTCCTGAGCAGCCAACATTAAAGCAGCAATCCCCACACTCATCCCTCCCTATCTCCCTTACTTTTGCTTAACTTTTCTTCAAAGCATTTTTCACTATACATTGTTTTACACATTTATTGTTTTATAGTCTATCTCCCTTCAGTGTAAATAAAAGCTCTATAAAGTCAGAGACATTGTTTACGCTATAATACCAGCACCCAAACTAGGGATTGACACTCAGTATATATTTGCTAAATGAATGAATAAAACTCAGCTTCTAGCTCCTCAGTCTGAGAACTCCAAGTGTCCAGTATTAGTCTCCTATGCTCCTATCAACTAATGAGCTTTTTTGTTAAATGGCTCTTGGTGGAGAAAGAACACTGAAAGAATACTACTCCAAGAAGGTAAGGGGAAAAAAGGAGAAAAGCCTCACTATGTGGCTCTGAGAATTCTATTTTTCCTTGTCATCCTACTATGCATTTACTGGAGACAAAGCTAATGGAGACTCACTCTCAAGACTTAAAATTTTGAACTAAAACAAAGGGGGAAAAAAGATATGGCCCTTACCTGCTGCAAACAGGTTAAGGTTGGGGTGGGCGGCTAGGACCCAGAAACGATCATGGTCCCTGCGGAAGGTCTGAACCCCAGTTCTAAGAAAACAAAAGACACACAAAGAAAAATATTAATTTCCAAGGAATTTTCAGCTCATCACCTACAAGAGTATTTAGTGGTAAGCCAGCGTTTAGATCTGGGACAGTATACTGCATATCTTAAATAAAGGTAGTCATGATAAATTCTACCAAAAAACAGGAAGACGAAACTCCAAGTTGACCCTATTATTTTGATATTTCAATTTCCCCCATTCGTCATAATTTTCTACTATACTGCTCTCATTCCACATTTATTTCTTATTTCTTTAGCTATAGAAGACCATGCTTAATTTTAGAAGAGAAAAAGAATATACATAGAGATTTATATTTGATGAAAAATTTGTAAATGTTGGCTGATTTCTAGGTCCTTTTAAGTTTTCATAATAAAGGCATACCTTGTTTTATCAAGCTTCGCGGTACTGCGCTTTGTAGATATTGCATTGTTTTACAAATTGAAGGTTTGTGTCAACCCTGCGTCAAGCAAGTCTATCAGCGCCATTTTTCCAACAGGCTCAGATAATGGTTAACGTAACTTCTATAAGTACTGGGAAACCAAAAACTTCATGTGACTCACTTTATTACCATATTTACTCTACTGCGGTAGTCTGAAACTGAACCTACAATATCTCTGAGGTATGCCGGTAAATTATTTGGCTTTTCTACATGCTGAAGATGATGAGAAACAAACAGAAGTATTCTAATTTTTAAAAAGAAAGCAAGTAAGAGAAAACGACTTCCCCTGGGTTTGGTCCCACAACATTGTAACCCATTTACCGCTTAGACATATCCCAGACTCGAATACTCTTGTCCTCAGAATTGCTGAGGATCAACTCTTGGCGAGGGTGGAAGACAGCACAAGACACATTGTTGTAATGGCCCCGGCAGGTATCAACCTCCCATGCCTTTGATTCTGAAGGACAAAAAAGAATTAGGTCATCACAACTCCCTACTACTATGAGTTTGGGATTTGAAATTATGACATCCTCTAACCAAATGCTAGGTACTACTACAAAATGCTACATTAGCAACTTCTTTCTAATAGGGCAGTTTTCTTCATTTAAGCCTTTGAACCTTTATATATTTAATTCTTCTTTCATTTTGACCCTCCTATCAATTTTAGTACCTCTTCTCCATCATTCTTTATCTCCTTACCCAGTTTTGTTACTAGCTATAATTATAAATGTAAGCTCCATACGGCAGGAATTTTATCTGTTTTAGTCACTTGCTGTATCTCCAGAGCCTTGAACAATGGTTAGTATAAAGTAGGTACTCAATAAATATTTGTTGAGTGAATGAATTCCTCTTCTTCACTGTGTTCCTACTCCTCAAAACTCAGGATGCTATCACAAGAAAACAGGGAATGGGGCAATTTTTATGTTCCCAGGATTAGCATAACCACCTAAGGTAGTAAAATGGATCACTAAGTCCAGAAGACCTGGCTACTTCACCTTGCCGGCCAGCAGTCAATTTTTTAAACATGGTGATACAGTCATTCCTCACTCACCATTCATGCGCCAGATCTTCACTTGACGGTCATCTGCCCCAGATACAATAAGCGGCATAGTGGGGTGGAAGGCAGCCCAGTTTACTCCACGATCATGACCCTGTGGAAAAAAAGTGGTTCTTCTAAAACAGCTTTATGTCCATTACTCAAAGTAAATCAATGGACCATGCTGATGGTTGTAAAAAATATCTCTGATTTTTACTTTTCGTTTGAAAAGACTAAAAAGACTATGCTGCTCTAAGATTTGAACATGAGAGTTACTATGTCAATCTATCTAGTATTACCCCCAAATTCTCATGGGAGTTCTCCCCCCAAATTCAGCTTCATTTGTATCTGGGATATATTGCCTTTTTACTTGTCTATTTATAAATTTATCCAATTAATTATAACATCCCAAGAATAAAGACCAATTCTGCGCATCCAAATGGCTCAGTTGGTTAGAGCGTGAGCTCTAAACAGGGTTACCAGTTCGATTCCCACATGGGGCAGTGAGCTGCGCCCTCCACAACTAGAACAAAGACAACGAGATGCCGCTGAGCTGCCAGAGGTGCTGGATGGCTCAAGTGGTTAGAGCGCGAGCTTTCAACAAAGTTGCCAGTTCAATTCCCACATGGGATGGGGATGGTGGACTGCACCTCCTACAACTAGATTGAAAACAGAAACTGGACTTGGAGCTGAGCTGCGCCCTCCACAACTAGAATGAAGGACAACGACTTGGAGCTGATGGGCCCTGGAGAAACACACTGTTCCCAATAAAAAATATATATACATTAATAAAAAAAGAATAAAGACCAATATTATAACTTAATGAAGAAATTCTCAAAGTGTGGTAGGGAAACTTTTAGATGATCCCCAAGTTCCTTTTAGGAAATCTGCAAGGTCAAAACTATTTTCATAATAATATTAAGACATTATTTGCCTTCTCACTTTTTTTTTTTTTTAATTTTATTGGGGAAGGGGAACAGGACTTTATTGGGGAACAGTGTGTAATTCCAGGATTTGTTTTAAGTCAAGTTGTTGTCCTTTCAATCTTAGTTGTGTAGGGCGCAGCTCAGCCCCAGGTCGTTGCTATTATTAGTTGCAGGGGGCACAGCCCACCATCCCTTGTGGGAGTCAAATCAGCGACCTCGTGGTTGAGAGGACACGCTCCAACTGAGTCGTCCGGGAGCTCAGCAGCAGCTCAGCTCAAGGTTCCATGTTCAATCTTAGTTGCAGGGGGTGCAGCCCATCATCCCTTGCGGGAGTTGAGGAATGAAACTGGCAATCTTGTGGTTGATTGCCCACACTCCAACTAACTGGGCTGTGAGGGAGCTCAGCGGCACATAGCTCAAGGAGCCATGTTCAATCTTAATTGCAGGGTGCGGAGCCCATCATCCCTTGCGGGGCTTGAGGAGTTGAACCAGCAACCTTGTGGCTGACAGCCCACTGGCCCTCACTCTTTACTCTCTCATGAGTGTAGCATTTTCCAGAGGCTACATGACATATGATGATATCACTGCTTATATATTTCATGTTTTAAAAAGTTCTTGGTTTAATGTGTGCTTATATATATTTCATGTTTTAAAAAGTTCTTGGTTTCAATTTCAACATGGTAAAAATGAACAGATATAACCCATATAAACAAAAACTCTTTGGGGTTCTCAACAAGTTTTAAGAGTATAAAGAGGTTCTCAGGGCCGGCCCTGTGGCTCAGCAGGTTGGAGCTCCATGCTCCTAACGCCAAAGGCTGCTGGTTCGATTCCCACATGGGCCAGTGGGCTGTCAACCACAAGGTTGCCAGTTCAACTCCTGCAAGGGATGGTGGGCTGCGCCCCCTGCAACTAACAACGGCAACTGGACCTGGAGCTGAACTGTGCCCTCCTCAACTATGATTGAAAGGCCAACAACTTGACTTGGAAAAAATCCTGGAAGTACACATTGTTCCCCAATGAAGTCCTGTTCCCCTTCC